>NC_056747.1:1084057542-1084386487 GCF_019279795.1 Protopterus annectens | reverse complement strand
ATTCTTGTAACACCCAGTGTCCACATCACCTCTGATTATTCCTGTAATATCCAGTGCCCATACCACCTCTGATTATTCCTGTAATACACAGTTTCTATGTCACCTTGGATTATTCCTGTAATACCCAGTGTCCACACCACCTCTGATTATTCCTGTAACACCCAGGGTGCACACCACCTCGGATTATTCCTGTAACATCCAGTGTCTACACCACCTCTAATTATTCCTGTAATTTCCACTGTCCACACCACCTCTAATTATTCCTGTAATGCCCAGTGTCCACACCACCTCTAATTATTCCTGTAATACCCACTGTCCATGCCATGTCTGATTATTCCTGTAACACCCAGGGTCCAAACCAACACTGAATTTTCCTGTAAAACCCAGTGTCAGCATCACCTCTGATTATTCTTTTAATACCCAGTGCCCACACCACCTCTGATTATTCCTGTAACACCCAGGGTCCACACCACCTCGGATTATTCCTGTAACACCCAGTGTCTACACCACCTCTAATTATTCCTGTAATTTCCACTGTCCACACCATGTCTAATTATGCCTGTAATACCCAGTGTCTACACCACCTTTATTTATTCTTGTAATCCCCAGTGTCCACACCACCTCTAATTATTCCTGTAATATCCAGTGTCCACTCCACCTCTGATTATTCCTGTAATACCCTGTGTCCACACCACCTCTAATTATTCCACTGCCACCATCTTCTGTGTCATAGCCATCCCCATTGATGGAGAGAAGGTATTCTTCATTTGATGTTAACTGAATAATTGGCAGAGGTACCCCACCCCCTGTAGTGGTATGGAGAAATTGCACTCTACCCAGACTTACTTCTCACATGTCCTACCATCACATTTTTCCCTTTCTTGCACTGTAATACTGCTCAATATCTGCCACCTACTGCATTAATATCAAGACGCACTTGATTCCTGGCCTTGGTCCTCCTGGTTTGTTTGTGCCCTCTTCACCATATTGCAGTTTCCCATATGTCCTATGAGTTACCACAAAGACACAATTTTCCTCATTGCTGAAGTAATCCATTCTCTGCTTTGATTCCTTATTTTTTATTATTACTGCATGTTCAAAATGGACCATAGTCACATAGTGAAACATTTTTGATATAATAAGCTTTTCAACTGAAAAAGAAATACACTGGCCAAGTGGGCCTACCACCCTCATAAAAATGTTAGCTAGGAGAAACCACATAATTATTAACTGACATCAAAATCTAGCAAAGTAAAATTGAGATATATTACTTGCAGTTCATTCAGGACATTAATCAGTTTTATGATAAAAAACATCCTTCTACTACCCACTCCCATTGTCTTGTGTTCATAATATGGCCATTTTTTATTCATCACTGTCACTCAGAAATCTGTCAGTAAGCACACATGCATGTTGATGTCCTTACCACTGCAGAACATCACAATTAAATGGCAGCATCTATACCATCCCTGGGATTCAGTAAGGCTCTGTGTAGTAATAGCTTATTCCTGCATGGAAGTGACCATTTATGAGCAGCATGGCAGCGCGCCATGCATAGTAATGAAGGCGCTCTGCATCTGCTCCTAAACGGACATGTAGCTTGGATGAGTGCAGGGGATGTGTCTGAGAGCAGAGCTCTCACAATACATACTCCCCTGCACTCAGGAAGTGCTGCTTGGGAATAGCAGTGAGTGAGAACACTCATAGGAGGTTGCATACCTCCCATCTCTACAAATCATTGCATAATCTCCACACATTTGTAGTCTATACAGTTGGCCTGTACCCCAGTTGTATCCTGAAATCATGGGATGATGTCAGGAATGAAGCCGTGAAATAATGGCATACTTATGAGTGTCATACACCAAAATCCATCAGAAAACATATATTAAAACCAATCCTGTTACTGTAGCAACTGTCCCAAGTTTATAAGAGCAATAATTAAAATATGTCCATAGCTGGACCTCATGTTGTCAAGCTTTGTCCAGATAATGTGCATTAAGAGGTTGAGAGGTATGGTGGGTTGCTAGGATGTCTGCAAAATGTGCAGATGCATGCAGGAATCCACAGCAATAATTGAAACCTGTCCCTTACAAGAGAAAGTAGCAGTAGATTTTTTTTTATCAAACAGATTAAATTTAACTGTATGTGCGTGGGTTTGTCCATTTCTTAGCTACGCATACTGTAGCTTAAATGGCACAAGAATATAAATATCAAGATACATGTAAATGAAACAATACTGCAATAGTGCAATGATCAGAGTGTTCACCTTGTGAGCAGTCATTATGGGTTTGATTCTCACTGTAGTAAATTCCATTTTCCATGTCAAATCACTTTATGAACATTTTTATTGCCATATAATCTACTAAATAACATATATTTGTGAACTGGATTACTACATTAAATGCAGATGTGAGGTGTCATTGTAATAATGTTGTAAAATCAACAGGTAAACACAAGTGCCCCATACAGTATATGTACACATGAATCAGGGATACGAATTGAAGGTATAATGTGTAATGAATGACAAATTCATAGAGTGCCAAATCCACTACCTTCCCAAGAGCCATGTTACATTTCTGTCTAAATTAGTGTGGGGGTAAGTGGGAGTAAGCACTTGTAAGCAGTAGTAAGCAGGTTTAAGCCCATTTGTGCAGGGGTAAGCAATGCACACACAGTTAAAGCAATATTGAAGCTAACTCCCTGTAAGCATATTTAACCGGAAGTTAGCATTGCTTACAGTAGAGCAAACCTGCTTACAATTGCTTAAAAGTGCCTTAGTCACTCTGTATCCAACATCCGTTGTTCTGCCCTGCAACAAAATAAACAGCCCTCACAGATCTTGAACCCAGGACCCTGTACACTATAGTCACAGTAGTTAACCAGTAAGCCATCCCAGCAGTACAGTAGATTGAGGCATCTCGAAACAGATCCTCACTATAGGAAAATCGAAATTTACATGTGAAAGGAATCTATATACAGCTTTATGTTGTATAACCTACTACATAACATAAACATGTGAACTGGAGTATTGCATTAAGTCCAGATGTGAGGTGTCATTGTAATAAAGTGTTGAAATTCCCCAATAAACACAAGGACCCCATAGAGTGCATGTACACATGAATCATGGATACCAAACACATGTATAATATGTAATGAATGATAAATCAATGCCAAACAGCAAATAGTGTGCAAATTTAACATTAAGCAATGCTAGGCATTGCACAACCTGCTTGCTAGGTGTAAGCAGTGTGTAGGCCAACTAAATCAGTTTGTCCATTGGTATACCCCTTTAAGCAATGCCAACCTTAAGTAAGCAGGATTGCCCATAGCTTAGCATTTTTAAAACTGTCCAATCATGGCAAAGTGGGGGAAATCAGCCCTATTTAAACCCCACAGGTGGGAATACAACTCAGAACTGGTTGCAGCTTCCTCCTGTATACACTATGGCTGGTGTGGGTGAAGGATCACAATTTTGGGTGCAGCGCTGGGGCATCCAGGAGTCCAAAGTCATAGCAAGACTCCTAGTTAAAGATCATGACCAGAGACTGCTGCAGGGCTAGTACCAGGGCTCCCAATACAAAGCAGAAGCCTGTGACCGTCTTGCCTGTGACCTCACTAGTGCCACTGGCATCCCTTGAACTGGTGAGCAGGTCAGGCATCACTATGCTGACCTGAAATGGAGAAAGAGGGAGCTCTTGGATCAGTGGATCCAAGAGGCTAGGCAGATGGGTGATGTCCTAGCCATGTGTAAGTATCAGTCTACTACAAGTTTAATAATTGCCAGCTCATGTATATTATGAATAGGTATGGCTAAATATTCCTCTTATGTCTTTGACAGCGGCAGACGAGTGGGCTGTGAATCAGGAAGCCCATGCCTGTAGACTGCAGAGGTTGCGTCGCAAGGCAGGTTAGTAATAATCTTGCATGTACTGTCATAAGAAATAAATCTAAAAGTAGTAGAAAGTTAATTGCAAGTATAAAACCTGTATTGTGTATGGCATGGACTGAATAAACCAGACAATATGGCAGGAAGAGTCTCATATAGGTTGTATGTAAATAAAATGTTAACTGCCTGGCAATAAAGGTCTAACTCCTGGATTGTTTGTGTTTACTCTGGTATCATATGGTAATGTAGTGTTGCAATCTCTTAAGAGTACTGTTGTATTAAGCACTGTTACCCACACTGTGCTACATAAATAAAATGTGTAGGAATGTCTGTATATGACTGTTGTAATCACAAGGTCATATTGTACAACTGAGAGAGACTTAGACAGAAAAGAGTAAAAAGATAGACAACATAATCCAAATAGCACACTCAACTGAGACGTGAAATGTTGTATCTTTAGCACACACATGTTCGAATCCTGGGAGTGGTAGTAAGCTGTATGCAGACTCATACCCCACAACTATACAGATATTGCCAGAAAGTCCAGATAATTGGTGTAAGTCCCTTGCCTGTCACCCTGTCCCCCTAGCAAATCAGTGGGATGATCCCAGAGTTTAGGCAGCAAATGATGACATACAACTGATTGTTAGACATCATAACTGTCAGAAATATATCCATAAGAACAAACATGTCATTCTAGCAACTCACCAAAGTGTTATGAGAGTAATATGCAAAGTATGTCCCATCTCCACCCCCCATATTGTGAAGCTATGGCCAGAGTGTGTGCAGTAGCAGAGTGAGACATATGTGCATAATAATAATGTAGAATCTGGTAATATGTGTGACAACATTCAGGTAGTGTTAACAAACATTCCCCTCACAGGTTTATCAGATAAGAAAACTGTGCCTAGAAATAAAAGATTGAAATACTGGACTGGTACTGTTTAGTCTGGTATTGTATGGCAATGTTAGTGTTGCAATATCTCTGACTAATAAGGTATTACTCATCACTGTCATCCACACAGTGCTACATAATAAAACGGTCCAGGACACCCTGTATAAGAGTGTTGTAATTACAAGGTCAGATTGTAAAACCACGGGAGACTTATACACAGAATTCAGAGAAAAGATACACAGCAATGTCTATATAGCACACTCAGCTGTGATGTACACTGTTTTATTTTAGCACACACAGCCATGGTTCAAATGCTGGGAGTGGTAGTAAGCTGTATGCAGAATCATACCCCCTCAATTGTACAGATCTGTCCAGAATGTGCAGATAATTGGCCCATATCTGCTGGCTGTTACCCTGACCCCATGGCATATCATTGTACTAATCTCTAACATTTAGGCAGCATTTAATGTCATATAACTGACTGTCAGGTCTGTAAATATTTGGAAAATGTCTATGAAAACAAACCTGTCATTGTACAACTCATCAAAGGTTTATGAAGGTAATAGTCAAAATATGTCCCAGTTTCACTTGCATGTTGTCAAGACATGCCCAGAGTGTGTGAAATAAGAGATGGAGAGGTATGTGTATAACATCTACATGGAATCTGGGAATATGCGTAGAAACAGTCAGGTAGTGTTAACAAACAATATATCCACATGTATACCAGGTAAGAGATGTATACTGCGGGTAAAACACAGTTCATGTATATAGTTGTCTACATCCAGACCACAGTCCAAACTAAGGCCATAGGGTAGTGTAATAATACCTGTAAGGTACAGATCACAGCACTGACTAGGAAAGTAATGAGAACTACAGGGATATACAAGTTGTTAATTGACATCTTTCTCTCCCCCCACCATATCTGCAACAATAAACTAAATACACAACTCAATCGGTATGTGCACAATTAAATCTACTGTTGGGATATATGTCATATTGTTTGATAAATATTGAAATTTGTTTATATGCATGTGCCATGTTGAAATACTCCCACATTGGTGGCATGCTGCTATTAATGTACCTGCATGCTGTTGTAATGGCCACTGTGGTTCCATATATGCATGTGTTCTGTTTGCTATGCAACGGTTCGATATCTGGTGTTTTGGGTTAATGGGAATATCTATGCCTGCTATTATATCTAATCCTGGAATGTGCTGACTATTACTAACCCACATATGTTCTAAAATTGAAACACCATAGCACGTTTGGGAAGGCCTGTCCCAGCAAACTCACCTCTCCCACCTCATCTGGCCGTAACACTGGGCACTAGCATGTCTGGGGCTCACCCTGGGACCTCCTTATCTGCTGGTCCTGCACCACATTCAGGTGGAACTGCCTCAGGGGATGGGCCTCACCCCACCCCTGGGATGGGTACAGACAGGATACTGTCACCAATCATCTTGTCTGGGAAGTGGTGCATAGCGAGCTCCGCAGAGAGTTTGGAGATCTGCTATCCAGCTTGTGGGTCACGTGGTGCAATTAAAAGGGCAGCCTGCCCCTCTTACTCAGCACCCAGCACAGCCACCTTTGGTGTCGTGAAGGTGCAGTGGTGACTGCCCATGGATGGGGACCTCAGTCCTACTGTTTTCACTAGGGGCTCATGGGCTTACGACTTCCAAACACCCCTCCACATCCAAGATGTTTACCCACCACATGTGTCAGATACCACCCCTGTATACTATCTTGTCTGTTATCCTACCAAACCTACCTCCCCAAATATACCTAGTATCCCTCCCCAACATCCCACTTTCACCTTAAACAAAAGAGCAACTGGACACATGTAATCTGGTGTAATCAGCTTCAAAACATATTATTGTTGTCCTCACCCCTTTCTCAGGGGTATGAGCACCCAAATCTACTTTCAAATCAGTGTATATGCACAGCTGTTGCTGTAGAAGAAATGGGCAGCTATGGACCTTCCCTACACCTGTCCTGCACATCCCTTGCTATTTTCCCTAGTGTCTTTCCCTCGTTGTGCCTCTTTTTCACCACTTTCCTATCAGCCCTTTTTCTTTTCTTTTAAAGAAATTAGTATGGGGGTAAGTGGGAGTAAGCACTTTTAAGAAGCAGTAAGTAGGATTAAGCCTGTTTGCATGGGGGTAATCAATGCCTACACAGGTTAAGCAATTTAGAAGCTGAGTATAACAAACTGTAACTGGAAGTTAGCAGTGCTTACCTTCACACAAACCCAAGCAAGCACACATAAAGCTGTTCAAAACTGCCTCAACCACTCTGTATCCAACAGTGCTTGTTCTGCCCATCAGCAAAATGAACAGCCCTTGAACCCAGGACCCTGTACACTATAGTCACAGTGTAAATAAACACTACACCACGACAGCTGTGAAAACAGCTGTTGTTTTTCCAATATATCTGTCAGTACACATATTGAATAGTATTGAGCAATTGCTGTGACTTCTACAATTGTGTAGTACTTGTTAGTGATATTACTGTTACATCACATATGTTGTTATATCTAAATATACACACATCATATAAATATGGTGTGATACATCTGGGAAGGTATACACAGCAGTAATGTTTACACATGACAAGGAAATGGATATATATATACATATATATATATATATATATATATATATATATGGTTCTACCTGACATAGTCGAAACCACACAACACCGACAACCACATCACCGACACCACATATTCGACAGTCCATAAACACGAAACCACACATAACCGACAACGAAATAACCGACGGTACACAAACACGAAACCCCATACACTGCACACACCACAATAACAATTAAAACAAAACACATCCCCATTCCACAAACCACACACACAACACAAGCACACCAAAATCCTTACAAGCCCACACTAAACCTTACCTAACCCTAAGGTCCGTCATCTAACACTTTACTACCCGGCTCCTAACCCTAACTCACTTAACCCCCCTATCGCTCCTAACCCTAACTCACTTAACCCACCCCTATCGCTCCCTAACCTAACTCACTTAACCCACCCCTATCGCCTCCCTAACCCTAACTCACTTAACCCACCCCTATCCCCACAGACCGTCAATCTCCACACTTACCTGCCTCGCACCCCTAACGTCCTACACTACGCATACTCACACAGCCTTTCCCCATGTCGGCATCCTCGGCGTTGGTGTTGGCATCCGTCGTGTCGGTCTTCTGCATTGTCGATGTTCTGCCACCTTCGATTGATCTTCTGAGCTCGGATTCGATGTCGGTCTTCTGCGCTGTCGACGAAGTCAGGTAGAACCATATATATATATATATATATATATATATATATATAAATATATCTAGGATGTTTGCTCGAGTGAGCAAACATCCGAATCCATAATAACCGAACACACTTTAACAAAAGTGCTTTTATCGAAAACGCACTTTCGTTAAAACATGTTGCCAAAAAAATAAAGCACTACATTTACATTTAATCTCTAAATATACACACATCACGTAAATATGGTGTGATACATCTGGGAAGGTATACACAACAGTAATGTTTACACATGACAAGGAACTGTATGTGTATGTATATATATATATATATATATATATATATATATATATATATATATATATATATATATATACACACACACACACACATACATGGTCCTGTAGAATACAGCAGAGATATGACCAATAAATGTGGACAGTCTGACACACTCTGGTCAGTCCCCTTAGTGCAAGATATGTGGACCAAGCCTTACAATGTGGATGTTATCAGCCATGTAAAGGGTATATCACGTAAATACTGGAAAACATATGTCCACACAGTTTATGCATTCACACACTCCTGTCTGTCCTGACACATAATAACCAGTGGTGCAGAGGTCACATGGCCATATACTACCCACTAGTTCATGACATACATCTGTACAGCATCCCACTGCTTTGTCAGAAACACATGACAGTTATAGTGGCCCAACAGCAGTACATCTGACAAATATCTGGACATATCACACTGGGTAAGTGCAATAAGCTGCTAGGCATGTAACAAAGCACTGTGCAAACTACAGGCAGACTGCCACAACACTGGTTTACATTTCTTATGGGGGAATACACATGTACCTACAAATATAGCAGGCTCTACAGGCATGTCACAGCACAGAGTAACAGACACCTGTGTGAAAGTGCATACCCCCAACCAATATGAACACAGCCACATATGGTAAGCGAGCTTAATATTACAGTATATGGTCTGTCTGATCAACACCATCCTCATATGTGCCACTCACACACTAACCCTACATATACTGGGCCACTACACAGTGTGGTCCAATGCCTGTCTGTGGTATGGGACAAGTGTGTGTTTGGCCCTACAAACATGTAAGCCGATAGGGTACCATACACTGGAGCAGCATGTAACATCAGATAGAACAGGACCAAGAACAATGACATCTACAACAGTCTGTACACAGGCCAAGGTACATATTCACAATACACACACTGTCGACACTCACCATAAGTACACAGACCTCACTACTGTACACACTACTACAGAATGCCCAGGTTATGTCCTCAAATATAACCCCTACTATACTTAACATGTCTAGCAGTCTGATATTTCACTGGCTTGTTATCAGGTATGATGTCAATAATTAATGGTGTACTGAACATATGCACCTTTTACTGCATGCCATATGTATATAGATTGACAGAGTTGTGGCTGGAGGCACAAACACACAGCTGTCCAAAGGTATATTTGATGGTGAGTGACATCAGCAACAGTGATAAAGGTGGAATAAGGTAGGTGTAGTGCATGTGTCTGTCCACAAGAACAGGTGTCAAGGACGACACAGCCACACTCTCACAGGGACTCACACACATTATCACAGTTGACAGGGTCAGGACTAGACTTCTTAACTAACTAGTTTGCCACACTACAGTAATATGCAGGTATCGCATGCACCACAGAGGTTATCAGGCTGATATATGGACAAAGGGTATATCAAGGTGTTTGACATCAGAAACCATGCTTCAGTAGTCCAATGGGAGTTATAGTGAGTGTGAATGGCATCCAAATCATTATACTCCACACACACACACACACACACAGACACAGGTTTGTCAGTACTGACATGCATGGGTGCATTGCTTCACAGGTATGTAGTTGTTGACTGTGCCAGAAGGCTGTACAAGGCTAGGTAAAGGGTATACCTTGATATCAGGCCACATGACAATGGTCTGCAGTGTAGCTCAGGGGTGTAGTTTTTGGATTGGCCCACACAGGTGGGTATACACCATCCACTCATCTGCATTACTATTGTGGGGTGGCCAGTGCTGTGCAATGCTTGCCATGTATGTGTTCTATATTCCATAACATGGACAGTGTCTGGGATGTACACACATGCCACATGCATGTTCTGTGATGTGTGCAAGTGTAGCTGGGGTGTCTTGGGCATGTTGTGTAGACAAATTATCATCAGATGTGCCATTCAAGACCTCATGTGGTGAGAACTGGCAATGGAAAGTAGGTTGAGCCTGCACCTACATTGACAGCATGATACAGGTATTCACTGGTGTCAGTGGCATCTGTCTATACAGGGCATGTGTATAAGGCATGGTATGTCTTTTGTGGGTTACATTTGCTGACTCTACAATTGTTGCAGGTGTCCAGTTGGGAACATAGCGAAGGATCACTGTATGCAATGATTTGCCTATTGTAGAGATGGGACAGGGTGCCATGTCCTTTGTAGTCCACTGCAATCACACCATAGTTACTATCTGTGGGCAATATGCAAGGAACTACCATCATAATGGTTGTTGCCTAGCCAAGAGTGTTTGTGTATGAGACATGGGTGGAGAGTGTTCTCTTGGTAATACAAGGGGTGTCTATATTGTTCCCCAAGCCATGATGTCACATGTAGGGGTATGGATTGTCTACCCCATCCTCTCTGCTATTTGACATATGTTATCCTTGTAAGGTGGACATTGTGACATATAATAAGCCCACCATATAAGAAATTTGCAAAACCCACTCCACACTGAGTTCTGTTATTCCACACACACAGCTACCTCCACACAGGATACTAATGACACACACTCACACACACTCACACACAGACTAGGTCTCACAGTTGCCATGTCTGGGATTTGAACTCCTACCTAACAAGTACTTCGCACTACAGCATTACGCAGTTATAGGATGCACCACAGAGCTTACTAGGTTACTTCTTCCCCAAAGGTGTATTTCAAAGTGAATGATTCCCGGGGTCATTTTCCTATCTCCCATACAATCATCAAGGTTCCTTTTGAAGAGAGCCAAAGAGGCACTCTGCTTGACAAGTATGGGCAGTTTATTCCAGAGTCTCTGCATCAGGAACACATCCCTCCAGCATGTATTGTTCATTGTGATGACAAAGTTTGGATCCCTGGAGCATGTGGCTGTGAGGGATTTGGATTTCTTTTAAGTGTAGCATGTCCAACAGCTCTGGGTTTGACAAGGCATTGTATGTTAAGCAGAAATCGTCTCTGAGTACATGATATGTGACAAAGTATAGCTGGATGGATTTCAGACAGTCAGTATAGGGCATCTGGTTTAGGCCTGTGATTCTTTTAGTGAGGTATGTCTGCAGCCTTTCTAGTTGTTACAGATGTCTTGTGAGGTACATACCAGATGGGCCATTGTAGTCTGTACTGGGTCTACTGGAGAGATGACTACAGTGGGACAGTGGCCTCCTTTTTCCTGGATGTAAAGCCCTTAGTGATGAGGTGTGCCACATACGTGGATTTCCTGACTGTTGTGGTGATGTGGTTATCAAAGGTGAGACCACTGTAAACCCTACACCCTAAGTCTCTTATCAAACTTTAGGTGTTTAGTGTACTGCCACCTATGTGGTACTTCACAGGTACATGTCCGTTCCCAAAGGGGGCAACTATACATTTCTTGGAATTGAGCTTGAGGCCATGGCTCAGGCCCAAGCATCTCTTTCTGTAAGGCATATTGGGAAAATATCCACATCATGTGGGGATTCAATATTGGCTCCCAGTGTGCAGTCATCTGCAACCTTTGTTAGCCAGAGTCCCTTAGTGTTGGCTTGTACTTCAGAGCAGTAGATGCCAACAAGAGCAGTCCCAGGACTGAACCCTGAGGTATTCCAACTGTCACTTATCTGGGGCTGGATTTGGTGTCACCTACTTTTACAGTATGGGTTCTGTCAGTACAGCAGTTTGCAGCCCATTGGGTGACGTAGGGATTAATGGCCATCTTGGTACATTTATCTATCATTCCACACTGGGGGATGGTGTTGAATACCTTGGTGAGTCCAGATAGGCTGTGTGAACTGCCTTACCCTCATCCACAGCTCTGGAGACTGATTCAAAGATGTCAGTCAGGTTCAGAAGGTATGATCGGCCCTTCACAAACCCAACCTGGGTTGTGCCCAGTGTTTGTAGGTTGCCAATGTCTTTGTTTATAAGTTACATGATAATACAGTCCATGGCCTTGCAGATCAGGCACATCATACTGCTGGGGCTGTAGTTCCCAGGATCCAAGGTGGATCCCCCCTTGTGGACTGGGATAACTGTAGCTGTGTGCCATGCAGTGGGCATGAAGCCTGAGGTGTGGCTATAATTAGACATGGCACATAGGCGAGGTACCAGTTCATTTTGTAGTTCATGTAGTACACAGCACTGGATGTTGTCTGGTCCCATGGATGCTGTTTTCTTAGCTCTGGTGACTGTCATTTTTACCTTTATGGCCATTATTAATGGAATCTGGCAATCTTTCACTGTTGAGATGGGCCCTTTAGGGGGTGGGAGGGAGGTGCAGTTGGCACTGAATTGATTTGCCAGGATATTGGCAATATCCTTGGAAGCAGTATATTTAATACCATCCTGTTGTAGCTCAGAGCAGATCTGAGCATTGTCATTTAGATTCCTCACATAGCTATGGAATGGCTTGCAGTTGTCTTTGGCATCTTTGGCTATATTATGTTCATAACTAGCTTTAGAGGATGCTATGAGGGATCTCAGCGTCTTACTGAGGCTGGTAAGGGAGTATTTTGCATCATGGAAATCCCCTCGTTTCTGCAACAGTTTCTTCCTTTTGTTGTACAGTATGTTTATGGCAGGGGGCCACCACATTGGCTTCCTTTTCTTGGTGGGAAGAATCTTGGTTCTATATTGGATGGCACGATTCATGCATGAGTGGATCTGCTCGTACAGTGCCTTAGTGCAGGATTCAGCAGTCATTCTTTCAATTCCCATCTGCATGGGTGTCATGACGTTAGTCACATCTGACATGTGTAGCATAACGTTGACTTTGGAGATGTGTGTTACAGAGGTTTCCTTACTGGGGTGTGGGGGAGGGATTTAAGGGTGATTAGCTTATGGGCAGATCTGACAACCGATGGAGTGACCATAGGTATGGAGCATTGATTTCCCATGTTAGTAATGACCAGGTCTAGGATATTTGAGCTCCTGGTGGGACTATGGATTACTTGATGCAGGGCATTGGGAATTATGACTTCCAAGAACCATTGGGCACACGTGTTGGTACACAAGTAGTTTTCCCAGCTAATGGCAGGGTAGTGTAAGTCATCCAGTATTAGGGTGCTTGGTTGTATCATAATATTTCCCAGTATGCTTAGAAAGGTGTAGTGGGAATCTTGGGGAATGGTTGGGGATCTATATCAAGCTATATAATTTGGATTGTCTTACCTTGTGTTAGTTGCACCAGGGGTATTTCAGACACATTCTGTTGGCAAGTAGCCTGGTGGTTTGATCCTCCACCTTTAGTGTTTTGGTCCTGGTTTGGTAGCCAACAGGTGTGATGAGAGCTGTACCTGGTATTGCAGGGGTGCACTCTGGAGCCTTGGATCAGGTCTCTGTTACTGCACAGATACCGATGTTCTCCATTTTTAGGAGTGCCTAGTGACTGTGAATGGTCACAAAAGAATTGATCTCTATGCACACACAACCAGACACACACACAGGGTTCCACAGTTGCCATGTCTGTGATTAGAACTTCTTCCTAACTTACACTTCACACTATAGCATTACCCAGTTATACAACATTCCACAGAGCTTAATGAGCCACTCCTTCCCCAAAGGTGTATTTCAAAGTGAATGACATCAACAGCCATGCCAAAATAGGGCAATGGAAATTGTAGTGAGTGTGAATGGCCTCAAAAGCATTGATCCCTACAGAAGCACACACATGGAGTTTTACAGTTGCCATGTCTGGGGACAGAACTCCTACCAAACTAGTACATCACACCACATCATTACGCAGTTATAGGATGCACCATGGAGCATATTGGGCTACTGTTTCTCCAAAGGTGTATATCAAAGTGAATGATATAAGCAGCCCTGCCAAAGTAGGGCAATGGAAATTGTAGTGAGTGTGAATGGCCTCAAAAGTATTGATCCCTACAAAGACAAACACAAACACAAAGTTTGATAGCTGCCATATCTGGGAAGAGAACCCCTACCTGACTAGTAAATCACACTACAGTATTACACAGCTTTAGCATGCGCCATGGAGCTTATAGGGATGCTACTTCCCCAAAGATGTATTTCAAGGTGAACAACATCAGCAAGCTTATCAAAGTAGGGGAATGGGGAGTGTAGTGACTGTGAATGGCCACAAAATTCATTGATCCCTATATATATATATATATATATATATATATATATATATATATATATATATATACACACACACACACACACACACACACACACACACACACACACACACACACACGCACGCACAGCTGCCATGTCTGGGATTAGAACTCATATCTAACTAATACATCACAATAGAGCATTATGCAGTTATAGTACATGCCACAGAGCTTACAGGTCAATTCCTTCACCAAAGGTGTATTTCAAGGTGAAGACATCAGCAGGCTTGCCATAGTAGGGCAATGGGGAGTGTAGTGTGTGTGCATGGGCCATAAACCTTTCATCTGGAAGAAGACACATAACACAGTTTTATATTTTGCAGGTACGTGTATACAACTGCTAGATGAATACTGACTTGTACTTGTACACATTTACCACAAGCACCACAGACACTATAGTGCTGAGGGATACCTGAGGCAAATGTCTACAGTGATTGCATTTGCACATCATGTGGTTTTAGCAAATTGGATGTGTGCTGGGTGGGACAGGCCTCTGGATGGGAGGCTCTTTGTCACTGTTTACCACTCTCTTCCACACATCTATGTATGTGCAATTTTGGCCTATTATAGTGTGTTGTCTTTGGATATATGTGTGTATTCCTGTCCAATGTGGGTGCAAAGCATGATTGCTCTGCAATGAGGAGTCTGTGCACAAACATCTGTGACTATATATATATAGTCCACTGTTGTTGCCAGACATGGGCTTCGCTCCTCTAAGTGTGGGAGCATGCCCAGTATGACCTTCTGTATTGAAAGTGTGAATCCATTCCAGGTAGGTTGTACTCCAGTGCAGGCTTTTGTGTTCTACACCTGAAGGATAGTGGGTTACTGTAGGTAATTGCGTCTGTGCTGCTTCTACTACATGGTCTTGGTGTTAGCAGAGCTATTCAGACATATGTACTTTTTTACACTGTGATATTTTATGTTATCAAGTACTGTCAGGTATACATATTTGCTTGCAGTAATGTCCTGAGGAACACAGGCTGAATGAAGCTGTGTCCAGTATTGTGGTCTGCAGCCTATATATTCTTGCACAATCATGCCATTCTGGAAGGGAAGCTGCAGACACTTGCTGATGGGTCTGTGTAAATGGTTCAGCACCTTGGTACAGTGGTGGCTGAGGATCCCATGCTTGTATATCCATCAATGTGACAGTATGGCCATATTCTGCTGTGGCCATACCTCACAACTGTACAGATTAACATAGGTTACCCAGAGGCAGGGGTCATAATTCTGGACATTACCCCTTCACATTGTGGTTTACGAGCTGGTTTGTAGCCACTCATTCCTGTGTTTGCAGGCAGGGATAGTAGGTGCACATGGCTAAGTTTCAGACTTCACACACTCCATGCCGTCCATGCTCCTACCCCCCCTTTATTCTATCCTCTTCCAAACATTATGCAAACATTATCTGATAAGTTCACTATAGTTATCACCTCATCCCAGCAGTAATTTGGTGTTGATCCACAGTTCATGCAGTAGGACATGGTCGACATGTTACTGGGATTTGTCCACATGGCCTTGCATTTGGGTTCTGTGGATTGTGTTATGTTGTTATTTGGAAGTCCATGACATAACATACATTGGCAGTACAGGTGACACACAGGTCTTTGGCAGAGGACTGTAGATCATTTGTTAGTGATGCAGGACAGCTGTAACAGGCCGTTGCATTGTGTCACTCCTACAGTCCCAGACTGCAAAACACTATATTCCCCTGGGGTGACAGGGTATGCATGCAAGGTGTTAATGCCAATACTTTCTGTCATTATTGATCCAGTGGTGTGGATGCTGGCAGGGTGCTGCTTACAGCTAGGAAAACACCTGCATGGGACACCTGTTCTGCATGCTGCATTCTTTGGCTATTGCCATACAGAGGTGGGGGTCATATTGTACTCATTCCCAACATCAGGGATAAGACCAAAGATATACCTGTGGGTGATGGTGGGGTGCGCTGGGTGCATGTGTGCTATGGGCACTATTTGCATCTGACTCACAGATAACAATGGGGCATTCCACTTATGCTGGCTTGTGCAGGGACATCAGCAGTTTCTCAATACTTCATACCTGTGACCTTTGTGGTCTGCCAGTGTTTGGCCAGACAATATCAGTATTCCATACTACAAACCCAACTAATGTGCTGCTAACCTGTATGTACAGTTCCAAAGGTGTGTCCATTTGACAGTAACATATTATATACTGTCTCTTGGGTACTTCCACCTGTGTACTGTTTGTATGTCTGGGGCCACATTCTTGCCATGTCCATCTTTCAGATAGTGACAGGGTTCCCCTTCAAACCATCGAACGTTTAAAACATCAAGGTTCAGATCATTGAGACCAGAATGTCGAGTTTGAAAACATCGAAGGTTTGAAGTGGAAGAAAAAGGTAAGTGTAGGTGGGAGAATGTTTGTGTTTTTGCAGGGCACCTATACTGTGTGTGTCTATGTGCCATCTGTGTGATGGCACTACAGAAAGGGTACAGAAGATCTCCCGTTTAGCACTTCTGCATATAGCGCTAAACAGGAGATTTCCCTTTACTCCATTGTAGTGCGGTCTCGGAGTTGGAATATAAAAGTAGGGGGG
Source organism: Protopterus annectens (assembly GCF_019279795.1). Lineage (NCBI taxonomy): Eukaryota > Metazoa > Chordata > Ceratodontiformes > Protopteridae > Protopterus > Protopterus annectens. The sequence continues at coordinate 1,084,369,439 of NC_056747.1, read as the reverse complement.
GTGGGGGGAACAAGGGGGCAAAATCCCCCTGCATACAATTGCTAAAATGTATTTATTTATTTATTTATTTTTTGGTTACACTTGTAACCTTCGATGTTTCAAAATTCAATGTTCTGGTCTCGATGATCAGAATTTCGATGTTTTGAAATTTCGATGGTTTGAAGTGGAACTGGTGACAGATATTACTTCCAAACATTTACTATGGCTTACTGCTGGAATCTGTTTTGCTGGGATACATTGTTTTTGCACTGCAGTTGTGAGAACTTGGATGTCATCGGCATTACTGGCTAATGGCCAGCAGGACAAACCTCACCATGCCTACATACTAACCACTCTCACACAATATACAACACACACCAAGCTAACACATGCAGCCCTGCATATTGTACACATGCTACAATCTATCATGTTACTTTGGCCAGCTCAGGCAATCTGCGCTCCACTGTTATTATACCTACACATACGTTACTACATTTCTACAAAGGATTGGGAAGGCACACCTGACACTTGTACACATTTGCTATGACTGCACTCGCATTTCAGGTACTCCATTTCATTCTGTATTCTGACCTATCATGCTGACTAGAGGCATATCAGTGTACTACAGGTCTTAGGTTTGATTGACCTATATTTCAGTTTCAGACTTCTTACCCTTAAGAACTAACATCCCACTGCATGACCTGTTGTAGTCTGTCTGTGTAGGTCTGGGGGGGGGGTTCTCCATAGCCATCAACCAGAGGCCTTAGCACAACCTTTGTTTATGTTTGTCTATGCCTGTCCTGTTGGCTGAGACTGTTGTTGGGTATGTGAGCTTCCTTGACTGGCATGTGTGTATCCTATGGACACATATGTGGCCCACTACATTTCCTGCAGTGAGATTTGTCACCGTGCTTAGTACTGGCTACTGTGGTGGCACCAGTATTTGTTACAGATTTCATGCTACCACTATAGGTGTCTACTATCTGCTGGCATCCCATTCAGCCACCTGATTACCTTGCATGCTCACATCCATAACATAGAAACAAGTAACAAAACATACTACTCCATTCAGCAATTGATAGGGAGAATGACTTACCTTGTGGCTGTGCCATTATTGAGGATGGTGCTGGAGGGCTGACTATGTTGGATGAACATAGCACATTCCCTATACATGGTTAAGCACAGGTAGTGCCATGTTTGGCATCCCTTTTACTGCATGTGCAAGTCAGAGAGAGGTGTCATTCCCTGTGTTCCTACCATGTCAGTGTATGTGCTATGTGTTGCCTCTTTGCCATAGCCTGGGCATGCTGAGCACACCTCCTTCTGCCTACTGAGGCAGGCTCAGGTTGTTCCTCCTCTGAGTCACGTTGTGCCTGTGCAGGCCTTGGCAATGGTGAGGGGCTGTGTGGCCCTGCCCCATGCTGTTCCTGCTGCAGCTGTTTCTGCAGGATCATATTGTGTAGCATGGCGCATATGATGACAATCTGGGTACATGTAGTTGGTGAGTACTGCAAGACTCCACCGGATATGTCCAGGCACCATAACCATGACCTGAGCATCCCAAACACATGCTCTATTATGATTCTGATCTGTGCGTGTGCCTCATATGGAGTTCTTGTTCGGGTGTGTGTGCATTTCTGATGTGTGTCATCAGCCATGGCTCCAGTGCATAACCAGCATCCCCCACTAGATGACCATAAGGGATGTCCCCCATTGGCAAATCTCTGGTACAGCTGCGGCATATGCCAGATGTGGGAGTCATGATAGCTTCCAAGGCAGCCAGCACACACATTCATTATAATGCGTTTGTCATCACACACGACCTGGCAGTTGATGGAGAGGAAGCCCTTGCGGTGGATGTAGACCCTACCCCACTCACCGGGTGGTGCTTTGATGTGCATGTGCATGCAGTCTATAGCACCCACTACCTCAGGGTATTTTACTATTTGATGGAAGAGACACATATTGCTGGTCAATGCCTCACGGCTGTTGTGGAAATATACATGCTCATCGGCATGTGCTGACATGGCATCCAGGAACTGCAGGAACTGGTGGAGTACCCTGGATGCTGATGCCTGTGAGATCCCCATGATATCCACATTTGGCCTTTGGAAGGTACCTGTGACTGGTATTCTTAGGCATACACATGCCTTGGTATCCACTGGGATGGGTTCCCATCTGTTGGTTCTATGTGTGAGGTGTGCTGGCACAGCTTAACAATTTACTGTAGGAGATCCCTGTTCACCCTATAGTGTTTCACTATCTCATGTAGCCCATGGTAGGTTACCCTGGGTGTGTACACTCTTCTCCTTCTCCTCACTGCAGGTTGGTCATCAGCATTCTCATCCTCACCACCCTCAGCCTCTTCCACATGTTGATTTGTGATAGCTGCTGCAGCCCCTATCATTTTGTTGCTTTTGTTTGGTAAAATTTTCCTGGTTGTGTACACCGGTGGTGTAGAATTTGTGGTAAAAAACAGAAGATAAGGTGTTTTCATAGTTTATAGTGGTATGCTGGGCAGGGCTGCTGCCTGTGTAATTGGCTGCTTCTGATACATTTCACTGCCAGCTATGCTAGTTTTCCTTGATTACCATCCTACTGCTGTTTTCCCTTCCCATTGCCTTCCTATTTAAGCCCTGAGGTGTGCCGCACAAACACAGCACTCAGATGTGCATGGATCTGCTATTTCCTTGTTTACTTTTTTCCTTTAAAACATGGTGCGTGGCATGCACACCCACCTAGGCAATTTAAAGAGTGCTTGGCAGCTTCAGACACACCCCCTTGCTTAGCTCTCCTAAGCTAAGGGCAAGCCCGAGCCACAGGGCTCCAGTAAGCTTACAGTATATGCCTGACACTTCTCTCTCTATGATGTCAGCTAGCTCTTAGGCTTGCACCATGGTCTTCCTGCACCTACATGGTTGGGTGCAGGCTAGCCATGAGGGGGAATCTGGGATTCAGTATCATTTCCCTCATTTGCATAGGATTGCCTGCTAATGCCTAGTTACAAGTGTAATACTGAGCCTTCTCACTTAGCAACCACTATTCATTGGCCATTGAGTATAATGTCAAAATTATGATTTTGGATTGAATGCTTATTTCAAAGTTTTTTTTCTGTTTTTGGGCTGATCCCATTTACGGGCCACTGCCCCACTCTTAAACAGCCGAAATCAGCCAAAAAAATAAAAGTTATTTTTTTTTTATTTTTGCAACTGTTTTCCATGCCAATGGCCATATATTTTGCCATTGGCATGCTTTACACATTATGTACACCCTTTATTTGGAGCTGTCATGTCTCCGTTTTGTAGTTTGCAGAAATGTACTTGGTTACTAACAGAGTACATTTCTACAGATTACACTAGTCCTGCACGGCTGGCTGCTAGCGTCCTGGATAGCAAATTTATCTAATTTGCATGGTTTTCACCTGAAAATGGGGTAATTTGCATACAGGATCTGTGTCCATGCAAGAATAGTGCAGGACCGCTCATGCACATTCTGGGAGCTTATTCCTGGATTGCTGATTATTATTCCTGATATTGCCTGCAGCAGCTCTTGCACTATTCCTGCACACAGTGCAGAGCTTGCTGATTCCTGGGGATTGTCTTTTAAGGAAACACCTTGTGCAAATTCTGACTTGATGAAAGCATATCCATTAAAACTTCCTTGCTTAACAATGTCATATGATAAAAACATGCACAGATTGTTTTCCTGTTAGTAGCATGTCCATTCTTTAAGGAAGCAGTTTAGCTTTCTTACTGAAAATGTGAAATGCATGCATCCTGCTTTTTACATTTTTGCTAAGTCTGTAAGAGGTCAGCTTCCTTGCTGACAGTATAAAATGCATACATTCTTGCTGATTTTGTAGGAAAACATGTCCATTAATCAAATTCCTTATTTTTCAAGCCACATTATGGATGCTAACCACATATTGCTAAACGCTATTTCTACATTTAAGCAAGCTTTATTTTATACCATATTTATAGCATAATTAATTTCAATATTTTATTCACTGTTAAATACACTCTAACAATTCCTTTTTATTTTTAAAACAATTTATATTAATATGTATCTTTCGTCAGATTATACAGAAAACACATTAAGAATCAAAACATTTAGTCTTCTTTTTATACAAGTCAAAATGCAATTTTACATAGTTAATACAATGATATCAAGTATTACTACCATAACTGAATGTACCTAACAACCTTTTCTTTTGCAGACCATTCTGTGAAAATATTTTATCAGTTATGAGCTGTGTCTGCTTTAGTTTTATTTTCTAATTTGATTATTTTATTCTTTTGCAATCAGAAAATTTAATTTATGACCTAGAATTGTTTCATTAACTCTTTGCAGCTGTTGAATTAACTATTTGCTTTTAATAATCATTTTATACCAAAAGATTAGAGACAGACAAATATCTATAAGAGACAAGAACTATGTGCTACTGCAAATATCATTTTAACCATAACATTGTAGCCATATTTCTGAATTGTCTATACACTTTAATTGACAGTGAAGTGAAAATCTTAAACATCTTGGTAAAGTACTGAACTGGGCTTAGATAATAAATATTTGAATGTAATTATTAAAAAAACATGATTTATACATTAAAGAATGCTATTTACATATTAGTCCATTAGCTGTATGAGTACAATATTTTAAAATGATGATCCAAAAAACAGTGATAACATTACAACTAGTGATAAAATTACTTTTGAACTTGTTACACTGCGGTAGCATTGTCACCTCACAGTTAGACGTTGCCCATTCGATTCTCAGTTAGAGCGTCTTCTGTGTGGTGACATGCGTGAATGGGTGTTCCTTCGTTGAAGGTTGTGCATTAGGTCCAGCAAGCCAGCACGTAAAAATTTACTGCCAATCATTAGCGGACCGGAGTTCCGCTGTGGCGACCCCTAACTGGGAAAAGCTGAAAGACACAACATTACAATGTTTCCTGTCATACAGTATATATCTACACAGATTTTTTTCTACTCATGCATTTCAATCTAGAAGATACCCTGAACTCATTTTTCTAAACATGGTTTTTCACACATATTTATTAGCCATTAATTTTATTTACACTGAATTCTTTTGTATTTGTACATACAAAGACTGCAAAGTACATTTAGTCTAATCTTACAAATGTAGTAACATTAACATCAAGCAAAATCTTGGAAAATTCTTGTCTCTTTAGGATTATCTAGTGGAATTGCCACCAGAGGCATGGTATTAAACTATATACCCAGCAATTTGAAACATTCATGCTTTTTGCATACCAACATTGTCTTGCCAAAAACATATTAAAAATAGTGACCAGTCTTGCTCATTTTTTCACATTCTTTTACTCTCTCTCTCTTTTATAACTTTAATAAATCAATTTTAAACCATCTCTTGTATAGCTTTACAGTTTAACAGGTTGTAAATACAATTTAATACTAAAAAATACAATAATAACTAGCATGATAGATATTAACAACTTGTAAAATATCTAATCCTGTCAGGTTTAATCTGTTTACCAGTATTTCTAATGCACTAATACCTGTACCCTCCAGTATTGTCAAGAAGGAATGAGATATTTTTTCTTCCTGTACCTCTATTTTAGACCCTTTGGCAGTACCGCTTATACAGTCAGTGTAAAACTGAGAAAGTACCCTTCCCCCTGTAGTATTGCAGTATTGTATATGTGTTTCATGCTGTAAAAATAAAATGTATGCCAGCCCAACAGTTTGGTTATACATTTGCTTTATTATGTTACTAATAAACTATGGACTTTTGTCTAATTTGATAATTTTTTTGCTGTTTTCAATGATAGATTACATGTTTTCTGTTGACTTTGCTTCATACTACTGCTAGTATGTATTTATATCCTCCTGTATACTTTATTTGAACTGTATGTATAGTATAGCCCATTTGCTGGCTGTACTTAATGTAACTGAGGTTTTTTACTTTTAACATTTACCTGCAAACAGATTATCAGTGACATATATGTGCAATTGTGATGTTTTATTACAATTACCAAATAGCGTTGCATGTGAACATTTAACAATTATGTTTTAATAACAGTAATGTTTTAGAAAAACTCAAGACACTTGTCTGCCAATCAGTCTTGTTTTTTACCTTATCTGCCCAACATTTCCTGTAACTATTCATCTAGTCTGGGAAGGTCTGAACTCACATTTTATAATCTGTAGAGCATAGTTAACCCTTTTAGCATTTTTCCTTTAATCATCTGTTAATACACTTGCAGCTTGATATTAGAACGCAGTTGTAAAGCACTTAAAATTATAATAAGTATTCATGATTTGCATAACTATGCATTTATACTACATAACTAGACATTCCCCCAGATTCTGCAAGCCTTGCATGATGTGTAGGATTAGTGCAGGAGCTCTAGTAGGCAATATGTCTGCTGTGCGATCCAGGAATAGCCTGCAGGGGTGTGCATGAGCGCTCCTGCACTAGTCCTACATGGACTCAGCCCCTGTATGCAAATTACCCCATTTACAGGAGAAAGCCATGCAAATTAAGTGAATTTGTGATCCAGGAAGCTGGAAACTGGCCGTGCAGGACTAGTGTAATCTGCAGAAATGTACTCGGTTGGTAACCAAGTATATTTCTGCAAATTCCAAAACGGAGTCGTGACAGCTCCAAATAAAGGGTACATATCATTCAGGAAGCATGCCAATGGCCAAGTATGAGGCCATTGGCATTGAAAACAGTTTAAAAAATAAAAAAAATCAACTTTTATTTATTTAGCTGATCTTGGCTGTTTAAGCATAAGGCAGAAGCAAGGAAACAGGATTGGGCTAAAAAAAAAAAAAAAAAAAAAAAGCATTCTAACCAAAATCACTATTCTGCCATTATATTCAATGGCAGGCAGAACACAACATGGCCAGTGAGTAGTGGTTGCTAAGGGGGGAGGCTCAGTGTGAGACATGTAACTATGCATTAGCAGGTAATCCTATGCAAATGAGGGGAATGGTAGTGAATCCCAGATTCCCCCTCATGGCTAGCCTGCACCCAACAGTGTAGGTGCAGGAAGACCATGGTGCAAGCCAAAGAGCTAGCTGATACCATAGGGAGTGTGTCAGGCAAACTGTAAGCGGATTGGAGTGCTGTGAGTCAGGTTTGCTCCTAGCTAAGCACAGGAAGACAAGGGGAGGGGTCTGAGTCTGCCTAGCACTCTTTACATTGCCTGAGTGGATGTGCATGCCACACACTGGGTTTTAAAGAAAATAAAAAGGTAAACCAGGAAATAGCAGCTCTGTGCACATTTGAGCACTATGTTTGTGCGGCATGCCCCTGGGCTTAAACAGGAAGGCAATGGGAAGGGAAAACAGCAGTAGGAAGTTAATCAAGGAGAACAAGCATAGCTGGCAGGTGAAATGTATCAGAATCAGCCAATTACACAGGCAGCAGACAAGCCCAGAACACTACTATAAACTATGTAAAGACCTTCAACTCTGTTTTTTTCCCATACTCTACAACACCGCTGTATACAAGCAGGGAAGTTTTAAGAGACAAAATAACAAAATGATAGGGGCTGCAATAGCTATCATACAACAACTTGTGGAAGAGGCTGAGGGTGGTGGGGATGTGAATGCTGTCAAACAACCCACAGTGAGGAGACAGAGAAGAGTGTACAGACCCAGGGTAACTTACCAGGGGCTACATGAGCTGGAGATAGTAGAGTGCTATAGGATGGACAGGGACCTCCTACAGGAAATTGTTGAGCTGTGCTGGCCACGCCTGACACACAGAACTAACAGAGGGGACCCATGCCAGTGGATACCAAGGTATTTCTAGGCCTAAGAATACTAGCTACAGGTACCTTCCAAAGGCCAACTGGGAATATGATGGGAATTTCACAGGCATCAGCATTCAGGGTAGTCCACCAGTTCCTGGATGCCATGTTAGCACATGCCGGTGAACACGTATATTTCCCCAACACCTGTGAGGCATTGGCCAGCAATGTGCAACTGTTCCACCAAATAGCAAAATACCCTGAGGTAGTGGGTGCTATAGACTGCATGCACATATGCATCAAACCACCACCTGGTGAGCGGGGTAGGGTCTACATCAACCGCAAGAGCTTCCCCTCCTTCAACTACCAGGTCATGTGCGATGCCCAGGGCATAATAATGAATGTGTGTGCTAGCTGCCCTGGAAGCTATCACAATTCTCACATCTGACATCTGATGCAGCTGTACCAGAGATTTGCCAATAGGGACATCCCTGATGATCACCTAGTGGGGGATGCTGGATACACACTGGAGCAGTGGCTGATGACACCCGAACCATTCTCCATAATGAGGCACATGCACAGACCCTAATTATAATAGAGTGTGTGTTTGGGGATGCTCAAGTCACAGTTCCGGTGCCTGGACACATCTGGTGGAGCCTTGCAGTACTCACCACCTACATGTACCCAAATTGTCATTGCATGTGCCATGCTACACAATATAATCCTGTGGAAACAGCTGCAGCAGGAACAGCATGGGACAGGACCACACAGCCTCCCACCATTGCCAAGGCCTGCACAGAGTGACTCAGAGGAGGAACAACCTGAGCCTGCCCCAGTAGGCAGAAGGAGGTGTGCCCAGTATGCCCTGGCCTTGGCAAAGAGGCACATACACTGACACAGGAGGAACCCAGGGAATAACGCCCTCTCTCTGACTCTCACATACAGTAAAGGGGATGCCAAACATGACACTACCTGTGCTCAACCATGTGTAGGGAGTGTGCTATGTACATTTGATATAGGCAGCCCTGCAGCACCACCCTCAATACTGGGATACCCACAAGGTAAGTGACTCACACATGCCAGTCAGGGAGGTTCACATACCCAACAACAGTCACAGCCAGCAGGTCAGGTGTAGACAAGCACAAACAAAGGCTGTGCTATGGCATCTAAATTATGCCTATGGGTAACCTCCCCCCAGGCCTACACAGACAGACTATAGCAGGTTGGGCAGTGGGATGTTAGTTCTAAATGGTAGGAAGTCAGAAACTAATATGTAGGTCAATCAAAGCTAAGACCTGTAGTACACTGATATGCCTCTAGTCAGCATGATAAGTTATAATACAGAATGAAATGAATTATCTGACATACCAGTACAGTCATAGCAAATGTGTACAAGTGTCAGGTGTGCCCCCCATCCTATGTAGAAATGAAATAACAGTCAGGTGTGTCCCCCCATTTCTATGTAGAAATGTAGTAACAGTCAGGTGTGCCCCCCAATCCAGTGTAGAAATGTAGTAACCGTCAGGTATGCCCCCCAACCCTGTTTAGAAATGTAGTAACAGTCAGGTGTGCCCCCCAATCCTGTGTAGAAATGTAGAAACAGTCAGTTGTCATGGCACCTCTGTACCAGTGGTTATCATGTGTCAGGACAGACAGGGTTGTGTGAATGCATAACCTATGGGGGCAAATGTATACCAGTAGTTATGTGTTATACCCATTTACATGGCTGTGAACATCCACATTGTCAGGCTTGGTCCACATGTCTTGCACTAAGGGGTTATGTCTATACCTCTGGACTGTCCAGAGTATGTCAGACTGTCCACCACTATTGGCCAATACCTCTGCTGTAGTCTACAGCAGCATTATGTGCTAGCACCGGGACTGTACTATGATGTCCTTAGGATGTCTGTCAGTAGCCAATGGCACACATGTTTAAAGCAGATGTGACATCCCACACAAACCATGTGTAAGCTGCCTTAAGGTATCTGGATGTACATTACCATACAATCCACCTTGGGTAAATGCAGGCCTACCGCCTCCTACCATACAGACTGTTCTGTTTGTCAGTGTGCTTGTGATGGTGTCAGTTATGCCTTGTTATGTAACAGTTACATCCCATTGTGTCAACTGAGGTCTTTACCCCCTAGGGATTGTGTACAGAGTGTAGATAGAGGCTGCTGAACTATACATCTGCATTACTTACTGTGGATTGTTTGGTATCCTGTGGGCAAGTCTGTCTTCACTATTGTACTACTTGAAGACCTCGGCCTGGAGAGCAACATTTGTAAACCTTTCCAGACTACTGTATTAGTATAACTGTTTCACAGTTGCATTACTCTGCTTATATGGATGCCAGTGTTTACACAGCTATATGACATGGCATATACAACTGTAATAGTACACAAATAAAGCATTCCCATTTATGCAAACCTGTGCTTGGTGTAATATCCTATGACCTCTCTGTGGGTATATGTTGCAGGCAACGATTGCCATTTGTATGGGTGGCTCATACAGTGTCCAGTTGTTAAGGTGGTAACTGTAGGCATAGTGGCTGTTCCATATTGTGTACACCTTCTACATATGTATCTTACTATACATATCTCTGTGTGTGTATGTCTAGTTACATATATATATATATATATATATATATATATATATATATATATATATATATATCAGACTGTACTGCAAGATATGTTACCGATACCAGCCTGACATCATACAGATGGGATGGAATACTGTTAACATCTTGTGTCCATGTTGTGTCAGGGCCTGGTTATGGGATCTGCAACAGTTGGTAGTGTATTGCAGGGCAGATGTGTTTAGATGTGGGAGGGGGGTTATACCTACTCGTACAAGACATATGTTAATTGGGGCCGCTCAATCCCATTAATGGTGCATGCGGACATATATGTTTTTGTTATGTTGTCATTGTTATCTATAGATGTATATATATATATATATATATATATATATATATATATATATATATATATATATATATATATATGCTTACATATATATATATAACTTGCTGTAAATATATAGCCATATAGATGTAGACATCTATATCTATAGATGTATGCTTTTGTATGTATACATGTTTTTATATATATATATATATATATATATATATATATATATATATATATACGTAAATATTTATATATTATATCTATATCTACATATATTGATATGTTTTATCTATGTAGATATTAATATGTATACACACAGACTTACATCTACATGTTGGAATATGTTCCCTGTACTGTTGAATGACTGGGCTGGATGATATGTTTGTGAATACATAAGGGTTATGTATATCTGACATGGCTTAATGGTAAATCATTTTGGCTATGGTGTACAGGGTCCTTAGTTCAAGCTTTGCAGAGGCTGTATATTTTGTTGTTGGGCAGAACAAGGGCCATTGGATACAGAGTGATTAAGGCACCTTTGAGCAGTTGTAAGTGGGTTTGCACAGGTTTGTGTGGAGGTAAGCTCTGCTAACTTCCGGTTACAGTTTCTTATACTCAGTTAGCTTCTAAATTGCTTTACCAGTGTAGGCATTGCTTACCCCCGTGCAAACAGGCTTAAACCTGCTCACTGCTGCTTAAAAGTGCTTACTCCTGCTTACCCCCTCGCTAATTATAATAATGTATTTCCACCTCTTGGGTAAAAGTAGGGCCAATTTCCTGCACTTTTTCATGATTAGCTGGTTTTGAAAAGGCTAACCTATGGGCAAACTTGCTTACCTAAGGTTGGCATTGTTTAAAGGGATATAAGACTGGGCACATTGAGTTAGCTGCCCTACATATTGCTTACACCTCCTAAGCTGGCCTGTGCAATGCTTTGCATTGCTTACATTTGACTTTGCATTATATTTTCTTTTTGGGATTGATTTTTTATTCATTATGGTGGTGGTGCTGTGGTAGCGTTGTCGCCTAACAGTAAGACGTTGTCCTGTTTGATTCTCGGCTAGAGCATCTTCTGTGTGGAGACATGCATGAATGGGCATACCTTCATTGAAGGTTATGCATCAGATCTGGCAACTCGGCATGTAAAAATCTACTGCCAATCATTAGCAGACCGGAGTTCCGCTGTGGCGACCCCTATCCGGGAAAAGCCGAAAGACACAACAACATCTTATATGTATGCCTGGTATCCATGATTCATGTGGATGTACACTGTATGGGGTCCTTGTGTTTTACTGGGGACTTCAACACTCTTATTACAATTACACCTCACTTCTGGGCTTATTCCTGTATTCCAGTTCACATATTTATGTTATGAATTGGGTTATGGAACATATGTCTGTATACTGATTCCTTTCACAGGTTCAGTTTGATTTTATTATAGTGAAGACTTGTTTGCTGATGCCTCATTCTTCTGTACTGCTGTGATGGCTTGCTGGTTAACTACTGTGACTATAGTGTATGGGGTCCTGGATTCAAGACCTGCAAGGCTGTTTATTTTGTTGCTGGGCAGAACAAGGGCTGTTGGATACAGAGTGATTAAGGCAATTTTGAGCAGTTGTAAGAGGGTTTGTGCAGGTTTGCGCGAGGATAAGCACTGCTAATCTCCAGTTAATGATGCTTACAGAGAGTTAGCTTTTAAATTGCTTAACCTGTGTGCGCATTGCTTATCCCAGTGCAAATAGGCTTAAACCTGCTTACTGGTGCTTACATATGCTTACTACTGCTTATTGTTTTTTAAACTTGCTTACTAGTGCTTTATTCATTATGACACTGACACCTCATATGTGCATTTAATGCAGTACTCTAGTTCACAAATATATGTTATTTAGTGGGTTATGCAACAAAAGTATTGGTCATAACATGCTTTGCCATGGAAAATGGAATGTGCTACAGTGGGACTCAAATGGGGAATGCCTGCTCGTAAGGCGAATGTTCTGTCCACTACACTATTGCTATGCTGCTTCATTTGCAAATATATTCCTTGTTATCCTCTTCAGCCATTTAAGATGCATTAATCATAGCTAAGTGATGGGCACACCTGCGTACCTACGGTTAGCTTTAATCGGATTTTAAAAAAAAGGGTTTGTTCATTTTATTTCTATATACTTGCTCTTGTACATGAGGAGGACTGTTGGTGAGAATTTGCGGACAGCTATGAGCAGTCTTGCTCATTTCTTAGCCCTTTCTGCTATTCTTCATTGCTGGGGCATGTATATTCTGAGAGTTCTGCTCTCAGACATGCCCCCTGCACTCTTATGCACTCTGTGTAACATTAGGAGCTCAGGCAGCGTGCCTCATTTATTTGCATGGCACACTGCAATCCTGCTCCTAAATGGCCGCTTCCATGCAGGACTAAGCTAGTCCTGCACAGAAGATTAGTAAATCCGGGGGACTACTTTACACTTAGCTTACATATTTTTAAACTTAGATTTCAGTTTTTTCTTTTTTTTTTAACTGCTCTGCCATTCATTTTACAAAGACTGCTTGACTAATACCATCTGTGATTTTATTTCTTTTTAAAATTCAGAACTTTAACTGTTTGGTGTTACTATACAATTATAAAAAATTGTAAAAAAAAAATAGATATTGGCTTAACTAACATGTTTATATTTACATTATTTGCATCTGCTGTTGTCTGCCTTTTCTCTTGTGCATTATAAATAAATGTAATTTAGATAAAAACAAAATACATGCATTTCAGTCTTGTGACTTCAGATCTTTACTGTTAATAACTATTTTCATTTGATTTTTATGCACTAGAACTGTTCTGTTTACCTTTTGACTGTGCTATGAGAATGGCAGTCATACACTCTACTTTACTGTAGTACTCATAAATGTATTGCTTTAATTCAATGAAAGTAAAACATTTGGGGGATGATTTGTCCATACATCAGATCCTGCCTTGTATGCTTAACCATTTTCAAAACGCAAACATTATAAAATATGTTTCTTTTGTACAGATCAGCTGTAGTTTCCTGTTGCTTTGCAATGTTTTCTTAAGCTCAGCTGTTGTATGCAGGAAGCCAGTCTCTGTCAGTTCAGCTAATTTATTTTCTTCATCCTGTAACTGCTGTTCAAGATTTTCCTGTAATGTTTCATGATCTTCCTGATATTTCCAAGTAACATGTTTTGCTGAATTTAAAACTCCTATGTACTTTTGGAAAATGTTTTTTATAACTTGTCTAAACTTCCTGAACTCATTGTTTCTGTCTTTTAGACATTTATTACATTCTTTTGTAACAAGATATACTGGAGGTTCTGTCAGTAACTGATTTGACTGTTGTTGTAACTCTGAAATTAACCTTTCACATGTGGTAACAGGACATAACTGTTCAACATCTGAATATAATGTAAGCATATTAACTTCTTCTGGTCTTTACCATTAAAATGTTTGTCTGCCAGTCTAACCTTTGAATAATGGCATGCACTGTATTTTTATGACACTGTACACAGAAAGCAGTTTCATATGATTTACACAATAAACATTTGTCATACCCCACAAGGGTTTCTTTGAGATACCAGTCAAATATTGTAATACATTTGCATAATGCTTTACTATCAACTTGCCCTAATAAGGTTTTACATTTACTAATGTGCTGTGTATACCAACATTGCAGTTTACTCCATATTTTATCTGGTTGTTCTGCTACAGAAGAGTAAAGCTTGGCTTACACCTGTTTGAATGCTGTCTAATAGCATCCATACTATAATGTGACACAGAAAAAGGTCTTACCACTTAGCAAGAGAACAGGTGATCAGGCTGTTGTTGCAGATGGCTGGAAATTTTTTGGAATCACTCGAGAAGCTGGTGAAACAGCAGGCAGCGGGCTGCTGTGAAAAGTTGGTGCTCACCTTTCTTGGAGAATTTATGGCACTGCAACTTTCCTGCACTGCAGGCTCCATCTGGATTCAGACATCTGAGAAATTTTACTGCTGCAAGCTGCATAAACTGGAGTATTTCTGTTTAGGATTTACACATATTTACAAATGTTAGTTACTGCAACTTCACTGAAGTGACCCTCTGCAGGCATCACTATCACTTCCCCTGTGTTCGAATCCTGGCTGGCTCGCCATTGAAAAATTAATTCTCAAGGTGCTGCTTACTGTGCTGGAACTAAAGTCTTCTTAAGGCACTAGGTCTTGCTGGCTGGATTCTGATGAAATCAAAGTCTAGTTATAATTGCATTCACAGTCTGTTGCTCACAGACACTTGCAAAATGTATACTGATGAAAAGATATTCTTTACAGCACCAAACTCTTGTCACTTTAAGAGCAATAATTAATAAATAACATTTTATAACAAACCACACATACTACTGTTGCAGCTTTACTTACACTGTACCACGTTTTACTTCTTGTTCAGCATAAATGAAGTAAGAGGTGTAACATACACAAATACCTCAGAACAAATGTGTTCCTACACAAATACCTCTAACAATGTTATCTGCTATAGTCTCTTTATAGTGTTTTTATATCCTGTTTTTCTCCTTGGTGTTCTATTTTGGTCTTTGTATGAAAACATCTGTTGGCTGTGGTTTGCAGGAAAGTATGTTTTAATCCTGTAGAGAAACAATGCTGATATTGACTTTTAAGGAAACATCTTATGCAAATGTTGATTTGATAAACGCATATTCATTCAAACTTCCTTGCTTAACAATGTCATATGATAAAAAACATGTACATATTGTTTTCCTGTTAGTAGTATGTCCATTCTTTAAGGAAGCATGTTAGCTTTCTTACTGACAAAGTGAAATGCATACATCCTGTTTTTTACATTTTTGCTAAGTCTGTAAGAGGTCAACTTTCTTGTTGACAGTGTAAAATGCATACATTCTTGCTGATTTTGTAGGAAAACATGTCCATTAAGCAAATTCCTTATTTTGCAAGCCGCAGTCATTTAGTATGGATGCTAATCACATATTGCTAAACTCTACTTCTACATTTAAGCACACTTTATTTTATACCTTAATTTGTATGTTTGTAGCAGAATTAATTTCAATCTTTTATTCACTGTTAAATACACTCTAACATCTGTCATCCTTCCCCAGTTAGTCAGACATCCCTGGGTATGCAAGCTACTTTGGGAGCCATTTGCGTGAGCCTTTATACCTGCAAATAAGACAGAGAATCAGACAAATTATTCTGCTTACAACACTATGCCCTGCAGTAAGAGAAAGATTTGTATGTATGCTGAGTAAAACAAGCATTCTTAATACAGAATTAATCCACAGAGATTTGAAGAACATCAAAGATGACATTTTGTTTGCATTATTCTGACCAAGATTGATGCCAGATGGCTGAAGAACATTGACTGTTGAAATACGCCCCCATGCCAAGCTCTCCAGCAATGTCCATACAAAGTTAGAGTACATCACCGGGAACCCAATCCCCCAATGAAAAGGAACACCCATTGAAATACAGCAGGAAGTTGAACTATAATCAAAAGTCAGACCTTACTCATCTGTTAATCTACCTTGCCTTTTCTAATCTTCTTCACCAGTAAAGTTCTAACTACTGTATTCATTTTGTGGTACTTTTTATGGTCCCATTGTAAAAGATCCACTAATGAGATGATAAGCAAACTGCCTGGGAATATAGCTCTGCAAGTAAAATTTAGTATCCCTTTTAACTCAATGACTTGGCCAGTTGTGACTTTCTTTACTGCTAAAAAAAGTTTTGCGGCAAGCAGCTACCTTCTCTAAGTTTCTCATCAGCAAATGAAAGCAGGAACAGGATGTATCTATTTCATTCCTTAAAATGCAATTGACTTTGTAGGTCTTTGATTCTATGAAATATTTTTTTTCATTTCTTAAGTGATTTATTTATTTATTTATATTTGATTACTGGGAAAGCCTGACTGGATAGGCGCCCATTTTTTTGGAGGCCTGGGGAGAAAAGCTCCAAATTATTGCAAAGCATTTTAAGAATAATAATTTTTCAGTCTTTAAAAAAATGGGACAGCTTTTGGTGAGAAAGTCAATCAGAATGATTTTGAAAAATGGAAGGGAAGATACTGACCCAATGGATAGAGATAAGGAGTTCCAGGCCTTAGCAACAGGGTACGAGTACAGACAATGCACAGCCGATTTGATAGGTTTGTGGACTGATAGGAGTTTTTGGTCATTGGATCATAATGACTGACTCGGAATATAGTTGCATAGAATGTTATTTAGCACTGGACAAGCAGATGGATTCTGGATAATTTTATAGGTGGTAAGGAGCTGTATATATGTTAGTAGATGGGGTAGTTCTCACCAATTTAGGCTTTTTAGTTATATACAGTGGTCGGTCCTGAAAGGTGTATTTGCTTTAAATTTAACAACTTTGTTATAAAATTGTTCAGGTTTTGATGTTTATTTATTTTATTTATTTATTTATTTGCAGTTGGTTTACCAGGATAGTCCATTGGGCCAAAAGAACCCATTTTCAATGGAGTCCTGGGGAGAAATGCTCCAAAAACAATTAGCAAGGTTACAATAAGTTATTTAGTTTCAATTATACAATTCTTATGGACTTGGAAATACAGTAGACTAGTGTACAAACATATACAAATATTACAATCTTGTATCGCTGAAAACAATTTACAATATAGAAACTGAGAGGCTTTTACAACTTAGGGTGGGTTACACTGGAGATATATCTCATACATTCAGGATGAGTAGCTTAATACAATCAAGAGAAAGGTATATGAGCTGACATAGAACCTTTCAATATAGAAGCAGAGAACCTTTTCCATCACAGGGTATATTTACACTAAGGTACCTTTAAGTATTCAGAAAAAGTTAATACAAGCAAGAGCAAGCTCTACGAGTTTAGGAGAGTAAGTAGAAATTCTCATTATGAATAGGGGAGGAGAAGTGAAAATTCTCAGTATGAGGAGATTATGTTGGGTGGGAGCAGGAGCATTCCCACTGGGAAATTAGGTGTGAGTGAAGGGATTTTTTGAATGAGAAGTGATTTGTGATGGTACAAATGGATGGGAGTAAGGAGTTCCAAAGATGAGCAAGACTGTAGGATAAGAGATTTTTTCCAGGGGGACGAATTGGTTTATACAGTTCAATTAAGTTTTGGTTGTTAGATCTTAGAATTCTATCAGGGAGGTGCATTTTGAAGTAGAGGAAAGGGATGGGCAGAGGGAGGGATTGAAGATGAGTTTGTGTGCAAGAGTCAGTTGGATGTAGGTGAAGTGATTGGGTAGTTCTAACCATTTTAGTTTGTGGAGAGCTGAACAGTGGTGTGAGGAGGACTTATGGGAGGTAGCAAACTTGACAATTTTGTTATAGCAAAAGGAGAGTTGTGTTTTGAGAGAAGATTGTAGGTTAGTTAGAAGTGGGGCTCCATAGAGAAGGGATTGGATGAGAAATGTAGTAGATAGGGTGAGTTTGGTGGAGGGTGTAAGATAACGATTCTGTCTGTAGAGCATGCCGAGTTTTTGGTGGGTTTTTTATATTTAGTTGAAGATGGGAATTGAATTTAAGCTGACTATCAATTTGGACCCCAAGTAATTTGGCCTCAGATACCAGTTCTAAGGGTGTATTGTTGTGACTAGTAATAGTGAAATTACTTGGATTGAAAAAGGTAGCTTTAGAGGGGGTGGATACCATTACTTTGGTTTTGGAGGCATTGAGTACAAGGTGATTTGTTTTCATCCATTGTTCGGTGGTTGAGAATGCATCTTGAGTAAGCTTTAGCAGTGTGGGGATGGAGGTAGCAGAGAAGATTATAGTTGAATCATCTGCGTATTGGATAATTTTAGTTGAAGGGATAGAGTTATGGAAATCGTTTAAGAATATATTAAAATGCAGGGGACCCAGTATAGATCCTTGGGGAACACCGGTTGGGGTGTTGATGAAAGGGGAGGTGGCTTTTTTCCATCTCACTGCCTGATATCTATTGGATAAGTAGCTAGTGAACCAGTTCAGAGAAGAGGGTGATAAGTTAAGCTTGGAGAGTTTAGTTAGTAATAAATTGTGGGAGATAGTATCAAAGGCTTTAGAGAGGTCTAGTAGGAGGGTAGAGACAATGTGTCCTGTGTCCCGGGCTTTGTTCACAGCTTCCAGGAAGGAGAGTAGGGCAGTCATAGTACTGTATCTTGGTCTGAAACCATGTTGTGTTGGAGTTAGTAGGTTATTGTCTAAGAGGTATGGTAGGAGTTGTAGGTGAATACACTTTTCTAAAAGTTTAGAGATAGGAGATAGAATAGCGATGGGATGGAAATTAGCAATATTGTTATTGATGCCTCCTTTGTGCAATGGAACAACAAAAACCTTTTTCCAGATTTGGGGTACCGAGCTTTCTTGAATGGAATGGTTGATTAAAATGCTGATGGGGTAGGCAATGACTTCAGCAGCTATACTGAGAAAGTAAGAAGGAATGTTATCAGGGGCATTAGAGCATGGTTTTAGTTTCTGCAGTAGTTTTTTTATGGTGGATGTGGTTATAGGTTTTAGTGAGAATGGTGGGGGGAGGGGGGGAGAATTTGAGAATGTTGATGATGGAGTGGAGATAGGGGGATGAGCAGTGGTGAGGGGTGCAATGTTGGTAGGGGAGGACTGGGGTGTAGTGGGGGGTATGGTGGGGTTTGAAGATGAAAAGGATGAGGTTAGTTTGGAGATAGAATCAATGAAGAAGGTGTTGAATTGAGTGGCCAAGTCTATGTCAGGAGTGTTAGGGTCTGGGCTTAGGTTATCTGGTTTGTTGGGATTGAGGAGGGTAGACATGCATTTCCATAATTTTTGAGGGTTTGTTTTGTTGTTGTTTTGGATTATGGAGAAGTAATTTTGTCTATCGGAGATGATACTTTTTTTACTTTGTTTCTGAGTGTTTTGTATTCGTTATGGGCTAGGAGAGTCCTATGTTTCTGATATGATGACCATGCCTTATCTCTAAGGTGCATAGTTACTAGTGTGTGTTTTTGTTAGCCAAGGGGCAGTTTTGTTTATTATTTGTTTTGTTTTTATGGGGGCTTGTTGTTCTAAGAGGTATAGAAAAGTTGAGTTAAAGTGGGCGACAGCCTGTTCCAGGGGTAGAGTTTTTAGGGTGTACCAGTTGTTTGCTTTTAGAGAGTTGGAAAAGGTATTGGGGTTAAAGTTTTTTTGGCAGCGAGTAGTAATAAAATTGTGAGTAAGATGTAGGGGTGAAGTTAGTCGGTGTGTGAATGTGGGCAAGTGGTCACTAAGGGAATCAAGCAGGGTGCCACTATGTGAGAAGTAATGAGGGTGGGAAACTAATATCCAGTCTAGGATACTATCACTGGTGAGGTTTTTTGAGGGCCGAGTTATGGAGTTGATCAGTTGAGAAAAGTTGTAAAGATTAATGTGGATTTGTGGGAGACTGTATTGCAGACCAATTAATATTCATGTCACCCATAAGTATAGTTTCATTGTTAATGTTATTGGAAAGCCAGGAGAGGATATCTTCTAGTGTAGAAATATTGTTGCCTGGGGGGATGTAGAGGGAGGCTATGCATATGTGTTTGTGTTTATTTACTTGAAGCAGAGCCAGAAGTAGTTCTGCATTATTGAATTGGGGAGTTGGTTTGTTGTAAGGGGTAACTGTTAAGGAGGATAGATATAGAAGGGCTACTCCACCTCCTTTTTTGTTTGTTCTATCTTTTCTGATTATAGAGTAGTTGGGTGGAATTATTTCTCAATCTTTTATATGAGGTTTTAACCAAGTTTCAGAGATGGACAAAATGTCTGGTTTGTTATATGTAAGCCAGGCATGCAGATTAGGGATTTTGTTAACTATACTTTGGGCGTTTAAGGAGGTGAGTAGTATGGATTTATCCATTGGCGGGGATGAGGATGGGCCTGGGTTGGGGTGTATAGCACATCAAAATAGGACTGTATGTTCTGGTCAATCTATAGTACTTGACCATCCTCTTGTCTGTGCACCTCTTCTATAGATTGTGTATCTGCAGGGGTAGCCACTAAAGCTTCACTTGCTACTGTTGTCACAGATCCATTCTAGCTTTCCATCTCTGCTTCTTGGGAGATTGGCCTTCCTCAGCTACTTCTGACTCACATGCTTATAGGTTCATATGTATATACTAGGCTAATGACCACTGGGGCTTTTATAAACCTAGCCATGCATCCCAAATGTATCCTACAAGTGTTTTGAGCCTTAAACATTATTTTAAGGGGTATACATAAGACAGGGTATGATTTATAGACTGCCTCAGTCCATTAGAGACAAAGATGGTAGACCTGGGGTGAATTTGCAATTTCCCATCCACTGGTCCATGTTATGCCTGAAAAGGATTAAGGAAAAACTTGCTTCACATAGATGGAAAGGCTTTTCCAGAGGAAGATAATTCTCTGAGATACATACCTGTCCCTCCAGCATGTCTGTTTTATGCCATAATCGCAGTTCAAGTCCCTAGATTGAGTAGTTTTGATGCTATGAATTTTGCATGTGTGCAAAATCAGAGTGGTATCCCAGGATGACTTATATGCCAGGCACAGATTGCCTCTAAACAGTTTGTAGTAAATTGAGTATAAAGATAGGGTTTTGAGGTGATCTGCATAAGATATGATGTTTACAAACGGTATTCTTTTTATGAGAAACCTCTGTGGACTTTCCAGTTGCTGCATGTGCCTGGTAAGATACATATGAAAGGGGACATTGTCCTCAGTGATGAGTCTGATGACGGTGAAATACAGACGAATGATGGACTCAGATGCCATGACCTTGCTGATAATCTGAGCAATACAAAATGATTTCCTTACTACCTTAGAACATTTTGGTCAAAATCCAGGATATTATACACATATATCTCCAAATCCCTGACTACTGAGTAAATTCTTCGGGGCTTGTTATCAATGAGATAGTTTCCTAAGGTGGCCGACTTCCCAAAGGGTGATATTATGCATTTCTTGACAATGAGTTTTAAAACTGGAGGTTATCTTTACCTCTGATACGGCCTTGGTTAACTTAATTTGTCCTCTTAATTGTTTGTTAAGCTTGATGAGAAGAGTTTTTTATCCTGCTGTGCATTGTACTCTCTAATATTAACTATGACTTTTTTCTTTTTGGTGTACAATCTGTGTATGTCTTAGATTCCAACAGGGTGGTTTGTTTTTTGAGGTTGTTTTGGGCTTGTTTCTGGTAGCACAGCTATCTCTATGCATATATTAACATGGTTGTAAAGGGCTTCTGTGTACAATTCTGCATAGACAGCTGTGTTCTCTCTGGGTTTGGAGGGGCTTGATATTTTGTCAGAAAATTGCTTAATAATAGATAGTTCACCTTACAGTAATTCTTAAATGTTACAGGGATTGCTGGGTCACAGGACTGATTTTCATTTTGAAGGATACATCTTTATGGTCTCACCTTGCCACTCCATCCCACAATCAATAATTTGTGAAAAAGAGATAAGGAAAGTGTTAGAAAAGTGAGAAAAGTTTTACAGTTTAACAGCATTTGAGAGAGAAAGTTTGAACTTAAAAACAATGATAGTATTAGAATTATGAAAGCAGATGGGGGGAGGGGCTATGGTGGTGGTTAACAAAAGGGATTACATTAGAAGTATAACACGTATATTAGAAGATGATACATTTTATGTTAAGGTGAGTAAAGGTGACATTTTTAAAATATATAGACACGTAGATTCCCAGTTGTTTGTCTGTCAGAAGGAATCATATCTGAAAACAACTACACCTTTTTCCACACTTCAAAGCCAAAATTAGTAAAGTTATTTGGTGTACTGAAAATACACAGAAATTAGGTTGATCCTTTTTACAGGCCTGTAGTGTCTGCTCCAGCTTCAAAGTTGGAAGCCATCTCTAAATTTGTAGTGTGGCACTTCTCAAGTTAGTTCAAAAATCCCCCTCTTTTATTAAGGATTTTTTCAATGTTTTAGTGAAAATTAAAGACAAAGAAGTAAGGTAGGAGTACTTGTTGGTGACAATAGATGTGCAGTCCCTTTATACCTCTGTTCTACATGAAACAAGGTTAGAGTGGACAGCATTTATGTTGGCTAAGAGTAAGGAGAACAAGCTGGGTAACCCAAGTTCTTGACTGAATGCATAGACCAAGTGCTGTCCAATAATTTATTTTCCTTCATGGTGTCATATTACCAGCAAAAAAGAGATGTGGCGATGGGGGCTCTAATGGCTCCCAGCTATGCCAAACTAGTAATGGCATACTGGGAAACAAATATTTGTTTGAACGTAAGTGGTTATAACAATGTGCATTTGTATTTTTGTTTTATAGATGACCTGTTTTTTTGTATGTAATGTGGAGAAAGGTGAATTAGAATCCTTTTTAAGTGTTCTAAATGACAGCACTGATTTTTTTTTTAATTTTTCTATTGTTACGACAAGTCCAATTTTTGTTTTTTTGGACTTAGAGGTGAAGAAAAATTATACAAGCAATAGCAATTTCTCGGTCACTAGTTATAAGAATGTATCCAGCAAGGCAATACTACACTACTCCAGTATGTACTCTACTTATATTAAACACAACATAATCAAGAAGCAGCTGATGAGGTTAAAGCATTTGACCACATATAACAAGTTTTTGGGTCTTTTTATAAAGGAGTCACATAATAGGTTTATACATGGGGATATAGCACAGACGTTCATCAGGAAACTGGTAAGGCATTGTTTAGTGAAGTTTTGAGCAATAAAATTCGAGACTGGTACCTTTCTATGCCTTTGTTTTTTTCATTAGACAGTGATGCCATAAAAAAGGGGGTTCAGAACAGCTGGAGAATATTTGAAGTTAGTGGTGACATCAAGCAAGTAGTGAAGGACACATCTCATTTTATCAATAAAAAAGCCAGTAACATTAAGTCACTTTTAGAAAAAACAAAGAATAAAGCAATGATTAACAAAAGAGGTACTTACAAATGCCAGAAGTGTTTAATGCACAAATACATTTCTGAGTGCACTTATTTTGAGGTTCACGGGAATGAAAAAAACATATTCATTGCCATTTTTTTTTCAAGTGCAGCTCTCGGTACATTGTTTACCTTGCAAAATATTCCTCCTGTGAGGCATTTTATGTTGATAAAACCAACAGGGAACTAAAGAGAGAGAGTTTATGAACATCAATATGCTATTAAAATCAAGAACACAGATAATGCACTTGTGAAACATGCATCTGAGTGTAAAATGTCACTTCTTTGTGATTGATCAGGTCACCATTGATTTCAATAGTGACAGAGAAGGGGAGCTGGAACTTAGAGAACTGAAATAGCAAATAGAGATGTATGCATACAACACTCCTGGGCTCAATGGTACTCAACCATAAAGTAGTACTAAATAGAAGGTAATAGTATGACAAATGTAAATGAAAGTGTTTTTTTCCAACATCTTTATTAAATTTCCACATGTGACAAAGGCAGTCTTACATTTATATAAATGAAAAGCATACAGAATGAAATCACTTTAGTTGTAAACAGTTTACATCACAGACACCATTGAAACAACTGTAGTTGTAAACGTTACTAATGATTTACAAACATTCTCGTCATTGACAGTTAAGCATTATATAGCTCATTAAAATCCTGCTGCTTAAACCTCATTCCTGCTCTGCATATACTTTTCCCACAATTCCCATTTTTTTTCTATGTAGTTTGCACCTTCCCTTTTCTAAAGATTCCAATTCCAGTTGTTTTATCTCGGTTACTATATTCACTACTTCTAGTAAAGTTGGTCTAGACTTTGATTTCCATTTTCTAGTAACTGCTTTTTTGGCAGGCACCATAATCAAACACAGCAAGGCTTTACTATGTCTAGGCAATTCCGGTTCTGCAGCATAACTCAAAATAATCATCTCCCCAGTCAGTCCAATCCGCCCACCCAGCATCTCCGACAGAGCAGCCCACAGGGAATCCCAAATGTCTGCGAGCTCATCACACCTCTAAAAAATATGTTCCCAGCTACCTCTTTCTTGCCCATCACACCTCCAACATTTGCTATCCACCTAAGGAAAAATTCTTTGGAGTCTACTTGAGGTATAAAAATACCTATGTACACATTTCCAGGCGAAGATCCTAAATCTTCTAGACTTTGTTGCATATTTGGGAGATATACATATATCCCCCCATTGTCTCTTTGTGAATTGCTTATCCAATCTCACTTCCCAACCCTTTCTAAGCTCCTCATATTAATTCTTGTAATTACCATTTTATTTAATTTTATTTTTTATTATGTATTTTACATGCTTTACTAATTATTCCTTTTTTAACAGCAGCTTCTGTTCTACATTCTATTAAATACTCTACCAGTGCTGGTCTTTCATTTAAGAGCCTCCTGTTTCTTTCTGTTTGCTTATACTCTATCAATCCTTGCTAGGGAAGGCAACCTCTAACCTGCAGTCCAAATAAATTTTTGGCCTTTTCCCATTCTTTTACTTTTCCCTTTCTAATTATTTGTTCCCAATACCTTGGTTCCTTTGCCAATTATCTCCAATAAATTCCAGCCCTCTCTTGCCTAGTATTTGTATCCCAGGCCACAGTCATCCCTATCGGCAAAATCTCTTTTCTCCATTCTCGTACTGGTTTGGTTCTTAGAATACTCCCTGCTATTTTATGAATATAATACTCTGTATGATCTTGGTTGTTCTCCTTAAAAGTCTGCATCCAAAATCCCAATCTCTCCTTATTTCTTGAGCTTCCTCCCTCCGTCATCATCCCTTTCCACCTTGAATTATAGTTTTCTGCCTGTGCTATGTATAAGAGCCTTAACTGTGTTGCTCTAAAATACCCCCTCAAATTAGATAATCCTAGTCCACCTTGTTCTATTGGTAGAATCATCTTATCCCACTTTCCCCTTGCTTTTTTGCCTTCCCAGATAAAATCCTTCAACTCTTTTTTAATTGCTGTCCACAATTTCTCCTCCAGTTGATAAAAGTATGCCTGACCTGTGTATAAGACTAAAGAGACTAAAAACAGTTTAATGGCTTGTATCTTAGTATCCATATCCATATGGCAAAACTTCCAGTTTCTCAATTTTTGTATTATCTTCTGTTTAGACTCTTCCCACATATCCTTAGCTGCCACTACAGAGCAATTTCTAATCCAAACTCCTAAATACTTAATTTTATCATGTCCCCTAAATATGGATATTGTTAGACCAATTTGTCTGTGGGTATATAATTTTCCGCTACTGCCTTTGTTTTAGCTTCATTAATTTTGTATCCTGAGAAGATTTGAAACTGTCTTAAAATGTTCCGCAACACTGTAATGTGCCTTTCTGGTTTTGTCATGTATAGAATAATATCATCTGCAAGTAGAGCCAGATTTTTCTGACTACCCACCCAATTATATCCTTGAATTTCTGAGTCCCTTATTTTATTTATTTATCTATTATTTATTCCCAGTTTGATTACCGGGGAGGTCCACTGGGCCCAGAGTGCTCATTTTCAGTGGAGGCATGGGGAGAAAAGCTCCATGAAGCAGATTACAGTAAGATAGCAGTCCAATAAAAATAAGGTACAAATACAAATACATATCAAATAATACAAAGTGTGAGCAATATTGCCCATAGTGGAAAAATATCATGCGGATACATTTTAACAAATTCACACAGTTAAAGTCAAAGTCAAAAGCTATTTACAATATTTACAGAGTGTGAGAGATCACGTGGGAATTAGCTATAAAAGGTTATAGCCAGCTATAAGGTGCTGAGAAACTCAGGAGGATACCCTCCCAGGGGCTTTTCTTAAAGAGTTCTAGGTAGGGAGAATGCAGTTACATTTGGAGGAGAGGTAGGTGTAAAGCTGTGTTTTGAAGTTGTTTGTATTTGACATTGTCCTTAGTGCGGAAGGGAGAGCTTTCCATTTCTTACCCAAGGAGAAGTTGTCCAGCAGGATGTTTAGATTTGTGGCTAGTAATCAAGTTTTGGTGTTCAGATCTGAGAGTTCTGTTTGGGGTGTATGGGGGAAGGATGTTGGTTAGAGCTGGGCATTTGGTTGGATTAAATATTAGTCTATGTGCTGTAGTGAGCTGGAGGAAGTCCAGGTAATTTGTGAATTCTAACCAGTTGAGGGATTGGAGGGTAACACAGTGATGTATGGAATGTTTGGCTTTGGTGGCAAATTTAGAAATTTTATTATAACAGCTTTCAAGTTTGGAAGTGATGGAAGAGGACAGGCTAGTTGGTAGTGGGGCACCATACATAAGGGAGGGAAGGAGGAAAGTGGAGGCCAGAGTATGCCCAGTAGAAGTAGAGAGGAAGTGGTTGTTCCTGTATTGCATACTTAGTTTTTGGTGGGTTTTTTTGATAGTTTGCTGAATATGGATGTTGAACTTGAGGTGTTTATCTATAGTTACACCAAGTAGTTTGGCAAAGGGAATGACTTCGATCGGAGAGTTATTTTGGCTAAGGACATTGAAGGAATTTTTATCAACAGAGAAAGATGTTGAGGGAGTGAATAGTACTATTTTATATTGGTTAGCATTGTGAGAAAGGTGATTTTGGCACATCCAGATCTTAGTAGTTGAGAAGGCAGTCTGAGTTTTAGATAGGAGATCAGAGAGGTTAGAGACAGAGCAGACAAGTGTAGAGTCATCTGCATATTGGATGACTCTGGCATTAGGAATAGCATAGTGAAAGTTATTGATAAAGATATTAAACAGCATTGGTCCAAGGATGGATCCCTGTGGCACTCTGGTAGGAGTGGGTAAGAAAGGTGAGGTGCCTTTTTTTTCCATTTTGCAGCCTGATATCTATCTGACAGATAGCTGGAGAACCAGGAAAGAGTGTTTTGGGAGAGATTTAGGTTTGATAGATGACTTAGAAGGTGCTTATGGGAAACAGTATCGAATGCTTTAGAGAGATCTAGGAGCACTGTGGATACTAAGTTTCCAGAATCTCGGGCTTGACTGACAGTATCTAAGAATGAGAGTAGAGCTGTTATGGTGCTATGTCCTGGTCAGAAGCCATGTTGGGTAAGAGTAAGAAGTTGGTGTTTAGTCAGAAATGGCAGAAGTTGGAGGTGGATAAATTTTTCTAGAATTTTGGAGATTGGAGAGAGAAGAACTATAGGCTGAAAGTTTGAAATGTTAGTGTTTTTGCCTCCCTTGTGGAGAGGAAGAATAAAGGCGTAATGCCAGAGTTTAGGGACATAGGATTCCTTTATAGATCTATTAATTAGGATACCAATTGGGAGAGCTATACCATTGGCAGAAGATGTGAGAAAAGAAGAGAGGATGCTGTCAGCTGCATTGGAGCAGGGTTTAAGTTTGGATAGAAGTTGTTTTATGTAGTTTGTCGAGACAGGTTTAAGCTCAAACATAGGGGGAAATTTTGTGGGAACTTAGATGAGGTGGAATGAAGGAGAGATGGGTCATTGTTGGGAAAAGTTTTTGTTAGGTCAGATATTGACTCTATAAAGAAAGAGTTGAATAGTGAGGCTAATTCGAGGTCAGATTTACTTGGGTCTGGACATGGGTTATTTTTGGAGCCTAGGTTGAGGAGTGAGTTTATGGAGTTCCCAAAAAGTCTATGGTTTTGGGGGTGGTTGGACTGGAGCTTAGTGTAGTAGGATTTTTTGTCTTTGAAGATTCATTTTTTTTTTTTGCAAAGTTTCAGTGCTGTGTATATTGGAGAAGGGTTTCACGAAGTTTATTCTTTTGGTAAAGCTTCCAGGATTTGTCTCTTTGATGCATTATTTCCTTTCTTTGGTTAGCCAAGGAGCAGTTTTAGTTTTTATTCTTTTTTTCCTTGGTGGAGCTGGGGAATTTAGAGCATCTAGGAAAGTAGAATTAAAGTGGTCTATGGCTTTATCAAGTGGAAGGGTTTTTAGAATGTTACAATTCATTTGTTTGAAATAGTTAGAGAAGGTTTTGGGGTCAAATTTACTAAGGTTGTGGGTCTGAATATATTGATGTTGATGTGGATGGGAGGTGGTTGCACAGTAAATGAATGCTGGGAGGTGGTCACTAATAGAGTCAGGGATGGTGCCAGAGTTGGTAATTTTATTTGGATGGGTGACTAAGATCCAATCAAGAATGGATCCTGGGGGATTTGTTTTATTGGGTCTGGTGATGGAGTGGATTACTTGAGTAAAGTTAAAGAGGTTAATGGACAAAGAGGGCATGGGACCGTTGATTTTATTCCAGTCAATGTTTACATCACCTAGTATGTAAGTTTCAAGGTTAATTTCAGCCAAGGCCCATTGGAGAAAGTCTTCATGGGTTGAGATGTTATTTCCGGGTGGGATATAAAGGGCGATGATACAGAGGCTTTTGTGATTATTCATTTTTAATAGACTGACTGTTAGTTCTGCATTGGCGAATTTAGGAATGGGGTTTGGTAGGGGAATTAAGGTAAGTAGATTGGACTAGATTAATGCATCACCTCTGCCTTTTTCTTTTGGTGGTCACATCTAAGAGTGTGAAATCCAGAGGATAGGATTTCAGAGTCAGAGATGTGGGATTTGAGCCAAGTTTCAGAGATGGCTACAATGTCAGGTTGGTTATGACTTAGCCATGCTTGAAACTGATGTGCTTTGTTGTTGAGATTCTGGGCATTGAGTTTGAAAAATTTAAGAGTATTGTAGGTGGATGAAAGGTTAGAGGAAGGGGGGTGGTAATTATTTGTGGGTGGGTTAGGTCCGGGGTTGGGGTGAATGTCTCCAGCTAAGACGAGGTTATTGAAGGAAGTTATTTTAGTGTGTTTTGGTTTGGATTTAGGGTATTCTGCATGGTCTAGTATTTGTTTAAGAGCAAGTGTCTTTGCAGTAGTGGAAATAATTTTAGGATTAAAAAGGTGCAGAGGGTTGAGCTGAAACAGAGAGGAGGAGATGGAAAAGAAATGATAATTTGTGTGAGGGAGGAGATGGTTTTGTATGGGAGTTTGGAAAATGAGTAGAGAGTGGAAACTGATTGGAGGTATAGGAGCTGGCATGGTACAAAGCTGTTAGGAATAGTAGGAGGGAGATGGGGGTTCAAACTGTTAGGAACAGTAAGGAAAGCATGGTTAGAAAAAGGTAGTTTAATATGGGAGGATTTGTAGTTGGAGAGAAGAGCTGTGGGGTGAGAGGGGGTAGTGAAAGAGTGATGTCTTTAATTAGTGATGTATTTAATTATTGTGGGTGAAAAGAGGAGGGGCAAAGAGGAGAAGTTTCATTGCTTGAATATAATTGAGTCCTGACTGAGAGTGCTACTGAAACAACTCAAGATATAAATTGATAAGTATATTTTTGGCACTTCTTTCCAAAGTTCTACAGTAGTCTAATTGCTTTTGCTTGATTAATTTAGATCATATTTGCTGGCTTCTGATCTGTGTTGAAAGTGTTACTTTTCTGAGTTGATTTTTCTCCCACCCTGCCCTCGCAGTTGGCGTTTTCTTTTTATACTTGGTGGCTTTGCAATTGCCCGACCCTACTGTATATTTAATCTGTGACACTCCTCCCAGTCTAGTGACTTTAGCTCATTCTACCTAATACGAAGAGAGAAAAAAAAAATGTTTTTTGCTTTTTTGCACTTTATTCATCTGCTTTTAATGTATTTGTGTTTCTTCCTACTTTATTACTTTATTTTGATTTTGCTGCCTGTTCTTAAAAGTACTCAATAGCATTTATTCTGCTGCATTTATTACTGCTTGTTAGTAGCCGATTAAATTGTAACTGTTATTCTAAGCCTTTGGATTACACACTTGGGCTTCAGACCAGTTGTTTCACATTAGGAAGGTTTGTGGTCTGCACTGTTGTGGCAGGACAGGACACTTACATCCTTCTGAGTTGGGAGTTGCTGATTGAAGGCTTAGGGTCTGTTCTAAAGTGTATTATTTCTGGTTTAAGCACTTGGACTTTGGGCCAGTTTTTTTACATTAAGCAGGTGTGGTCTGCAGTCTTGTGGGAGGCTGGATTCTGCCCTTCTGAGCTGGGAATTTCTGGTCACAGGCTTATTGTGCCTGCTTATTTAAACTGTTTCTTTCTGAAAATGGTGTGTCTTGTTGCTGCAGCATAGACCAGATTCAGGGCTGCTGAATCTAGCTATGTTTGTATAACTTGAGCACTGACCCAGGCCATCTTTTTTTGGAGAAGGTTCCCCTGCACCCTAGCAGCAGGAGTGTGCACTTAGAACTCGTCTGTTTGAAGACTGCTGGAGCAGGGCTCAGTTTTGAGCTTTTTTCTGGTTAATTGGGTATCTTGTTTAAATCAGTTGTTCATTTTCTATTGTTATTTATATATATATATATATATATATATATATATATATATATATATATATATATATATATTGCATTCTGTTCATCTTCTTTTACTGTATTTGTGTTTCTTCTTACTTTATTACTAGGGGCATTGACTACAACTCTGATCTGAGATATATAACAATAAGTATCCTTTTATGTGCATTTAAAGAGTTTTTTTGATTGTATCTGCTTTATTTTCTGAAAAAAAAAAAATATATATATATATATATATATATATATATATATATATATATATACTTGTTTTCTGCCTTTCTAAGCAAGTATAGTCCAGTTTTCAGGTTAATTGCTGAATTCAGGTCTGTGTTACAAATCTCTGTGTTTGCCCATACCTTACCTGGATAGAAGGAAGTTTCTCTGTTCACCTGTGAGAGATGGGAGCTTTGAGCAGCCTATCTGTCCGTGGTGGAGTGGTTTCAGCCCAGAAAGTAGTAGTTTATTGGCCATTTTGGGCTAATTTCTATCTCTTTCATTTCCCTGCTATAAATACTGCATTTGCTCGGTTTTGCATACCAGGCAGTGCCGGTTAGCTAGGGTATAACTATTCCCGGCTCCACAAAGTCTCCTCTTCAATTTTTCCCTTGGAACTAGACAAACTTTCAACTTAAGCACTCAAGCCATTCATTTCTCAGCCCAGCACTTGCTCAAAACTCATAGCAAGCACTTATAAACCGTAGCACTAGACCCTCCTATTTTGTACAGAAGGACAAGGCTCTCTATTCAACCTTACTAGCCATTCAGTAAAACAGTTCACTGTACCCATCCAGGCATGTCCAAAGGGCAGTTTCAGGCATACTCTCCAGTCCAACTGGTGAAGCTGGGCATTTTGAGAAAATGTTACAACTGCCTCATGTACACAGTACACACCCTCTCCTCCTACCATCAAACACTAATACATGTGAGACATGCAATTATACAGCCAAACTGGAGGCTAAGCTCTCTCAACTCAAGGCTGGATCAGACAGTCAAGAGAAGGGAAATACTTGCATCACACCACCAGTCTCACATAGACCCATTAAATCAGCACTGGCAAATACATAAATACACAAAAACATACTCGGAAGCTCTAAATAAAAATCTGCAAAAGCAACAAAGACCTCCAAAGCAGACATCCAAGCAACCTCCACTCCCCAACACAAATCATGAAACACATACTTCACAAAACCAGTGTGCCATGCAATCACAGCCCTTAAGGGAAAATAACATACCCAACATACTATGAATAGGTGACTCTATAGTCAGCCACACTGACGTCCCACTCACTAGGCTGAATAAGGAGAAGGTTACTGTTGGCTGCCTGTCGGTTGCCAGGATCCACCACATAACACAAGCACTCAGGTCACTCCAGAACAAGTACAAATACGACTCTGTCATTGTCCATGTTGGTGTGAATGACCTGAGCCGTACCTCCATGAAATACATGAGAAGAGACATGGAAGAGCTCTCTGATCATGTAACCCAGGCCAGTAGGACCCTGACCCTGAGTAGCATCCTGCCGTCACCAAGAATGATACCACAGTATAAAGAAAAAATTATAAATTTTAACAATTAGCTAAGTTTCTGGTGTCATTCAAAGGAGATCCAGTGTCTGTCTGCCTGGGATGACATGTTTGACAAGCCACGCTGCTTCGCTAGAGAAGGCTTGCACCTGTCACCCTTATGCTTTCGAATACTGGTCAAGGCTCTTGCCACCCCCATAGTGCCTTTTTTAGGCAAGGCTCAAAAGACAAACCCACCGCCATAAATAGCACAAGTAACAAAAAACACGATGCTTCAGAGAGCATCCACGTGCAACTAACAACGGACAAAACTGAAATTCAAATTGTAGCTTGCTGCAGATCACCCACCTTGTCCCAGGACCCCCATTCCGCATTTCTGGAATCTCTGGGAAATATAAAAGTCCTACAAAACACCCTAATATTGGGTGATTTCAATTATCCAAACATTAATTGGGAGAACTACTCAAATACTTACTCCCTTGCCCAACATTTCCTAGAATTTATAAACTCAAATGCCCTGGATCAACTGGCCAACACTCCCACCAGAGGTGACACCATACTGGACCTGGTCATCACCAACATGGGCGACTGGTGCTCCACACTGGAGGTCAACCCCTCACTGGTTAGATCTGACCATAAACAAATCACTTTGGATATCCACATTCCTTCCCCACCCCCGGATAAGGAAACCACTGTGAAGAACTTTTTAAAAGCAATCTTCACGTTACTTAAGGCCGAGGTGGAAAGTTCCAAAGCCCCCATGCTAAAGGATAACATTGTCCAAGCTGCAAAATCCTTTACTAATGCATTCTACGGGCAGCTGCAAGAATGCATGGATCATGCTATCCCAAGCAAAACCAAGACTCACTCCTCCAAGAAAAGGAAACCAGTCTGGTGGACTCCTGCCATAAACAAGCTATACAATAGAACGAGGAAACTAGTTCCAAAAATAGTAAAATTCCAAGAAGGGAAGACATCCCTGATCAGTATCAGTAAGAAACTATGATCCCTCATAAAATCATCCAAGGCGAGTTTCAAAAGAAAAATTGCCAAGGACTCCAAAGATAACCACAAGGCATTCTTTAGCTATGTCAAAAATCTAAGTGGCAATGCTCAGATCTGCTCAGAGTTAGTGCAGAATGGTACAAAATACACTGAACCGACTGATACAGGTTCAGTGCAAACTTCACCCCTCCTCACTCCCAAAAGGGCCCATAACCATACCGGAAGAATGTAGAGCTCCTGAAGTCACAGACACTCAGGTTAAAACAGCCCTCTCCAAAGCCAAAAACACAACATCAATGGGACCAGATGGAGTCCCAGGCTGCGTCCTACATGAGTTCAAAGACAAACTAACCCCTCACCTATACACACTGTTCAAACTCAGCCTCTCCACAGGTTATGTACCCATAGAGTGGCACACAGCAACAGTTATTCTGTTCCACAAAGGTGGAGCCACAACAGACCCTAGGAACTATTGCCCTTATAAGCCTGACTAGCTTGGTCTGCAAGGCTATGGAGCACATCATCATGGAACTCATTAACAGAAACACTGGAAACCTAAAAACACTGGACCCTACGCAGTTCAGGTTTATTAAGAGCTTGCCTCCTATACCTGGTGAACTTCTTTGAGACAGTTACCAAGGCTATAGATGAGGGAAAGGTGGTACATACAACCTACCTAGACCTCACAAAGGCCTTTGACACCATTCCCCATTCTGGTATTATAGACAAGCTCACCAGCCTGAACATAAACCCCTACATCAGAAAATGGGTTGCCAACTGGCTCACAGACAGAACCCACATGGTAAGAGTTGCGGGAGCTAGGTCTGACTCGAAACCAGTTACAAGTGGCATTCCCCAGGGCTCAGGCTTAGGACCCCTCCTGTTTGGCATATACTTCTCAGAGGTACATGCAAGCATAGGGGGACTATGGCTGACCAAATTCGCAGATGACTGCAAACTAGGGGCTATAATTGACTCTCCGGCTGACACAGACATCTTCCAAAAGGGTCTCACTGAGACAGACACCTGGTGTCAAAATCATGGCCTCAAGCTAAATGCCAAAAAGTGCATAGTCATCCCCTTTGGAAAAAACAAAGTACCCACAAACTACCATATAGGTGCTAGTCCCCTAAATACGGAAGATGTAATAAGGGATCAGGGGACCCAAGTAGATAGTAAACTCTCCAATGATAATAACATTGCCAAAATGGTTAGAAAATCCTTCTATGAGGCACACCTTATCACAAAAGGGTTCGTATCCAGATCAAAAGAGGTCATTGTGCCCCTCTACTCATCGCTCATCACACCCATCATAGAGTACAACGCCCCATTTGGGATGTATCTTACAAGACACCTGCAACAGCTGGAAAGACCACAGAAGTACCTTACCAAGAGGATCACTTCCTCAAACAGATGCCCTATGCAGCTCGACTGAAGAAACTCCAGCTGTACTTGGTTGCATACAGCCTACTCAGAGGTGATCTCTGTCTGACATACAAGGCCATGTCCAACCCAGAACTGATCGACATGCTCCACCTAAAGAAAAGCTTATCCCCTCGAGCCACACACTCTAGGGATCTAAACCACACCACAACAATAAATAGGACGTGCTGGAAGGATAGATTCCTGTCCCAGAGACTTCCCATGCTTTGGAACAAGATTCCAATCTACATTAGGCAGAGCTCCTCGCTAACACTCTTCAAGAGAAACCTTGACGAATGGATGGGAAACAGAAAGTTTACCCTGGGGATCACTTCAGTGGCTCTGCTGGACAGAGGCACAAGGAACTAATCTATGGGGACAACGAAAGCCAACACATTCTGGCTAGGTTTATAAATGCCTTCAGGCAGATGAACCTATGAACCTATGGATGGCTGTGTTGAATGGATGGGGAGTGGTTGAAATAAAAGTAGGCATAGTGGGTGTGAGTGGGAATTGGGGGCAGGGTTGGGGAGCGGAGTGAGCCCACAGGACGAACGTAGGGGGGTAGAGCTTAGGAGAAGGAAGAAAGCCAGCAGAAAGTTATCAGTGAAGCTGAGAACTAGCTCAGAGGTAAGGAGGCACTGGCATAAGGCACTGTGTGTGTGAAATTAGAAGGATGCAGAGGGATGACAGGGGATATGCACTGAAAACAGGACAGTAGCAGTTTAGTAGAATATAGTAAGTGTACTTACATGCAAGCACACTACTGGGGATTCCTATGAAACAAGGCAGAAAAGCTAAGTCAAACGTTGGTGCCTTTCTACATCAGGGTTTTTTGATACCTCTGTAATTAGGCAGGAGTGAGAGGGGAGTTGTGCAGGTTCAAGGTGGGGGAGGGGGTAGACACAAAGTAATGCAAAGTTGTGAGTCAGAAAAACTGGACTAGGCCAGCTGCTAAAAAGAAAACAGGAAAACCAAACGAAGTTAATTCCAGGTCAGTATGGTGCAGTATTTTCCTAATAACTACAAATGTTATGTTACAAATCTAGTACAGAGTTGTGAAAAGGACCACCACTTCTGTAGGGAAAAACAAAAGTAGTATTGGCTGCAGGTACATAGGAAAACTTTTCCAGGAGAAAGTAGTTTTAAGTAATTGACCTAGGAGTACTACAGGAAGAGAGAAATGGGGGGTGCACCTGTAGTGTGCATGTGTACAGTGAAAGGGGATAGCTACTTCAGTTTGGAGGACAGATTAAATACAACTCTAACATACACTAGTGTAACTGAAAGCACTTTAGTGTTCCACCGACGCAGGGTTTCACAGTGCAGGGCAACGAGACAGCCTTGGTTTGACTGGAGGTTTGCCAAGACACAGGATGAAACTTTTGCTGAAGGGACTGTAAGTAAAAAGGAAAAGGAGGTAAATATTAGGTCTGAAGTTTTAAAACACTTTGATTACCAAGTAACTAAGATAGAGAAAGCAGGGGAGGATCAGCATACCTTGTAAGAAACAACACAATTCTATGAACAACTCAAAATGCAAGGATAGCAGAGAGAAAAAAAAAGGTAACTGCAGTTGATACCAAGCTATTATAACATACACTACACTATTATGTATTGTTATAAAGGTTATGAAGACAAAAATAGTAACTACTAAGCTGCTACACACTATTTAGCATTCTCCACTAAAAGTCAGGAATAATGGTGGCATGCTACAGAAACACAAGTAACTTCTAAGATGCTACACACAATGTAACAGATGCTACACACAATATAACAGATGCTACACACAATTTAACATTCTCCACTAAAAGCCAAAAATCAGTGGTGTGCTATAGAAACAAGTAACTACTAAGATGCTATGATCAATTTAGAATTCTCCAACTAACAGTCAGAAATAACAGTGATGTTATGCAGATACACAGAGTCAGCTGTATCCCTCGAAGGTTACAATGACCTTGAGTAGCATCTTACCCTCACCAAGAATGATGCCACAATATGAAGACAAGATGATCAATTTCAACAATTGGCTTAAGTATTGGTATCATTCAAAGGGGATCCAATGCCTGTCAGCCTGGGATGACATGCTCGACAAGCCACGATGCTTCGCTGGGGACGGCTTGCACCTGTCACCCCTGGGCTTTTGGATATTGGAAAAGGCTCTTGCTTCCCCCATAGTGCCTTTTTTAGGCAAGGCTCAAAAGACAAACCCACCTCCATAGGTATCACAAGGGATAAGAAATTAAGAGTAGTGCTTCTCAACGCCAGAAGTCTAAACCTCAAGATGCATGCACTTGAAACTCTCCTTAGCATGGAGAACATCAATATCTGTGCAGTAACAGAAACCTGGTTCAAGGCTCCTGAGAGCAGCCCAGCACTACCAGGTTATACCTCATAGCATGCTTTTCGGTCCCAAAACTTGGACCGAACCACAAATGGAGGGGGAGTATCAATATTCATCAAAGATACCCACACCTCCAGGTTGGTGGCACAGCACGAAGCATCAGAGACTATCCATGTGCAACTAACAGTGGGTAAAACAGCCTTCCAGTTTATAGCCTGCTACAGACCACCCTCCCAAACCCAGGAACCCCACTCGGCCTTCCTGAGAACACTGGAAAATATGAAGGTCTCTCCAAACACCATTATATTGGGTGACTTCAACTATCCAAACATAGACTGGGAGCATTACTCTAGCTCAAACACCCTACCCCAAAGGTTCCTAGAATTTATAAACTCAAATGCTATGGAACAACTTGTTACCACTCCCACAATAGGGGAAAACATACTGGACCTGATCATCACCAACATGGGGACTCTATGCTCCAGACCAGAAGTGTATCCCTCACTGGTTAGATCAGACCATAAACTAATCTCACTGGATATTCACATCCCGACCCCACCCCCTGCCCAGAAAACCAAAGTGAAAAACTTCTCTAAAGCAAATTTCACACTCCACAAAACCGAGGTGGAATCCTTCAAAGCCCCCGAGCCTGTGGAAAATACAGCCCAGACCACAGAATCTTTTATAAACGCATTCTATGAACACCTTCAGGAATGCATGGATCATGCAATGAAAATAAAACCAAGACCCAATCCTCCAAAGTCAGATGTCCTGTCTGGTGGACCCCATCCATAAACAAACTATACAATAGAAGGAGGAAGCTACTACACGACAGATCAAAATCCCAAAAAGGGAAGGCATCTCTGATCAGTATTAGCAAAAAACTACGGGCACTCATAAAATCGTCTAAGGCCAGCTTTGAGAGAAAAATTGCACAGGACACTAAGGATAATCACAAGGCTTTCTTTAGTTATGTTAGGAACCTGGGTGGGAATTCCCAGATATGCTCAGAATTAGTCCAAAATGACAAAAAATACATCAAACCCACAGACATTGCCAACATCCTAGCTGACAGGTTCAGCGCAAACTTCTCCCCACCAAAAGGGCAAATATCTATCCCAGCAGAGAGCTGCCCCCCTGACATCTCAGATGCTCAGGTAAGAGCCGCCCTCTCCAAAGCAAAAAACACAGCATCAATGGGACCAGACGGTGTCCCAGGCTGTGTCCTACATGAACTCCAAGAAGAGCTAAACCCAAACATAAAACTACTGTTCAATCTCAGCCTTACTAGAGGATATGTACCCAAAGAGTGGCGTACAGCAACAGTGGTCCCTCTCCACAAAGGTAGTGCCTCAACGGATCCTGGAAACTATCGCCCCATAAGCCTGACTAGCTTGGTCTGCAAAGCTATGGAAAGGATCATCATGGACCTCATAAATAAAGTTATTGGGGACCTACAGACACTGGATCCTACCCAGTTCAGCTTTGTTAAGGGCAGATCCTGCCTCTTAAACTGGTTGATTTATTTGAAACAGTCACCAAGGCAATTGACGAGGGGAAGGCGGTCCACACAGCCTACCTGGACCTCGCAAAAGCCTTCGATACAATACCCCACTCAGGCATTATAGATAAGCTCACCAGCTTAAATATAAACCCCTATGTCACTAGATGGGTTGCAAACTGACTCAAGGACAGAACCCACATGGTTAGAATTGCTGGAGCCATGTCAGACTCCAAACCAGTTACAAGTGGCGTCCCACAAGGCTCAGTCCTGGGACCTCTCTTGTTCGGTATATATTTCTCGGAGGTACAGGCGAACACAGAAGGACTGTGGCTGACCAAGTTTGCAGATGACTGCAAACTGGGCACCATAATCGACTCTCCAGCCGACACAAGCATCCTTCAAAAGGGCCTCATAGAAACAGACAACTGGTGCCAGAGCCATGGCATCAAGCTAAACGACAAAAAGTGTATAGTCATCCCCTTTTGCAAAAACAAAGTGCCCACAAATTACCACATAGGTGGTAATCCATTAAATACAGAAGAAGTAATTAGGGACCTGGGGACCCAAGATGATAGCAATCTCTCATTTGACAACCATGTGGCCAAAGTGGTTAGAAAAACATTTTATATAGCCCACCTAATCATGAAGGGATTCACATCTAGATCAGGGGAGGTCATCGTGCTTCTTTACTCATCCCTCATCAGGCCCATAATTGAGTACAATGCCCCTTTTGGGATGTACCTTACCAGACACCTGCAGCAACTGGAAGGACCCCAAAAGTACCTCACCAAGAGGATCAAAGGGCTCAAACAGATGCCATATGCTGCCCGGTTAAAGAAACTCCAGCTCTATTCAGTGGCATACCGCCTGCTCAGAGGCGATCTGTGTCTGATGTATAAAGCCATGTCCAACCCAAATTAATGGACATGCTGCACCTCAGAAAATCCAAATCCCATCGAGCAACGCGCTCGAGAGACTTGAACCTCAGCACTGAAATAAATAGGACATGCTGGAGGGACAGATTCATAACCCAGAGGCTCCCTTAATTCTGGAATAAAATCCCAGTCCAGGTTAGGCAGAGTCCCTCATTGACTCTTCAAGAGGAATCTTGATGAGTGGATGGGAGATCGTAGGTTTACCCCCGGTATCACTTCTGTGTCACTGTTAGACAGAGCCACAGTATACTAACCTCGAAAAAGGGCAAAGCAAAATTAATTTAAAATGGGTGGTGAAAGCCAAACACACTCTGGCTAGGCTTATAAATGCCCTAGAGCAGATAGGTTCATACTAGGCTATGACTTCTACTCTCATTGCCAAGCAGGTTACTAATCTAAAAGTACACATAGCAG
Source organism: Protopterus annectens (assembly GCF_019279795.1). NCBI lineage: Eukaryota > Metazoa > Chordata > Ceratodontiformes > Protopteridae > Protopterus > Protopterus annectens. The sequence goes on along the minus strand of NC_056747.1, from coordinate 1,084,329,453 downwards.
GTGACAGTATTCACATTATTGAATAAAGCAGCATTTTACCTGTTATTTAAAGTCACAGTATGATATAAATACAATTCTATACTGGCACAACAAAAACACTCATATGCAGGGCAAATAGAGTAAAGGAAAAAATAACAAAAATGCAACTCCAGAAAACAAGGGACCAGATAGAGCTGTTACCAACCAGAAATATGCATGACAAAAATACATACCATGTGTGACAGTTCTCAAAAATAGCAGTAAGAATCACAAACAAAATCAATGCCAGGTAGTACTTACATGCGAGCACACTACTGGGGATTCCTATGAAGCAAGGCAGAAAAGCTAAATCAAAAGTTGGTGCCTTTCTACATCAGGGTTTTTTGATACCTCTGTAATTAGGCAGGAGTGAGAGGGGAAGTGTGCAGGTTCAAGGTGGGGGAGGGGGTAGACACAAAGTAATGCAAAGTTGTGAGTCAGAAAAACTGGACTAGGCCAGCTGCTAAAAAGAAAACAGGAAAACCAAACGAAGTTAATTCCAGGTCAGTATGGTGCAGTATTTTCCTAATAACTACAAATGTTATGTTACTAATCTAGTACAGAGTTGTGAAAAGGACCACCACTTCTGCAGGGAAAAACAAAAGTAGTATGGGCTGCAGGTACATAGGAAAACTTTTCCAGGAGAAAGTAGTTTTAAGTAATTGACCTAGGAGTACTACAGGAAGAGAGAAATGGGGGGTGCACCTGTAGTGTGCATGTGTACAGTGAAAGGGGATAGCTACTTCAGTTTGGAGGACAGATTAAATACAACTCTAACATACACTAGTGTAACTGAAAGCACTTTAGTGTTCCACCGACGCAGGGTTTCACAGTGCAGGGCAACGAGACAGCCTTGGTTTGACTGGAGGTTTGCCAAGACACAGGATGAAACTTTTGCTGAAGGGACTGGAAGTAAAAAGAAAAAGGAGGTAAATATTAGGTCTGAAGTTTTAAAACACTTTGATTACCAAGTAACTAAGATAGAGAAAGCAGGGGAGGATCAGCATACCTTGTAAGAAACAGCACAATTCTATGAACAACTCAAAATGCAAGGATAGCAGAGAGAAAAAAAAAGGTAACTGCAGTTGATACCAAGCTATTATAACATACACTACACTATTATGTATTGTTATAAAGGTTATGAAGACAAAAATAGTAACTACTAAGCTGCTACACACTATTTAGCATTCTCCACTGAAAGTCAGGAATAACGGTGGCATGCTACAGAAATGCAAGTAACTTCTAAGATGCTACACACAATGTAACAGATGCTACACACAATTTAACATTCTCCACTAAAAGCCAAAAATCAGTGGTGTGCTATAGAAACAAGTAACTACTAAGATGCTATGATCAATTTAGAATTCTCCAACTAACAGTCAGAAATAACAGTGATGTTATGCAGATACACAGAGTCAGCTGTATCCCTCGAAGGTTACAATGACCTTGAGTAGCATCTTACCCTCACCAAGAATGATGCCACAATATGAAGACAAGATGATCAATTTCAACAATTGGCTTAAGTATTGGTATCATTCAAAGGGGATCCAATGCCTGTCAGCCTGGGATGACATGCTCGACAAGCCACGATGCTTCGCTGGGGACGGCTTGCACCTGTCACCCCTGGGCTTTTGGATATTGGAAAAGGCTCTTGCTTCCCCCATAGTGCCTTTTTTAGGCAAGGCTCAAAAGACAAACCCACCTCCATAGGTATCACAAGGGATAAGAAATTAAGAGTAGTGCTTCTCAACGCCAGAAGTCTAAACCTCAAGATGCATGCACTTGAAACTCTCCTTAGCATGGAGAACATCAATATTTGTGCAGTAACAGAAACCTGGTTCAAGGCTCCTGAGAGCAGCCCAGCACTACCAGGTTATACCTCATAGCATGCTTTTCAGTCCCAAAACTTGGACCGAACCACAAAAGGAGGGGGAGTATCAATATTCATCAAAGATACCCACACCTCCAGGTTGGTGGCACAGCACGAAGCATCAGAGACTATCCATGTGCAACTAACAGTGGGTAAAACTGCCTTCCAGTTTATAGCCTGCTACAGACCACCCTCCCAAACCCAGGAACCCCACTCGGCCTTCCTGAGAACACTGGAAAATATGAAGGTCTCTCCAAACACCATTATATTGGGTGACTTCAACTATCCAAACATAGACTGGGAGCATTACTCTAGCTCAAACACCCTACCCCAAAGGTTCCTAGAATTTATAAACTCAAATGCTATGGAACAACTTGTTACCACTCCCACAAGAGGGAAAACATACTGGACCTGATCATCACCAACATGGGGACTCTATGCTCCAGACCAGAAGTGTATCCCTCACTGGTTAGATCAGACCATAAACTAATCTCACTGGATATTCACATCCCGACCCCACCCCCTGCCCAGAAAACCAAAGTGAAAAACTTCTCTAAAGCAAATTTCACACTCCACAAAACCGAGGTGGAATCCTTCAAAGCCCCCGAGCCTGTGGAAAATACAGCCCAGACCACAGAATCTTTTATAAACGCATTCTATGAACACCTTCAGGAATGCATGGATCATGCAATGAAAATAAAACCAAGACCCAATCCTCCAAAGTCAGATGTCCTGTCTGGTGGACCCCATCCATAAACAAACTATACAATAGAAGGAGGAAGCTACTACATGACAGATCAAAATCCCAAAAAGGGAAGGCATCTCTGATCAGTATTAGCAAATAATTACGGGCACTCATAAAATCGTCTAAGGCCAGCTTCGAGAGAAAAATTGCACAGGACACTAAGGATAATCACAAGGCTTTCTTTAGTTATGTTAGGAACCTGGGTGGGAATTCCCAGATATGCTCAGAATTAGTCCAAAATGACAAAAAATACATCAAACCCACAGACATTGCCAACATCCTAGCTGACAGGTTCAGCGCAAACTTCTCCCCCCCTCCCCACCAAAAGGGCAAATATCTATCCCAGCAGAGAGCTGCCCCCCTGACATCTCAGATGCTCAGATAAGAGCTGCCCTCTCCAAAGCAAAAAACACAGCATCAATGTGACCAGACGGTGTCCCGGGCTGTGTCCTACATGAACTCCAAGAAGAGCTAAACCCAAACATAAAACTACTGTTCAATCTCAGCCTTACTAGAGGATATTTACCCAAAGAGTGGCGTACAGCAACAGTGGTCCCTCTCCACAAAGGTGGTGCCTCAACAGATCCTGGAAACTATCACCCCATAAGCCTGACTAGCTTGGTCTGCAAAGCTATGGAAAGGATCATCATGGACTTCATAAATAAAGTTATTGGGGACCTACAGACACTGGATCCTACCCAGTTCAGCTTTGTTAAGGGCAGATCCTGCCTCTTAAACCTGGTTGATTTATTTGAAACAGTCACCAAGGCAATTGACGAGGGGAAGGTGGTCCACACAGCCTACCTGGACCTCGCAAAAGCGTTCGACACAATACCCCACTCGGGCATTATAGATAAGCTCACCAGCTTAAATATAACCCCCTATGTCACTAGATGGGTTGCAAACTGGCTCAAGGACAGAACCCACATGGTTAGAATTGCTGGAGCCATGTCAGACTCCAAACCAGTTACAAGTGGCGTCCCACAAGGCTCAGTCCTGGGACCTCTCTTGTTCGGTATATATTTCTCGGAGGTACAGGCGAACACGGAAGGACTGTGGCTGACCAAGTTTGCAGATGACTGCAAACTGGGCACCATAATCGAATCTCCAGCCGACACAAGCATCCTTCAAAAGGGCCTCATAGAAACAGACAACTGGTGCCAGAGCCATGGCATCAAGCTAAACGACAAAAAGTGTATAGTCATCCCCTTTTGCAAAAACAAAGTGCCCACAAATTACCACATAGGTAGTAATCCATTAAATACAGAAGAAGTAATTAGGGACCTGGGGACCCAAGTTGATAGCAATCTCTCATTTGACAACCATGTGGCCAAAGTAGTTAGAAAAACATTTTATATAGCCCACCTAATCATGAAGGGATTCACATCTAGATCAGGGGAGGTCATCGTGCTTCTTTACTCATCCCTCATCAGGCCCATAATTGAGTACAATGCCTCTTTTGGGATGTACCTTACCAGACACCTGCAGCAACTGGAAGGACCCCAAAAGTACCTCACCAAGAGGATCAAAGGGCTCAAACAGATGCCATATGCTGCCCGGTTAAAGAAACTCCAGCTCTATTCAGTGGCATACCGCCTGCTCAGAGGCGATCTGTGTCTGATGTATAAAGCCATGTCCAACCCAAATTAATGGACATGCTGCACCTCAGAAAATCCAAATCCCATCGAGCAACGAGCTCAAGAGACTTGAACCTCAGCACTGAAATAAATAGGACATGCTGGAGGGACAGATTCATAACCCAGAGGCTCCCTTAACTCTGGAATAAAATCCCAGTCCAGGTTAGGCAGAGTCCCTCATTGACTCTCTTCAAGAGGAATCTTGATGAGTGGATGGGAGATCGTAGGTTTACCCCGGGTATCACTTCTGTGTCACTGTTAGACAGAGCCACAGTATACTAACCTCGAAAAAGGGCAAAGCAAAATTAATTTAAAATGGGTGGTGAAAGCCAAACGCACTCTGGCTAGGCTTATAAATGCCCTAGAGCAGATAGCCTAGTATGAACCTATGAACCTATGACTTCTACTCTCATTGCCAACCAGGTTACTAATCTAAAAGTACACATAGCAGGTGACAGTATTCACATTATTGAATAAAGCAGCATTTTACCTGTTATTTAAAGTCACAGTATGATATAAATACAATTCTATACTGGCACAACAAAAACACTCATATGCAGGGCAAATAGAGTAAAGGAAAAAATAACAAAAATGCAACTCCAGAAAACAAGGGACCAGATAGAGCTGTTACCAACCAGAAATATGCATGACAAAAATACATACCATGTGTGACACTTCTCAAAAATAGCAGTAAGAATCACAAACAAAATCAATGCCAGGTAGTACTTACATGCGAGCACACTACTGGGGATTCCTATGAAGCAAGGCAGAAAAGCTAAATCAAAAGATGGTGCCTTTCTACATCAGGCTTTTTGATACCTCTGTAATTAGGCAGGAGTGAGAGGGGATGTGTGCAGGTTCAAGGTGGGGGAGGGGGTAGACACAAAGGAATGCAAGGTTGTGAGTCAGAAAAACTGGACTAGGCCAGCTGCTAAAAAGAAAACAGAAAAACCAAGCTAAGTTAATTCCAGGTCAGTGTGGTGAAGTATTTTTTCTAATAACTACAAATGTTATGTTACTAATCTAGTACAGAGTGGCGAAAAGGACCACCAATTCTGCAGGGAAAAACAAAAGTAGTATGGGCTGCAGGTACATCGGAAAACTTTTCCAAGAGAAAGTAGTTTTAAGTAATTGACCTAGGAGTACTATAGGAAGAGATAAATGGGGGGGTGGGGGGTGGACCAGTAGTGTGCACATGTACACGTGTACAGTGAAAGGGGAAAGTGTCTCCAGTTGGGAGGACAGATTAAATACAACTCTTAACATACACTAGTGTAGCTGAAAGCACTTAAGTGTTCCACCGACGCAGGGTCTCACAATGCAGGGCAATGAGACAGCCTTGGGTTGATTGGAGATTGGCCAAAACACAGGATGTAACTTTTGCTGAAGGGAATGCGAGCACACTACTGGGGATTCCTATGAAGCAAGGCAGAAAAGTTAAGTAAAAAAAAAAATGTTTCTTTGCCAGTGCTTCTAAATATAATGCAAACAACAAATATTTTGAAAATGTTATGAAAATTTGTATAAAGCAGAGAAATATGGAAATCAAGAAATGGTACAAATGGAAATGTTTAAGGAAGAATTAAATATGCCAAAGTTAGAGGTAGATGAGGCTCAGTTACTAGCAGTTAGGATAGGAAGGGATGAGATAAAAATGGCTATGTATAACCGATCTACAGGAAAGTCCCCAGCAATAGATGATATTCCTGTGGAAGTTTGAAAGTTAGGAGGAAAAAAATGATAAAGATCTGGAAGGTTTTGTTTAACAGTATTTTAAAAGGAGGAGATGTTCCAGCATCCTGGAAGAAGGCAGTGGTAATGGTAATACTTAAAGAGGGTAAAGATCCATCGGATCCAGCTTCACACAGGCCCATTTCATTAATAAACCATGATTATAAAGTGTTTATATCTATAATGGCTAAAAGAATGGCAAAAGTGATACCAAAATTGATAGATATGGATCAGTATGGTTTTGTGGAGATGAGGCAAACATCTGACAATATTAACAGGACATTGATGCTCCAGAGGAAGTAGAATGTAAGAAAGTACCACTTTTATTTGTGGGTCTTGATGCAGAGAAAGCATTTGATGGAGTAGACTGGGACTTCATGATTCTTTTTTATTTTTATTCTTTATTCATTATGCTTTGAAAGTTTTTATGCAGTACTGCTTCTTTAAGAGTTTACAGTATTAATTAATTGAATGTCCTGATTTGATGTCTTCATAGTAGTGGATGACAAATGGTTTTATTTACAACTTGCATTTATTCTGAAGAAGACCTGTATTAGTCAAAAGTGCTAAATCATTAAAAAGGTTTATTTTTTATTCCTTCCTCATTTTTTTAAGTGGTGTTCTTTTATCATACTTAGAAAGTTGCTAATATTATATCACTTTGGATGGCGCAGTGGTGCATCGGTAGTATTGTCGCCTCACAGCAAGAGGCTCTCCAGTTCGATTTTCAGCTGGAGTGCCTTCTGTGTGGAGTCTGCATGTACTCCCTGCATTCATGAGGGTTTCCTCCGAGTGCTCCAGTTTCCGCCCACGTTGTAAAGACAAGCGTCTGAAGCATTTCTCCTAGGGCCTCCACTGAAAAATGGCATGAAGTATGAAATTCAAATGCATTTCATTGTTTATTGGCTCCAGTCATCAGTGATGTGCCAGAAAACCACAAATATGAGGCAGAAATATGGACATTCTGCAAAAAACTGGACAGTTGCACCGCTAGTAGGAAAATGGACTAACTGGTCCAGGGTGTTTTGTGTTTACAAAGTCTAAGAATCTCTGGGCCTGCAAATTTGGGGTTGTGTAGGATTCCCAGTTTACAGGGGGGTAGTTAAATTTCCTCATAAATATGGTATTTGGTGATGGTCCTCCTCCAATTGGCCTGTGATGGCTTTGTAGACTGAGCATTGTTTTTCCCTGATAATTCCTTGAAAGACAAACACGTATCCTCTGCAATACAAGCCCCATCATTGCTGCAGTTCTTGGTCCTGTGATAAAATATAGAAAAGAAAAAAGAAAATGGTTGCGGAAATGTCATTCCTTGTTAGATTATATAACGTTTTTAATGCGGGTCTATATTAGAACACCGAAGTCTTAAAACTTCGAATGTTCTAATATTGACCCCTATTCAGCGAAAGCTTAAAATATCAAACATGCAGAACAGCAAATTTTTTCCCGGGGAAAAGATTTGCTGCTCCAAAACACATACACACAACACAAGCACACCAAAAAAACAGCAATCCACACACATACACAAACTCCTACATCTAACCCTACACTAAACTGTACATACACTACTATCTTTCCACTTACCTTAACCCAAACCCTAACCCTAAGGTCCGTCACTATCACACACTCACCTCACCCGCATCCTAACCCTAACTCACCTACCCCACCATAACCCTAACGTTCGTCACAATCGCAAACTTACCTGACCCGCACCCTAACCCTCACATCCACACAATCGCATACTTACTTGAACCCGACCCGTAACTTTCCACCACAGTGCTGAAAATAGCGAAGTGACAGAAACGGCCAACAAAATTCTTTCCCTAGGAAAAAATTTGGTGTTCTGCAGCTTCGCTATTTTCAGCGTTCTCTGAATAGGGTTCGAAATTAGAACATTCGAAGTTTCACAACTTTGATGTTCTAATATAGACCCTTTTAATGTGGTTTAACTGTACTCTTACATTTATAACTTTTATGTACACAATCATACTGTTTCCTGACTTCAGACTCTTACATTTATAACTTTTTTGTACTTAAATCTTACTGTTTCCTGACTTCAGATGTTAACTTTTCAAATCGTATTTGTAGAGCATTTTTTCCTTGGCTTTCACTGAAAATGGGTCCTGTGCCTATTTAGACTATCCCAGTAAAGAAAAGCAATAAATAAAATACATAAAATAAAATTAAACGATAAAGTAAATTGATTCATTCACTTACTTCAATTGTTTCCTTTTCATTATATATAAATATATGTGTATATAGATAGATAGATAGTATTTGAGACTTATCTCCAAAATTTGAGTAAAAGATGGTAATGTTACTGTAAGTCAACTTGAGTAGGATCTACATGCATGTGATTCCCTTTATGTGATAACTATCTTGTGAATGCTTTTTTATTCTATTTTTCCTTTTTCACAACCCTTTGTGACAGCTGAAATAAACTGCCCATACTGCATTTGCTCCCCTAAACTGCATTGCTGAACAGCCGAAGTAACCTTAAAGTAATCAAATTAAACATCTGGGGAAAGGAGACAAAGATGCTATATGTCTTGGTTCATTCCTGCAATTTTCCAGGTCTTCCCTCTTCTTACAAGATGACTCTTTTAGTATTTTTTATAAGCTTGTGGTCATGCTCCTGGCATGTTATCAGCCTGAATGTATACGCTGACCCCCATTAATTCATTTATAAATTAATTTTGAACCCATGTTGTCTGATTACCTGCCTGAATAATGAAAAATTAAGTATTGAGATGAAATTTAGTAGCTCTATAAACCTGCACTGTTACTGCTGGGACATGCAAAAGGACTACGGAGGTTAAAAATCAACATAACCATCTCAGAGACACACTTGAAGAAAACTGACTCACTAGTGTAGTGTTCTTTGAAACTGACTTGCATGGTCATGTTGGAGTTAAATTGTACCTTGACAGTAAATGCTGCACAAAGTAGTCCAGGTTGGAAGTATAAGGGACTGCTAGTTCTAACCACGGACACAGCAGGCCTACTGACAGATAAAACATGTCCTGCATACTGAGGGCATATCCGCAAATGTTACTACTTACGTGATTAATAAGTATTTTTTTAACTTCCTTAAAACAATCCCTGGATGAATAATGCACTTTGCTCACTCTCATGAATAATGCACTTTGCTCACTCTCATGAAATTTAACTAAGTAGTAAGCAGAATACATGAAACAATTGCTTTGTACTTCCTTTCTATCAAACAGAGGGAAAGCATAAGCTGATTAACACCCAAAAAGCTCCTTCTACCTGTTGCGTGACTGCAACCTTATTAGTTGAGAGGAAGTACAACCTGTACAAGGAACTGTCATCGGGAAGCTAATACAATCACAATGAGCATGCCATATTTGTGTAAAACAAAAAGTGTGAAAAATTGGTTTATCGTATATTTGGTGTCAAACCCGATGCCAAATTGCCCACTGTTATCACCTGTTTTAAATGGGCTATAATTCATGATTAAACTATGGAAAAAATAATGGTGGGAAGGGGGACATGGAGACATAATGAGAGGACAGGAACCAAGTTTACTTTAAAATGTCACTGTGGGGATCACCAACAAATCCAGCTGACACACTGAAACTCTAAAATTTGCCAAAAAATTGCCTTATTGACCAAGCTGATTATGCAGGTTAGGACCGTAATGTAGACCAGAATCAACAGATAAAGAACTTACAGGAACTTGAGTAACACACGAGCCATCAATAATAAATTCTTGTAACGTAACAATTAAACAACCATTAACAGATATGACAATGCTAGTCTCCTCCTACCTTAAATTGCTGGTTACTGAGTGCCACACTGTCAGGGACTCTGGCTGCCATCAAAAGGCAGCTGAATAGCTGCAAATCTTAATTATAAATATATATATAATAATCTATCGAAATCTAATCTAAATAAGCTCGAAACTAGCTATAACAATATAACAAGATTTGCCACTGGCACCCCTTTTAGAACCCATCACTGTTACAACCTTAAACAACTCGGGTGGTCTGAACTACAAAACCAGCTGGTGTATAATCAACTAGTGATCACACAAAAAATCCTTCATCACCCAAATAATACTCCAATCCTCTCTAACTTAATCTCCCCATATAAAAATCTAGCGACACTCCGTTCAGCTAATAAGCTACTAATCGCCCATATCAAATCTAATAACAAAGCTGGAGACTCCCTTTTTACCAACATTGTGGGAAAAATATGGAACAAGCTTCCTATGTCACACACATCTCTCTCATCTACATCTCTCTACAAAAAACACCTCAAAGAACACATGAAAAATCATTGGCTCTGTCCCTGCACTAAACCCGACTAAATCTTACTTTTCCTATTACTATCTCTTCTTGCTATATGCCCTCCTTCTGGACTTTGTCCCCTCTCTACCTTTAATCCTAGAAGCTAACTTTATTCAGCCCTCATATGTATCTTTTTTCTCTACCTACATCTCTAGTTCCCCTACTTTGACTTACAAATGGCAACATTAGTGCCACAAGTGTACCCGTATCTCCTTATATCTAACACCCATGCAAACACTCTAAACTACTTTTCCTCTTCTTAGACAAACTTTTTATTTAATTATAACCCATACACTATTAAATTATCTTATATAGTAGAACCTTAGTAACTTTAAGTATCATATATAGTAATTTTGCTATGTTTGGAGCATATCTCCACATGAAAGCTATTCAGTGTAAGTAGTGAATTTTTATTTTGTAATCTCTATTTTGTAATTTTATTTCATAATTTCTATTTTTGTAATGTTTTTATGTTTGGAGCTTATCTCCCTGGGCCTCTACTGAAAATGGACATGTATCCAGCTAGACTAGCCCAGTCAACAAATGTAAAATAAATAAAAATAAAATAAAATAAACAGTGTGCTATATGACTGCTGACTGCAGCTAGAGATGGCTTGCACATCCAGCCTACAGCTTCATATGACAATATTCTTTTCATTGTTGTGTGTTCTAAGGTTTTTGATACTTTGGAGGTGAGGCGGCATCACTGGGTTATGTTTCTTCCAACCGTTTACTTAATTTGTTACAACGAGTCTCTGTTTCACGTTTATTCTCCTTAAGTCAACTCAGAATGACAATAGTTCATCTCATGCTGGGCTTCAGCCTGGCGATCCATGGAAACAATGGATGTCTGATGTCTTTTTATAGTACAGCCCCCATCAGAAGATTGGCTATAGCAGACTATTTTAGAAATGGGAATTTTTTTTAGCTTGGCATCATTAAATTCATGGAATTTTTGTCTTATCTTATTTTACAGCCAATGCATTGCATCAACATGCAGTTTCTTAGTTCTAAAAACTGCTGCAGCGTTTTACGTCAGCAAAGTTGCATGTTAATATAAGAACCTTTGTATGCTTCATGCTGGAAGGATACTTGTTAATTTATGCCTGGGAGGTTGTGGAGCAGACAGCAGAGCAGGCTGGAATGAATAGTATTGCATGAATTTACAAGGTTTAGGCTAGGCCTTGATGACTCAGTGCTGATGACCTCTCTCTGTTTCCTAAATTGAAGTCACCACAAGATTCACAGAGTTGAGAACTGTATGAATCAGAGGAGTAGATAATCCTGCCTAGAGCACACTTCTTTATGTCACTGACAAACACATTTTGTACTTACAATTTTAATATGTTTATTTTGATATATTTGTATCATGTAAGATTTGACATATATTCACTTAGTTAATCTTAACAGTTAATAAATTAATTTACAGTACTCACATTTTTTAAAGTCCAACATATTCAGTGTTGATATTATTTGTCCTTCAAGGAATTATAACTACAAATTGTTCAAATGATGTTATACATTAGGATGAAGGACTAATAGGGCATTTTTCCATTTACTTTGTGTATTAAGATTGCTGGGTCTTTCCTCTCCCTATCTATCAGAATGTTCTCTGGGGTTTATCCTGTTAGTTGGATATTCCATGGTTAGTCTCTATTTTATATGAGTGAGGACACTTTTTGTATCTCCATCTCTCTCTTTCCTATGGATATTCTGATTTCCTAATCATTGAGGCCCTGTTTTATTCAATGATACATTCTTAGATTCATATGTGTTTATTAAGCTGATGAGCCCAAGAGGCCTTTTTAAGCCTAATCATGCATCCAAAATGTCTGACAAATTCTAGTACCCTTGATAATTGTAAGCAGGGGCTTGGCAGATGAACCATTTGTGGTTCATTATACATAAAGGTGCACATTACATATATATTGGTGTCCATTGCACATATAGGTACCAAGCCAGGGATGGATTTCCTGTTCCCCAACCATATGTCCAAGTTATACTTGAATTGGATTAGGGAGGAACTCTGATTCACATGGAGGGGAACCTGTTCTAGAGAAGGTATAGTCTGTAGGATACACGTCTGTATCTTCAGCAGGTCATGTTTATATCACATGTAAGGTTTAAGTTTTTAGAATGGATACGCCTGGTGCTGTTTGTTTTGCAGAGATGCAGGAGGTGCATCAGAGTGGAGTCTGACAATGTCTTGTATGCCAGGCATAGATCTCTACTCAACAACCTATAGGAGACAGAATACAATGATAGAACCTTGAGGCAGTCTGCATAGGACATGTTACTTATGCCCTTTATTATTTTAGTGAGGAAACTCTATGGACATTCCAATTGTTGGCTATGCCTCATTAGGTACACACCAAAGGGAGCATTGTACCCAATGATAGGTCTAATGAATGCCGAGTACAATAGAATAATGACTTTCTTAGGCCTAGATGCCTACTTTTGTTTATATGTTGCACAACGTAGAATGATTTTCTCACTATTGTAGGCATGTGATGGTCAAAGGCTAGATTACTGTCCATGTGTATTCCCACATCCCTGACTACTGACGTCAAGTCTTAGGCGTGTGTTGTCAATATGATAGTTACCAGGGATGGATAACTTTCCAAAAGATACTATTATGCATTATTTCTTGGCATTTAGATTTAGTCTGTGGCTCTGATACCAGTTGTTTGTTTGTGTCAGCCCTTCCTGGAGAACATTTGTGTCAGTGGAGGATTCAATGACAACTCATCTGCAAATTTAGACAGCCAGAGGCTATTGACATTGGCCTTGACTTCAGAGAAATAAATGCCAAAAAGGAGTGGTCCCAGGACTGATCCCTGAGGGACTCCACTTGTGACTGGCCTCTTTGTAGAGATGGACTCCCCAATTCTAACTTCCTGGGTCCTGTCTGTGACCCAGCTGACTATCCATCATGTAACATAAGGGTTTGTACCTACCCTCTTGAGTTTGTCAACAATGCCTCAGTGGGGTATTGTAGCAAACACCTTGGCCAGATCAAGGTAGGCAGAGTGAACCATTTTTCCCCTCATTCATTGCTTTGGTGACCTTCTCAAAGACGTCTACCAGGTTGAGTAGGCATGATCTTCTCATTGTCTTGTCCCACTGATCTGCTAATTATGTTCTAGCATATAAGCATTGGTTGTGCTTGAATGTGTCCTCTTGGTTGAATGTCATATTTTGCAGGTTAACTCCACATAATATAAGCTTTTCCTAAGTCTGCTCTATAGTGCTAGCATGTTTTCAACTTATATAGCATGTATTATGTCAGTGACTGAGATGCCAGCATTCAGCGACAATTCAGAATGGGAATACAAAATTAGTAAAAACAATTAAGAAAAAAAATATTAGATCCATTTTCCTACTCATCTCTAGCCAACAGTGCTTATTCCTCAAGGAGAAAAGAGTTTTTTTTATATCCTTATTTGCTGCTCTAGCTAAATAATGCAAACTACGAAGCTAAGTACGTTGAGAGAAACTTATATGATGACAATAAGGAACACCCTATCACGGGAAAGGTGGGGTGTGAAAAATAGAGCATTATCAATAGTGGTCAGTTCTGGGTGCATCAGTGTTCAGTGTCTTTGTTTCAGCTATACTGATGGGCAGTGGAAAGAGAATCTGCTTATAGTTCGCGGTTCATGGATTAGTACTAGGCTAACTGCCATTGCGAGCCATTTTAAGCCTAGCCAATGATCCCTTGTGAGACTCAAACCTTGGACCTTGTGTTTGTAAGTCAAGCACCTTAACCATTAGGCCACCCTCCCAACCAGATTATACTAATGTGGGAGCTACAGTAGAGTATGGAGACAGAACTTAGAGAAGGATTTGGATAAATGAACAAGCATATTAGAGGGGTGGCAGTTAAACCTGATCACAGAGAAATGCAAGGGACTATGTAGGGGATACAGCAACCTGAAGGGAGTTACATAGTGGTAGGGACCTAAGTCTACTAGACAAACCAAAGCAAAGGAATTGTGAGGAAAGTGATAGCAACACCACTGGGCACCAAGTCATAATGAAAATGCACAGCCAATGCCAAACAAATGTATCTATTTGTATTTTTTATTGGGCACTGATCCACAGGAAACAATTTCAGGAAAAGGTCACATACTGATGTTTGGATACTTCCGGAAAGGAAAAGACTCCATTGAGTACTAGAACACCAGTCAGACTTCATTTGCAGTATCACATACAGATGTGGTAGTCAAAGACAGAGCATTGAACATGTGCAAAGAAAAACAACAAAGGTAATTAAGAGTAAATGAGATTAGACAAGGAAAAGGTACTCGTGGTTGGAAATAAACTTCTATACACTGGCAGTGAAAAGTGCAGTCAGGACATGATTTGGGTACACAAGCTCATGAAAAATTACCACGAAGGGACATAATAAGGCAGAAGAATGAAGGGATTAGAGAAGGTATCAGCAGTAAATAGTGGGACCAAATACAACCTGCATCCTAGAAGGTTTTTCTTCAAGAAAAGAGAGTAATAAGTTTAGGGAATGGACTTTTGCAGTTTGTGATGAAGGGTAACTCATCTGATGCATTCATGAGGCCTAGGAACACAAGGAGGGTGGTGATGATAGATGGTGCACCTGTAAGGTGCTTACTGCAAATCAAGTCCAGGCTGGACAGATAAGGCATATCTTTGAAACTGCTGTAAAAAATATATTGACATATATGAGTATACGCACATAGGTATGTTGGTATGTATGTGTGTTATGAATGTATGCATGTATGAATGGAAGTACATACATGTGAATGTTTGCATTAATGTATATAGGTATACAGGTAGGCAGGTTAATATGTAGGTCAATCATTTGCCAGATTACCACACACAAAAATCACAATATTGCTTTCTAGGGTTAGGTAGTTGGAGTTGTACTACGCATGATCATAGCATTATTTCTCACATCATAACTGGTTGCAACTACAAGTTTAAAAAATGTCCATTGATTATTTATTTATTTATTTACGTGTGTGTGTGTGTGTGTGTGTGTGTGTGTGTGTGTGTGTGTGTGTGTGTGTGTGTGTGTGTGTGTGTGTGTGTGTGTGTGTGTATTTACTTACTTTATATAACCCAAATTGGAATGTTTGCAAAAAGACAGACAAACTGAAATTACAAATGTCAGCACCAAAAAAAGACAGGTGAAGCCCATCGCTGCTAAACCACGTGGGTGTCAGAGTCATGGAGACTGTTCTATCACAGAACTTAAGAGTCCCTTTCTATCCTAAATTAATGAATAGAAAACAAAGTAATGGGACAGTTCAGAACAAGAGTTTTTTGCACAAGAGCAAGCCATCCTGCACCATGATGTGAGGGACAAGCACCTGTCCAATGTATAGACTTGTATATATCAACCCTGTGGTTACACAACTTTGAGGAACAGAGAAAAGTCCACAGAACAGAGCATAGTAGGCTCAGGCCGTAACTTGTTTTGCTCTAACATGAATGAGAAAGTGATTTCTGAAATTTAGCAGACCATACCTCCCAAATGATTTTCGCAGAATGTCCAGATTTTTTCCTCATATTTTTTGTCCATTTTTCATAAAACTGGTTTTCTAGCAAATTAGTGGAAAATCTTTAAAAACTGAAGTTAGAAAATAATGACAGACATTTGAGTTTCAGACTTCATGCCCTTCATAAAATTCATGCTAATGCAAAACTTGTTACTCTATGAACTTTCTAGGTTTGTAAGAGCAATATTTAAAAATTGTCTCTATTTTTGAGCCTCTGTCCCACTTTTATTTATGGCTTTGTCCAGATTTCTTGCTCTAAGAAATTGAGAGGTATGTATCAGACCAAGAAACGTTAACCAAGGAAACAGACACCAGTAGTTATGTAAAATGTTCGCTATATCAGTTTCTGCGGCAGTCTCACAACCATTCTCTGAAATATAGCTACAGAACCCTGGTTCCATCTCATGTAGAAATACCAGCAAATCATCTTTGTTATTAGGGCTCAAACCATGGCTGTTTCTGTGTCCTAACCTAAAATCCTGGCACATTCAATCATATATTCCAAACCACCTTGCATCTGTTCATAACTGTAGCTAGGATGGTACCACCTGTAGTTTCCAGCCTCATCTGCCTTTCTTTATGATATAAAAAATTCTGTAGCTTCTTATATAACAATGTGAAAGATCATACTGTGGTGTTAATTGTTCATATACTATTTTATATTCTTATTTTAATTTTGCAAGTCATGGCTGAAAATGTTCCATACTGAATCAGTGCACTTGGCCTGTCAGCAAATTAATTAAAATTTTTTACGTAAATACACACACACATACATACATGCATACATACATATGTAAATAGGCCATCCAAGCTTGATGTCTAATTTTAGAGACAAGCAATGTTGCTGTATTTTGAAAGAATTGATGATCAGATAATTAAAGGGATATTTTAATCTAGACAAGTTCGGGTATCATTTTCACTCACTGTGCCCTGGGATGGACTTATTCTTGGTTCAAAACTAACAGCTCTTTCTACAAAAGGTGAAGCTTATATTATTGGTGTGACATTCTTGTCTACTGTCTAAGCCAACAAAGAGATTTTACAGTGAGTTAATCATTGACCCAGTATGTGTGCCATGTAGATGAGAAGTATTGATCTGTAACAGGATTAATCATTTCTGTGTACTTCATCAAACGTGGAAGAAATTAATGTGCATCCATTAGTCTATCACATGGATCTTATATGCCTGAACACTGAATCTAAGGTAAAATCGCCACAGTGTAGTGCACATTTAAATGGAATCTTTCCATCATTTCACAATTGTGCGCTGAGTTATTATATGATAAGTGCATTTAAATAACTGGACCTATTGCTTTTTAAGATAGACAAATAATAAGTTGTTTCAAAGGCTCATTACACATATTCCTAGTTCTGTGTCACATCCAGACATATAATGAAGGTTATTAAAATGCAGTGCAAGTGTTCTGTTCTGAAATTATCTTTATCAGGCTGAATGAAAGAAAAGCCCAGCAGATAACAGCAAGTGAATCTCAGAGTACTTTGGGAGCAAATTCTTAGTTATAATGTTGCTTTACAGTGCAACTGCATGCCAAGCTTAATTAATATCGTTGCAGAGTTCATTTCTCAGGTATCAGAAAATTTTGCATAGTTATAACAAAATATATTATTCTGCAAACTGGTTGTACTTCAGAACATATATAAGATGGATCAAATTCTGTAGAGGGAAGCAAATATGGTGATGGCACTGAATCCCAAGTTGTATGATGATAGGTTAAGGATTTAATTATACATTCCTAGGATGACAAGAAGAGGACAGTGTATTATTAAGAAATGCAGATGGCTTGCTGGGAGGAAGAAAATGTAGATCTGATTATTTTCTAGTGTAACTGGAAATGAAAGGACAGCAATGACATTCTAAGTAGTCTAAAAAAACGAGACGCCATTTTATGATTAGCTACAAGACAAATATAATATGTTAGAGGTGATTTTGCAGTTTCAGACAATTACAGGATATAAAACTATTCAGAATAAAAATAACAGAATTCTGGAATTTAGGTGAAACGGACAACAAGTTTGAAAGAAATCAAAATTAACTTACAAGGTGAAAATATGGTAAACTGACTGGATTAAAGGGTATTTTACATCAATGCTGTATATGCATGCAGTTACTAGAAGCATATATTTTAGTACTTAGTTTTCCAAGAAGATTTCTCACTTCAGCTACCAGCATCAAACATCGAGACAGTTTCAGGTAAACAGCTTGCATACTGCAAAAGGGATCACCAAGAAGATTTAGAAGTGCATATACCAAGCCGGTTGCCATTCCTCGCTTGGTTTGCCTTTTTGCCACATTCACCTTACTAGAGAAAGAATTTTTTACTGCCTTTCATAGAGAGCATGCCGTGGTTAAAGGAGCACTGTTTTGTATTATTGTAGCACTGGTGTTTAGTATTTCTTACGTGTATAAAGCATTAGTCAGGAGATGCTCTTTTAGTTTATTACTTACTTTTGTTTCCCCTTCATTGTTTCTGAACTGATGTTTTACATATGGCAGTCAGGTGTACCATCTCAGTGAGACATACTTGCCTCATTACTATAAAATGCTAGCAAGGTCAGAAACTAATCTAAAAAACAAGATTAGTCTCATGTACTTTGGTACCATCTTATAAAATAGGTTGGAAAAATCCAGGAACCTCAATGGATGGAGATTGCTACATCATTTTAACCAAAATATTATAAAATAGTCTCTCAGAATTCTTACAAAGTCCAAAAACATTGTTTCTTATACATGGTAGTGGATATGTTGGATACAAAGCTATGAGGTGTGTTTCCAGAAAAAAACTGAGAAACTCAGGGAGATAGTAATTGAGGTTTCTACCACATATTGTAGGAGGTCAGTGTTTAATCCTAATATCTGGCCACTGTCCGTGTGGAATTTGTAAATTCTTCCTGTATTAGCAAAGATTTTCTTCAAGCATTCCCATTTGATCTATCCTACAGAAGCATGCAGGTTAATTGGCAACTCTAAATTCAAATGCATACACACATCTGAGCTCATGCACGCACACACACACAAACATAGATGATAGAGAGACACAGATATATACATGCAGATATAGAAGAGATACCGCTACAAAATTACATACTTAGCTAGATGGGTAAACAGATAGATGCACGTGTACTTACTACGTACTTACAAAGATGGACAGATACAGAGTATTCACCTTCCATTTCTTGCCTTGAGCTGTGGCAGAAAAGTGTGTGAGAAAACCTGGTGATATACCAGCTTAACAAATAAAATAAAGCAAGCCCATATCTCATGCATGTAAGGTGACCTGACCTTTAACCTCAACTCTTACAATGTCACAGGAGACTGTATCGTCAACTCATCAGTACCTGCTGCACTGGAGTTCATATCTTGTATCATTGTTATAGTGGTAGTCCTCTAAGGTGGCATAAATGTAACAGAGGCAAAGCTGTTATTCTAATATTAGGATTTTAGAACAAGGGTGTTCAATAAACACGTCACATTCTTATACGTTTTCTTACATTTCTTATGAGGGAAAACACTATCATTTTGCAATCAAATTCATTTTCCCCCTCAAACTTGATGTTGTGACACAGAACTGGCTGGATGAACTTTTTTGATTGTTTTCATAAATTTCTGAAATATTTTCTTTTACCTCCTTCATGCAGAAAAAGAAAATATGATTTGTCTGCTAAGAGAATATTGACTGAAAATATTTTTATCAGAAAGATACAAACTCTCCCTACAGTAGTTTTAAGTAGTTCCGTAAGACTGCCTGTATATTGTTAATTGTATTCCTGTCACATCCATTCTGAATATTCATGTGAACTTAACTCTAATACAAGTTAGATAATTACTGCTCATCAACAATTCACCATGAGGAGCTATTTTCATCATCAAGAATACTTTCTTCCTTGGTATTTATGCTTTATTTTACTTGTAAAAGTTGTGAGAGGAAATATTTCTTAAGAAATTATGATTTGCTAATCATTTATACTTCACGAAAAGTTAAGTTTTAAGAATAATTAATGAAGCCTTGAAGTATATATTGTATAAATAGAACATTTATTTAATATGAGAAATGTTGCCACAGGTTTTACTTTAAGTTTTGTTTCTTACATAACTACAGCATAAAAAAGAAATCAGTATGTTTTTGTTCGAATGTTTATTTTGATGGCTACTATGGGAATGGAACATGAGATATGACCTTTCTGATTCTCATTGTATGATCAAATATAGTTGGAATATACTCTTGTTAAACGGTTTACTATTGAAAATGCGAACGGCACTTGGGCGACAGTCGGATAGTCGAACGTATAAGGTCGTAAACAAGGATGTCGAAGACAAAATAATCAATCTAGGAACGGTTTTAACATGGGTCGAGGTAGGTGTTCAGTATTATTCCCTACTACAAACATCTTCCCTACCTCGACCCATGTTAAAACCGTTCCTAGATTGATTATTATGTCTTCGACATCCGTGTTTACGACCTTATACGTTCGACTATCCGACTGTCGCCCAAGTGCCGTTCGCATTTTCAATAGTAAACCTTGTTAAACATATATGCCTCTTGCATATACTACAATTTAAGCAATTTTTGCACTTATTTACTTGATAGTACAATTTAAGCAGGTTCTGCACTTATTCAGTTTAGGCCAGATTCAGAATACATTGCCAAATTATGCTAAACAAATTTGTATGATGAGTGGTCATGTGCAGGGTGTGTGTGATTCAGAAAACCCATTTACCTGATGCACCTAGACTAAATAATATAGCTGGCCATTTATATAGTAATGACTGGATAATGAAGCACTCTGTATGAAAAAGAGGCAAAACAAGATGGCAGAGTGATTAAAAAAAAATAGATGCCCCACTGCAGCACTGTGCCCACTTTATATTTGAGCTTGGCTATATGCCCATGTTCAGATGGGGTGCATTGCACAATTACGTTAGGGGTTGCAGCTGCCACAGTAAATTTGTATCTGCAGGAGGCTTTCAATATAGCTGTTATGCCTGCTGGTGTACAATGTTGACCATGGAGACACAGGGTCATCCAACCACACTTAACATTTCATGCCCTCCACAACACTGGACACCATGCAAAAAACTGCGGAAATGTGTCCGCCTTGTTTGCTGCCTCATCAGAGTTGTGGATTACCTATCCCAGTGCATAGAAATGCATATGAGACTTTATGTATATTCACTACAGGAACCTTTCAGCAACATACTGGGATTACAGCAGAAGTATCTCAGGGAATTAAATCAAGAATATTCCATCAGTTTCTCAATGCCATGCTTCAGCATGCGAGGAAGCATATGTGGTTCACATGTACTTCAGAGGTGAGAACATCACTGTGAGTTCAGTTATATAGCTTATTTCCCTGAGGAGGTGGAGGTCATAGACTGTATCCACATGGAAATAAAGTCCTCACCTGATGAAATGAGACAGAGTTCCATGAATAGCAAGGGATATCACTCCATCATCTGTGTGGTGCTCCTTAATGGACAGGGTGTCAACTACAGTGAGTGTTTGTGGTATTGTGTGTTTATGTATGTGCATGTGGGGGGGGGGGTGTGCACAGGCCACCCAGGCAGTTTTTATGACTCCCACATATGACACACATGTGACCTGTGCAAACAGTTTGTGAGGGGTGACATCCCACTGAGGCATCTTGTTGATGATATTGGATATGCCCCGGAACCCTGTCTCAAAGCACATTCAAAATATACACAATCCAACACACCAGGGGTAGAACTTGGTAGCAGCTAGAAAATTTATAGAGGGTATTTTTGGGATGATGAAGGCACACATTCACTGTCTGAATAATTTAGTGGTGCCTACAGTCTGACCCTGCAATGTGACACAATATCATACTTAGAAAGCAGTTACAGCAGGGTGGGCTCTTGCAGGGCCAGCAGTTCCCAGCATAAGAGGTAGTGGATACTGAGACAGATGAGGAGTCAGAAGTGAAGCCAGCAGAAGGGATTACCATGCTAGACAGAAGTGGGCACAGTATGCCATGGCACTAATGAAAAGGCAACAGATAGAACACAGCTTTATGACATAACTGTACAAGAGTTAAGTAGATGCACTACAGTAAAAAATATGTATACAAAGCACCAGGCTCTGCTTACCCATGCATAGGCTGGCAATGCTGTAAATTAGACATAGGAAATTCAGGTGATAATGTAGAATGGGTAGAGTGCAGTTTTCCTCAATTGCACAGCTGGAAAAGACAGTACAGGAGTGCATGTCTTTCACAAGGAACTGTGTGTGAGTGCTGATGATTAAAAAAAGTAAAAGTGCTTTTATGGAAAGTGTCAGAACCAGTATGGGGGAGATTTAATGGTGAGCAGGGCCAGAGTCAGTGTATGTGTGTGATATGTTAGATGTCTGGCTAGGGGGACAGTCCCTTACCCATGGCAGATGTCTTAGAGAAGATATTGCATGTGCCAGTGTGTGATTTAGTATGACCAAGGAATCATGCATTTGTTACATGCATTCCCATAGTTCAGCATGCACAACCTGGATCACCTTCACTATTTCTGCCATGGCTGTGGTGACACTAGCCTGTGCCTCCACAATGGCCCTGCACATGTGTTGGGTTGTAGCCACTGACACAACAACCTCAGTGGAGGGCAGTAACCATATCTCCTATGAGTACCATTTCTAACCCATCTGTGTGGGCTTTCCTGCTCACTTGTGTTAGGGGCAGATTCAGACATCTGTGTACTGCAGGCCTGCATACTTTCCAGATGTATTGTGTCCCCATCAAGCTGTCCTCTCTCAGATGTTTGTGTATCCTGAATATCTGCATGCAGAGAGACTGTGTCCATGGTCTGTGCAGGGGTTACAATGGTCAAACTCCCTATGTCACATGCATACTCTGAACCCCCTATCTGTGCTAGCTTATCCTCATCATCATCATCAACATATACAGATCCTCTGACATCAGATGGGGGCAGTTCCACCATGTTGGATAAGGAATCATCTGTGAATACACCAAAACAATCACAACTATACATGCAACTGAAAAGTATAAACATGATAAAAGCTAATATACCTGTCTATACCTTGAAATGGTTGTGCCTGCTGTATCCGCAATGTACTTGTATACCATACGTCAGACAGATTTAATGAACTTTACAGTGGCTAAGAGGTATGGAGGAGTTTCAGCTACTGATACAATGAAATAAGACTATATACTTGAGGCATCTGCGATTGAAACTCTCTGGTACCTGTCCACTCCTGCCCAAACATCCAGCACCCCATTCTCAGAATTTGTGGAGGTGGTAATCCCTTTAAAAAAGGCCAGGAATTTCCCATCTCTGTAAGAAGTGTTTTGGCTAGTAATCCCCCACCTGCTGCCCTGTGTTCCTGTGCCATAGTTACTGATCTGCAGATGGCAGCATGGATCTTCATTGCCATGGTCCTGACCACCCATTGTAATAGCATTGCTGACAATTTTAATCCAGACACAGTCACAGTGTGATTCATTGGCAGCATGGAAAGACACGGTCATAGTAGGGCTCATCAGCGGCATGGACAGCAAAGAGCCATGACAATTGAGATAGAGGGCCTTACACTACCACTACTATCCTACTAAATTCATATAGTGTGCTATAGCTGTGTGAGATATTTAGATATCTCTATCCATAATCTTTAAGTAAATGTCAGGCATGTTTGTGCTGAACAAGTATTCCCCACAAAAACAAACACAGACGTGCAGCTGAACAAGAACACATGACCCTTACAACAGAATTGTTACTAAGTTGGTGGATACTCACATAAACTCAGCACTAAAATAATATTGAACAGTACTTGAATATGAGCCCAAGAGTGTGTCTCCCATCTACTTTAACAATCCTGCAGACTACTACATTCAGTGCAATTGCAATATATCCTTTAAAACACTTTTGGCCAACATTTAGAAGTACTGACAAACTGACATCCCTTACATGCATCAGGGTAAAACCAAGTCAAAATCAATCATTGTACTAAGGAATGGATTTGTAAGAAGAATGACTTACTTTATATAAGCATATATCTTAGAGGGAAAGATTTCAGCAAAGGTACCTTTAGTAGGAATCACACTCCCTTAACAGTTTTTTTTTTCATAGAGCAATGAGGTTCTGGGCTTTTCGTCACACTTATATAGTGTAGATTCACCCCACTGAGCTTGTTAATTATGGCAGTTAGGGCTCAGCTCATTATTGTTTCTGAAGTGCTCAATTTGCACAATTAGCACAATGGATAAGCAGCATGCAGATTTCTACATGATGCAGTGCACATGCTTAGGTCTCTGCTGGCAGCACTGAGCAACCAGAAACAGCCTGTGTCTTTCTGGAGGAGGTGAGGATTTACATGAAGACACTGCAGAACATGCTTATGGAGCACCATACATTATCATTGTGAAGTGCAATATTTCACATCTTAAAGTATTATTGCTTCAATAACATTAAAGTGCCTCACTTTCTGAGTTTGCAATCTGTCACACAAATGAGGTCACATTATTACATATCACTATTCAGCGACCAGGACACAAAGACTGTTTTGGGCACAAGTTCTCTGTCCTTTTTCTTGAAATAATTCCAATGTGAGACATCATGCCTAGAGATGGAGTGGGTAGTGCTCTTTTTAGACCACAGAGGTGGTAAGTTGGAGACACAAAATATTTATTTTCTTCTCCACAAAGATTACAAGCAGAGGCTCCTACAAGTGGGCTAAGAAGGACCACAGTATAATGCTGAGGCATGGAATAGCTTGGGCAAAGTCATCACGTAGGAAACTGGCATCATATGCTTGGGGGAACAGTACTGTCATCCAGAGCTAAATCATGGTCAAATGGGGGCATAGGGGTGGTACTGCCTCCTAACCACAAGAATCAGAGACAAAACAGGTTTTGCTTTAACATGCACTTTCTGAATGATATTAACTCTGATTATTTACCGGCTGCAATCCACAACACTTTGCCAGAAAACTAGAAGTTTTATAATGAGCCAACCACAAATATGAGGTAAAATGAGAGACATTTGAGAACTATGCCATTTCTGCATCTACTTAACACACACACACACACACACACACACACACACACACACACACACACACACACACACACACACACACACACACACACACACACACACACACGTGACCCTCAGTTACTGTCACTTGTATAACTGTTTACCTCAGATATCTGCTTGAGATCAAGTGAATGTAAAATACATAAATGTATCTTAGCTCACTGTGGTCAGAACCATAGAGTATAATCCATTGCAACTCTCCCCTGCACTCTTAACATCCTGGCTTAAGAATGAGAAACAAAGTTACAAAATCATGAACGCCTTTTAAATGTTATTCATACATATTTAGAAAGCTTCTAGTCACCAAGGCTGTGGATAAAGATAAGGCAGTGCATACAGCCTACCTCGAGATGGCCAAGGCCTTTGATACCATTCCTCACTCAGGAATTATTGATAAACTCACCAAACTAGGCATCAATCCCTATATCACTAGGTGGGTTGCAAACTGGCTCATAGAAAACACAGTGTGAAAATAGCGGACTCCAAGTCAGACTGCTGACCAGTCACAAGTGGAGTCCCACAGGGATCGGTCCTGGGTCTTCTCTTGTTCAGCATCTACTTCACAGAAGTCCAGGCCAACACAAAGGGACTCTGGCTGACCAAGTTCGCAGATGACTGCAAGCTGGAGCCATTATTAACTCCCCAGGTGATGCAGATATCCTATAGAAAGGCCTCACTGAGACCAATGAATGGTGTCGAAACCATGGCCTTAAGCTTAACACCAAAAAATGCGTTGTCATCCCCTTTGATAAAAACTCAGTTCCCACTAATTACCACATTGATGGGAGCCCACTGAACACATAAAGTGTTATAAGAGATCCGGGGATGCAGGCTGACAGCAACCTATCCTTCGACCACCACATTGCCACTGTGGTCAGAAAGTCCTTCTATGTGGTACATCTCATTACAAAGGGATTTTCATCCAGGAAGAAAGAGGTCATCATCTCTCTCTACTCTTCCCTCATTAGACCAATTATCGAGTATAATGCCCCATTTAGCATGTACCTCACTAGACACTTCCAACAGCTGGAGAAGCCACAGAAGTAACTCACAAAGAGGATCCTAGGCATTAAACACGAGTCCTACAAGGACAGACTCAAAAGACTCCAGCTATTCTCTGTATCATATTGCCTACTTAGAGGCAATCTCTGCTTGACTTAGAAAGCCATGTCTGACCCAGCTCTGTTAGAAATGCTGCATCTAAAGAAACCCCAATCCCTCTGCACCACATGCTGCAGAGACTTCAACCTCATTACCACAATCAATGGAACATGCTGGAGAGACAGGTTCCTCACCCAGAGACTGCCCCAGCTCTGGAATAGACTTCCCATACATGTCAAGCAGAGCACCTCGCTGTCCCTCTTCAAGAGACATCTTGATGAGTGGATTGGTAATAGAAAGTTCACCCCGGGGATCACTCCAGTGGCTCTACTTGATAGAGGCACTGGGAACTAACTTTGGATGGCACGATGCCAGGGCACTTCTATGGGCTAGGCTTGTAAAGGCTCCGGGGCCATTAGCCTAGTACACAACTATGAACCTATGAACCTAACAGCAAGTTTTGCATTTACAAAGATTTTCCAAAGAATAAGAACTCTGAAACTCACATGCTTGTCATTTTTAGTGACTGCAATCCACAAAACTTTGTCAGAAAGCCAAATGCCAAATATTTTCAAAAGAACAGCGTAAATGTTTCTCAACTTCTTTGCTAAAGAATTATGGGCTGTCAATATAATGGCGGAGAAAGATCCAGAAAGGAACAAGTTTTAAATATTTATAAACAACAAAGACTATCAGTGAGTCCCAGCTCTACCTTCCAATAAAATTTATTTCGTTGAACAGTTCTTTCTCTAGCGCCTCGGCCAACAGCCTTTACAGAGTAAAACAGTAAAACTCATAAAACACTTGCAATATATACAAAAAACAAATAATTAATCAATTACATAATTAAACTATCAAATCACATAGATTAAATATATTTAAAGTCATAGTCTTAAACAAGACATTGCCAGTTACATTCTCTGTTCATTCCATGTGGATACAAAGTCCCAAATTTCATAATCAGAATGCATTCCTTTTGTCTTAACACATTTTTTTGCCTATCAACATCATTATAATATAATGGAACATGTTCCAAAACAGACACTTTTATATTCTCAATATTTCCATAGTGTACTGAGTTAAAATGCTCAGCAATAGGGCTAGTAATTTTATTATTTTTGACTTCTCTAATATGTTCTTTTATCCTATCTGCTAACATTCTTTTTGTTTCTCCAATATAGTATTTATTACAATCACAGAATATGACATACACAACACCTTTACTCATACATGTATATTTGCCTTTTGTAACAAAAATTTTGCCATTTATTTTATTCACTTCATTTACAACATGTTTACATATAGCACATTTTCCGCAAGGGAATGTTCCCAAATTCTTCACAACATTTAATTCATTAGTACAGGGCTTCTTTGCTAAAGAATTATGGGCTGTCAATATAATGGCGGAGAAAGATCCAGAAAGGAACAAGTTTTAAATATTATTTTACCTGTTTGTTAGCTGGGAAAGCCCACTGAACAAATTTCTCCTTTTAGAGAGTTACTCAGGAACGCTATCTGGCTAAGTAACTTGCTCAAAGTTGCACATTATGTAAACAGGGGTGGAAAGAATCCGTGCCAGCACTTCTGATTCGCGTTAGATATTAATTACAGCTCATAGACTTAGTTACCTGTGCCAGGTATCAGGTAAATGAAGTCATGTAAAAAGTTAACAGAACAACAGGTGTTGCACCCACATGAATTTTCTCAAAAATAAGAACTTTGAAACTCTAATGACTGACATTCTTGACAGAATGTAATCTTCAATGCTTTACCAGAAAATAAAGAATTTAATGAAAGACAGGGCAGAATTATAAGGCAAAATCAGACACAAAACTGGGGAAAGATGAGAGGCAGACAACTGTAATTCTCTTACATAGTTAATGAAATAACAGGTATTGCATAGATGTGCATTTCTTGAACACTGATAACTGTGAAACTCTAATGACTGACCTTATTGAGTGACTGTAATCATTACTGACTTACCAGAAAATTAAACATTTTACAAGACATTTGAAACTCTGTTGAGTGGCATTATCAACAGACTAATCATCCTTGCTTTACCAGAAAAATCAAGTATTTTAAAAGGGAAGACAAAAATATGAGACAAAATCAGAGAGACAGATGAGAGGCAGACGACTTCAGTTCACTTATACATTTAACAGATGCTGCATGGACAGATATTTTCTGAACAATACGGACTATAAAAATGGCATTATGACCTACTATATTCCTTATTCTTTTACCAGAAAATCAAATATTTTACAAGAATTCTGAAAGTCTAATAACTGGCTTTATTAACTGACTGTCATCCTCACTGATTCACCACAAAATAAATAATTTTCCAAGGAAGAGGGTACAAATATACAAGAGGAGTCAGTAAACTCTGTGAAGGCTCTATGCAGAGCCTACACATAGTGTATCCATGATCACGACTGCAATCAGTCCACAGTAGCATCCAATGCATATTAATGAGGCACAGCCCACCTAAGTGAAGTTTTGTGGCTCGTGCCAGTATTGCTAGCTGCAAAATCTTGTAAATTAATATGGATATCGAGTCCATGTAAAGGAGAGTACATACCGTCTTCCCTACCACCAAATGAACAGTACACATCAAAAGTCATGCCGAGCATTCCTCTCAACATCTTAGGGCAAGACATCTGGACAAAGCTATAAATAATGGGCGGGAAAAGGGCCAGAAATAGGGACACTTTTTAAATATTGTTCTTACAAACTTAGAAAATTGAAACAACAGCAGGTTTGCAGAATGCAGCTTTTCTGCCACTCCCCCCAAGCAACAGTACACATCAGAAAACATGCAGACCTCCCAACATTTTAGGGCAAGACATCTGGACAAAGCCATCAATAATGGGGTGAGGAAAGGGACAGAAACAGAGACACCTTTTAAATATTGCTCTTACAAACTTAAAAAATGGATAGAACAACAGGTTAGCAAAATTCAGCTTTGCTGCCACACCTTCTGTGATGTCCCTCCTCTGGGCCAATAATCAAGGAGCCTCAATCCTCACCACTGACACCAGTGAAGGACGTTCACTTGGAACAAAAATAGATATGCACAGTATTTCTAGATGCAGCTCACTGCACCACACACAATTTCCCTTAAGAGCACACAGGTAACACACTCCCATCCTTGGATTGGGTTTCCCCCTCTCTCTCCAGACCCCAAATAAGTCTCCCCACTGACACAGATATAGAGTTAAGTCCTTAGCTGGGTGCTCAAAGCCAGGTCCTCCACCACCCTCTGTGAAATCAGTGCTCTTACTGTCCCTCTTCAAAATAGCTAACACACACCTTCTCTTTGAGCTTTAGATTTCACACACACACACACACACACACACACACACACACACACACACACACACACACACACACACACACACACACACACACACACACACACACGCACACGCGCACACCTGGGAAAGGCAGGCACAGCTTTACTAGCTTTACCACCTTCACCCAGGCTATAATGTAGATACACTGCCACCAGAACACCCACAAAGACAGCTACTGTAAGGCTCTTACCAGGGTACCCAATTATACTGAGTGAAATTAATACTAATACCAGTGGTAATGTTGACTAAATAGCAAGGCTTTAAGGAGCAGCCACAGTGTCACCCAATAAATGTAAGTACTCTGAAAGGTTAAAATATCCTCTGTAAGACCAGCCACAATGAAGAACATGGAAATACTAACTATCTATTTACAATAAACACCAGAGATTCAGATACAGGAAATATTAAAATAACATAGATGGAAAGATTCACACAGATGCAGAAAAAACAATACTTAACTAATCTCACTATAGTTTCTTGACTGACTAAAAAATTACTGTTCCCTAGTTTACTTACTAAACCAAGGCACAGTGATGTGGGTAAGTGGTTCTACTTTGTCAGGATTCACAAACAGACAGCTGAGAGCTAAGTGATATCTCTTACTAATATCTAAATATCATTTCAGTGCTGCCAACATCACATCTGGTCATCTGACTCTGGCTCCTACACTACCCCCTCTACTAGAAACGGAACCAGAATCTAGCATATATGTCTCAAAATGCACACACATAGAGCTTTGCTAAGATGTGTTACAGCATCAAGAAGCTGTAAAACAATTTTAGCACTTCCACTCTTCCTACAGAGCTACTAAACCAGGCTTCTCACAGACATTTCATGACTGGCTGCAGTCAGCACTGTGAGATACAGTCTTTATGGCCTACACCAGGTAATTTAATTTTAGACTAATTTTCAAAGTTAGTTGGACTGATATTAACCTCTTCCCTTCCAGTATCCTCTGTTACAATATATTAATTTCAACAGTTACAATACAGTCTGACATACAGGTGTATTTCTTTTCTGTCCAGCAGGACTCACTGTTGGTACATTTTTAACACAAGCAGCTTTACAAATACATTTTTCAACACACGTATCTGCCCAAATTGGTTTGGTATACAGATGACATATATTTATTTACAAAACTCCAGCTAACCATGCTGGCATATGTCCAATGTCTTACTCTCCTTTCATAGCTGGCAATACCTCAATCATCACTCCCCCCAGTGAACAGTACATAATGCAGACCATACTCCTCAACTTCTTAAGGCAAGACCTCTGTACAGAGTATGACATAATGTAGGGGCAATAGGACAAATATAAGGACACATGTTAAATATTGCTCTTATAAATGAAGAAAGTTGCTAGAATAACATAATTTGTGTTACCATGCATTGTCTGAAGGGCATGAAGTTTGAAACTCAAAGGCAAGCCATTATTTAGTCACTTCAGTCCTCAGATCATACTAGTGATTTGCCAGAAAACCATAACATTTATGAGGAACAGGCCAAAAACAAGAGGCAAAACCTGGACATTCTGCAAAAAACTGGGCACTTGAGAGGTATGCTAGGGACACACATTAAATATTGCTCTTACAAACTTACATGATTTGTCAGAAGGATATGAAGTCTGAGACTCAAATGTCTGTCACTATTTTCTGACTTCAGTCCTCAATACTTTAACAGTGATTTGCCAGATAAAAAACACAATTGTATGATAAATAGAGCAAAATATGAGACAACATCTGGATATTCTGAAGATATTTGTATATTTAAGAGGTATGTATCTGCCATTCTGTTAGTGCAACATATCTGCACAGGGGACAACTTAATTAGTGGAAAAATCACTGGTAATAGGGATATATTTGACAGAAATGCCACATGGGAATTTGTTTGAATGTAACACTCTCAACCTCTTGGAATGAGAAATGTGAACAAACCCATAGCAATGGGGGGGGGGGGCAAAAGGCCATAAATCAGGATAGATTGCCAATATTCTGTGTCCAAATTATGAAGTTGATAGAATATATAGGTTGTACATTAGCATGAACTTTCTGAAGAGCATGAAGTTTGCAACTGAAATGTCATTTATCAGTTACTGACTGCACTCTGCAATGACATGCCATTGACTGGCCATGAAAACAGCATATTATGAGGAAAAGATCAGAAATATGAGACAGAACTGGACATTCTGCACAGATCAGGACATCTGAGAGGTATGAAACCAAATGTCTGTAATATTGAGTCACAGCCATCCAGAGATTATTCCAGTGATATGGCACAAGTCCACACACCCGATAAGGAAAACACCTGGACATCCTGGAAATATCTGGGCACTTGACAGATATGAATGTGAAATATATGGTCCAAACACAGTACAGGACAGTATACCTACAGTGCAGAGTACTATGATATCCCATTCCTGCCATTCTGTAATGAACCTGTGTTAACGATCTGAAACAGGACATGGGACTGCCATGTAAAGTGTTCACCCAGGGGAAGAGTGAGAGACAGAGATGAATTGTAAGAATGAACACAGGTGAAACTCCCACATGTACAGCACAGGAGGGCATGTAAATCAAAGATGGTTGTAGCAGCAACACCAGGCACATATCTATATGATACAGTACAGACTGTGCAGTGAAAATGTGTTGCCTGTGACTGTCACACAAGGTGACATAACAATGGGGAGGATGTGTGTATGAGATACACATCCTTACATGAGTAATGCAGAGGACATCCATCAGGGATTGGACATACAGTTGAGGTAGGGTGCATATTGGGAAGCTGTGCAAAATTATATACCTGAATAAGACTGTACTCAGCAGAGATCTCCGGCATGGTGCTCACAGTTAAAAGATCATGGCAAACATTACAAGAATGAACCACAATCATAGGAAATATCTGAATAATAGGTTCATAGGAGTTTACTAGGCTAACGACCACAAAGGCCTTTTTAAGCCTAGCCATACATCTAAAATATCTGACAAGTTCTGAGACCCTTGATAAGTGTTAGCATGAGCCTGGGAGATTAACCATTTACAGGTTACCTGTGTCCATTAGAGACATAGGTGCCAAACCAGGGATGAATTTCCAGTTCCCCATCGAATTGTCCAAGTTGCTTGAATTGGGTTAGGGAGGAACTCTATTTCACATGGATAGGGAGCCTGTTCCATAGACAGGGTAGTCTTTGGGACACATACCCATCTCTCTAGCAGGTCCTATTTATATCACAGGGAAAGTTTATGTCTTTAGAACAGGTTATTCTGGTGCTGTTTCTTTTGTGGATATGCAGGAGGTCTATTAGAGTGGGGTCTGACAATGCCCTGTATGCCAGGAATAGATCTCCCCTCAAAAGCCTGTAGGAGACAGAATACAGGGATAGGGCCTTGAGGTGGTCTGCATAGGACATTTTACTTACTCCCTGTATTCTTTTAGTGAGGAACCTCTGTGGATGTTCCAATTGATATATATGCCTGGTTAGGTACATATCACTCAGTGATATGTCTGATGAATGCCAAATACAGTGGAACAATGACTTCCTTGGATTTTGATGCCATAGCTTTGTTTATAAGTTGAGCAACATAGAATGATTTCATCACCACTGTAGACACATGATGGGCAAAGGCTAGATTCCTATCTATGTGTGTCCCTACGTCCCTGACTACTGGGTCAACTCTAAGGGGTATGTTGTCAATATGATAGTTACCAGGGATGGGTGACTTCCCAAAGGATACTATTATGCATTTCTTGGCATTTAGTTTTAGTCCAAGGCTCTGACACCAGATGTTTGCCTGTGTCAACCCCCTCCTGGAGAACATTTGTGTCAGTGTGAGATTCAATAATAGATCCTAATTTTCAATCATCTGCATATTTAGTCAGCCAGAGACCATTGACATTGGCCTTGACTTCTGAGAAGTAAATGCCAAAAGGAGCAGTCCAAGGACTGATCCCTGAGAGACTCCACTTGTGACTGTCCTCTTTCTAGAGATGGGCTCCCCAAGTCTAACTTCTTGGGTCCTGTCTGTGAGCCAATAGGCTATCCATCAGGTGACATATGGGTTTGTACCTAACCTCTTGAGTTTGTCAACAATACCCGAGTGGGGTACTGTGTCAAATGGCTTGGCCAGGTCAAGGTAGGCAGTGTGCAAGATTTTGCTCTCATCCATTGATGTGACCTTCTCAAAGAAGTCCACCAGTTTGACTAGGTATGATCTTCCCTTGATGAAACCAAACTGGGTTGGGTCTAGTATCTGTAGGTTAACTATATCTCTATTGATCATCCCCATGATAATTCTTTCCATGGCTTTACATATAAGACTAGTGAGACTTATAGGTTTGTAGTTTCCAGGGTCTGTAGATGGCCCACCTTTGTGCAGAAGGTTGACTGTTCCCTTTCTCCATTCATGAGGCATGAAGCCTTTTTGAAGGCTACAGTTAAACTGTAGTTCTAGAGGGCCTGATAGGTCATGTTTCATGCTATTTAGAAGGCATCTTGGGATACTGTGTGGGCCCATTAATGCAGTGTTCTTGGTCTTAGAGAGAGCATTAATGACCTCTTCCCTAGTGATAGGAGGGGCAGTTATATTTGATGATATTTCCTAAGGGAAGGTTGAGGGGAAGAAAGGGGTAAAGTTGGAGATTAATGTGTCAGCCAGGAGGTTTGTTATATCACCTGGCTCAGTATAGGTGGCTCCATTTACAATGAGCTCTGCACACAATTGTGTATTGCCTTTGAGGTTGCAGACATAGCTAAAGAATGCTTTGTGGTTGTCCTTGGCCTGATAGTCCAAACCTACCTCAAATTTGGCTTTGTTAGACTTTATTTGTCCTCTGAATTGTTTGTTTAGTTTGATGAGAGTGCTTTTATCTTGCTTGGTGCTGCACCTCCTAATTTTTGCCATGATTTTCTTCCTCCTGTTATACGGCTTATTGATTTTGTGATTCCAACAGGGTGTCTTGTTCTTTGAGTTAGTGCTGTACTTTTTTCTAGTGTGTACAGCTGCCTCTATGCAGCTATTAACATGCTTGTACATGGTTTATGTGAACAGTTCTCCATAAGCAGCTGTGTTCTCAGGGTTTATGGGAGCTTGAAGTTTTGCCAGGCTCTCACTTAATAGCAGGAGGTTAGCCACTAATTCTATGCCTGTGAAAGAACATATGTGATGTGGAGTGATAACAGATGAGCCTGCACACACATTGGACAACTAGTGTGATACATTCATGTGCTATGAAGCTAACCATGCACACTGTCCTGGTACTGTAATATCTGCAGTAGGTGTTAGGAGGAACACAGCTATACTTATATGTGACAGTATGGGCACTACAGGCTAGTTGCCTTGTGTGCCTGGCATATATAAATGGCACAGTTCACACTGTCACAAATTATATGCATGCCATTAATGTTGTCAAACATCAATGTATGCATTGTGTGCACAAGGTGAACAGGTAGCACACATGCATTTGGTGGACAATCATGTATATTCCACAGAAAGAATACCTAGGTATGGACAATAAGCTGTGTGACAGTGCACTGTGACAAAGGTGGTACATTTCAGTTACACATCACTGGAACATATGTAAGGAGGTACATGGAGAAGGTTGCATCGCACTCAGTTATTGGTGTGATGAATGCTGTGAACCATGATGCTAGTATGCTCTCTGATGTGCATGTCCTTCAATTCAGTACTTGTGTTACAGACATGGAGGGATCAGCACTGTGACCACATGCTGGTCATACTTCGCAACCTCTTCACGCAAGAAATTTGTAAAAAGTCTAAAATAATGGGTGGACAAAGGCCGAAAAATAGTGACAGATTTTAAATACTGGTCTTATAAAATTAGAAAGTAGCATGTCTTGTGTTAGTATGAATTTTTCTGAAGGCTATGAAGTCTGAAACTCAAATTTATGTTAGTCCTCAGTGATTTACTACAAATTCACAAATTTGAAGTGGGACAGACTGAAAATATTAGGCAAAAATCTGGACATTCTGCGAAAATCTCGATAGTTGAGATGTTTGATGCTGGTGAATGTACCACTTACCCTCTTCCCCAGGAATTAGGTCAGATACCTATTGATCTGATTATAGGGTGTGATGTCCACATTATACTTGTGTGTTGTGCCTGCTTCCTGATGTAACACATTCCTCCATGTGTCTTGTCAATGCAGGTGTTGCCATGGCTGTGGCAGTATTCTCTGGTATGTATTGATACTATGTGTATTATACTAATATTACAGTTGTAGTCAGTGATTGCCCAAAAGCCTGTAGTCCTTCAGGATGATGTTTAGACACAGCATGTATATGTCATCAGTGATGTCCATTACTTATCTAAGGGGCAGGCAAGGGCCTAGCAGACACCCCCAATGTACTGACTTGATCACTGGACCTGAGATATGTGTCACATCACACATTTCAGCATAGTGCGATGCCACATATGTCATACACAATGGCCTATCTATTTGCTGATATAGCTGTTTTTGGCCACATGTAACAGTATTGATTGAATACCACAGTGTGATGTTTTGACAAATGCCTTTACCTATTCAAGTTCCACAACATGATACTGCTGTCATCATGCATGCCCTTGATGACCTATTTGAGGACATCTGTCAGATGTAATGGACCTGATGTAGCAAAAACAACTCACACAGGTCTGTTGCATACACCCAAAATATTACTAGTATAAGTGTAGAAGAGGTCCATGATGACATGTTGATCTACCTCACAGTCAAGGAGAGTCAAGATGTCTCTATACATGCATGCATCAAATGCTGTCTCCCCAATGCAAGTGGATGCAAGTTGATGTACACACTTGTACTGGAACATAGGTTGTGTGGATAGTGTGTTGAACTGTGTATTCTACTGTATCAGGATGATGTATGTGCTTGATCACACCATAGATGATCTATGATGTGGTCATGGCAGACTGATTACATGTGATCATAAGTCATGCCATCATATTGACATCTTAGGATTATATGACAGCACTGTAGTCAAACTGCATTACAGCAATAATAGAGTATACTGCTCTTTTTTTACATGTACCTCAACAGACATATGTAGCAGCGGAAGAAAGCAGTGGGCTTTCTCAGCAAGATAACACAGGGTCTACACACATGACATGATGTATGTGGATAGATTAGAAGCCATGCCACTGTAAACTTTATTGAATAAGATGACATGACCTCTGCCTGCCCTTATGGGAGTACTGCATATCCAAAAATATAATATTGCTGATGACATCAGCACTGTCTATTGAGGACAAGATAGCAGTGTCCCACATGCTAGTGTAGAATGCTCTCTGTAATGTCAAACAAAAGCTCACATGCACACACACACACACACCCAAGTTGATTGCAGTGAGAAGAAAACCTCTACCTCTCTAAGTACACAAACTACAAACAAAGTATTTAACACAAGTTCCACTGTTCAAGTCTGACTTGAAGTGTGTCAAACAACACTTTATAGCTGATGATTTCAGCAATGTCTTGGGAGGAGAATATGGCAATAACAGTGTTCCACACACTGGCATAAAAGACACTATGTCATTGGAGAAGTAACTGTGGGGTACACATTTCTGCTTTTCTGTCTAGACACACACACACACACACACACACACACACACACACACACACACACACACACACACACACACACACACACACACACACACCAAGGTGACTGCAGTGAGAACAGAACCCCTACCTATGGAAGAACACCAACTATAGAGCATAGTACTTAGTGCAAACACTACAGCACAAGTCTTATTCATGCATAACTGCAGGTGAACTTATAGTAGACAACATCAGCAGGCCATGTGGGGGACAACAGGTTTTGAGGCCTACATAGGCACATAGCTTCATAAATTCATATAAGGCTAATAGCCAATAGTACTAGGATGTGTAGAAGCCTACCAGTGTAAAAACACAGGTACCCTTATTAAGCATAGTTGGATGGATGTTTTTAGCTTGTGAGCAGCATCAGCTGACCCTGTCCATGAGGGACATACTGTAGGCACCAGCTCACAGGTGACTGTACAATCACCCAACCAGTAGGGAAGGTTGCCATTGAACACCGTCAATGAGGAGTACTTCTTCACATGCAGTGGGAGTCTATTTCAGCCTCTGGGGGTGGCATCTATGTCCCTCATAGACAGGACCAGTTGTTGCTCTTCACAAAATTGCTCTGCTAACAACAGCCATCTAAATATGCTTAATAAAGGTATTTGTATTTTTACACAGCTAGGTTTCTATTGCCTCATGTATAGGGATAACCATGTACTCCTACAACTTACCAATACAATATGTGAGAGATGCAAGTATATAATGAATCTACAATAAATCCTTTGTCTCTCAGGTATTAGAGCACCAGATATCAAACAGGTTGTCACCACACACACTTTACCTCCTCAACAAACCAAGTGCACAACACACAAACCCACATATGCAGAGGTACTCATTAAAAACTTACCAAAAGATCAGTGTCCTCATAAATGCAAACCTTCTGCACACACGACAGTCCAAACAGAACCCACTACACATAAAAACAAACATATCATTGTCTCACCCATTAAGCCCTTAAGTCAAAACAGCTCAAAACTAATGTCTTGGACATAGGTGAATCTATAGTGAGACACACAGTTGTCCCCCTCACCAGGTTGTACAAGGAGAAAATCACGGTCAGCTGCCTGTCAAGTGCCAGGATCTGCAACAAGTCTTTCAACAACAAAGTACAGTTGTGTAAAATCTTACCATAACAGTAGATGTCATGCTTTTACTGCTGTAGTATACTAACATATGGGATTCCCTACTGTGGAAGCCTGACATCCGGCAAATCTACCAAAGAATCCTATTGCTTTAAAGGTTCACCAAATTTCACCCAAATGCTCCTTGGATAGCATAGGGCATAAAGGTGATATTCAGGCCTAGATTGCCCCAGTAGGAACACCAGCCCAAGGAACCCAGGAGGTACTCTGTACATCCAGGAAGGCAAAGGACTAGGGGGAAGGAGGGAGGTAGAGAATACTACAGCAGTGAAGGCAAGAACATCTACCATTATCGTAAGATTTTACACAACTGCACTATGTCCTCACATTCACAACTGCAGTATTCTTAATGTATAGAAGAGTGCCAAAACTCAAGAGGAAACTTGGGGGGAGCAGAAGACTCCTCTAAAAAGCCCTGAAGAACAGCACTAACAAAACCAGCCCTAGCTCTATAGATACTTGGAAAAACAAATAGATAGGTAAACTTGACAAAGAAACACCGGCTGCTGAAGTTCGGCAATAAAGGTTCCACAGATCCTCTGATATTCACCACTTAATATTTATTCCACGACAACACTGCACACAGATCTCATTGTTCATCGGTTGATGAATTGGAAGTTGTCCGACCTCTGTTTCTCATAGTCCTGAATCTTGTATTCTTCTCATCTTTCTTCATTAAAAAAGACTTGGGTTTAGCTCCGGCCACCATTTGTTCATGTTGGTTATTATTACCGGCGTCTTCAATCACCACAGAAGTAACTTCCTGTCTACTGGGGCAACAAGATTTTAGGAGCATCCTGTTGAATTTTGAACAGGACTTTTGGAATGAGAGGAAATGGAGGAAATGCATAAAGAAACATCTCCTTACAAGAAAATGAGAGGGCGTCCACCTTCCATACCAGAGGACCTGGGACTCTGGCACCAAACAGAGGAAGTCGTCTGTTCACAGGGGAGGCAAAAACATCCAATTGAAGGAGTATCCCACTGATATATAATGTCTAAAAACACATCCCTGTGAAGCATCCATTTGTGGGATGGAGTTAAGTACCTGCTCAGAGTGCCTGCCACAATGTTCTGGCTGGAAGGGATATAAAGCACCTGAAGAGACACTTGATGCTTGACAGCAATGTCTCATACCAGAAGTTCCAATCAGCAAGGAATATATGATCTCATTCCTCCCTGTTTGTTGATATATCACAGCACAGTTTGTGATATTGTCTATGAACAGTTTGAGAAGCCCTGAAGAGAAAAGAAGATGAAAGGGCTGTAGAACCAGCAGAAGGGCTCTCATCTCTTTGACATTGATGTGTTCCTTCTGCTGATGAGGTGACCAAACTCCCTGTACCTTTAGGGAGACAAGTGTTGCCCCCCCCCATCCCATGTCTGAAGTGTCTCTGAATAATTCATGACTAGGAAGAAGGGAATAAAAAGGGGTCCCTAGATTCAGAAACAACTGCTGAATCCACCAGTGAAGTTCCTGTCTGAGACAAGGAAGAATAGGAACTACAAAGTCTAGACAATGTGCATGTTGAAGCCACATTGACTTCAGAAACCACTGAAACTTTCTCATGTGAAGTTTGGACAGAAGGCACATTAGAGTAGTAGATGCCATGAAAGCCAGAACTCTCAGAAACTCCATGGTGGTAATAGAAGCCAGAGGAAGAAGAGTGTGAAAGGAAGAAATGAGTAAGAGTTAAGGCCATTGGAGGTGGCAGGGATGAAAGCATTGGCACTGTCTGAATTCTGCAATCATGAAAATCATGATCCTGAGAAGGAGTTAGAGAAGGTTTTTTGAAATTTATAGTGAACCTCAGGCTCTGAAGAAGGGAAAAGGGAAAATGAAGATTTTGCAAAAGGATCTCTGGAGAGGACACCTGAATCCATAGGTTGTCTAAGTAAGGAAATATTTGGATCCCTTGAAGTCTGTAAAAAGCAATCACAAGAGCAAGGCATTTGGTGAACACCTTTGAGGCAGTAGAAAGGCCAAAGGACAAAACAGAGAACTGAAAATGCCAGGAAGCAACAGAGAAATGCAAAAACTTCATGAAAAGATGATGGATCAGAATATGGAGATAAGTATCCTTGAGATCCATCGATACCATATAGGCCTGATGGAGCAATAGAGAAACAGAATCAGAGGGACAACATCCAAAAGGAAGGCACTTTTAAAAATTGTTTAGATGTCTACATTAGGTCTCCAAGTGCCCTTTTTTCTGGGTACTAGAAACAGTCTGGAGTAGAACCCTTTCCCCCTTTGTGGCACAGGCATCTCTTAAATAGTACCATGAGTCAAGAGATTTTGAAGAACCTCTGGGGAAAAGGGAAGTTGTTCCTGAGGAGGTTAAGGAATGTCCATAAAAGGAGGACATGATTTCCACACCTTGTAGTACCCCTGACAAATGATCAACAAACCCCAAGCATCCTTAGTGATCTGAAGCCAAACAGGAAGAGAAAAATAGATGTCAAGAGAAAGAGGCATGTGGTTTGGAAAAGAGGGATAATCATAAAGCACCTGGTTTGTCTGGAAAAGAAGGCTTCAGAGTCCCTGAAAACTGAGCATCCTTAGCAGGAGGAGCCCATTTGTCACTCTTCTTACCTTTAGTAGAAGGGCGTGATTGCCTACGAATAAAGGCAGGCTTAGCAGGGTAGTTTCTCTGAAACACAGGCACAGGAGAAACAAACACATGTTTAAGTTCCTGTAAAGCC
Source organism: Protopterus annectens (assembly GCF_019279795.1). Taxonomy (NCBI): domain Eukaryota; kingdom Metazoa; phylum Chordata; order Ceratodontiformes; family Protopteridae; genus Protopterus; species Protopterus annectens. Next base: position 1,084,288,604 of record NC_056747.1, on the reverse strand, counting down.
TTACCCTTATCCTAAAGGAATTTAAATCAGCAAAAGCTTCCCCAAACAAAAGTTTAGAATGTAGAAGAGAATCCATCAACTTAGCTTTAATATCATCAGGTAGAGGTTGAAGTCTAAGCCAAGAATACCTTGTCATCACTGAACCAAAAACAGCAGCCCTAGAAGATGCATTGGCAGTATCATAACTACATATAATAGAATGACAAATGACTGGAGAGGAAGTCCCTAGCAAGGAAAGAACAGGTTTTACCCTTAGAGTCTGGAAAATCAGAAATAAGCTGACAGGCATGAGAAAGAAGAGCCAACACATACCTAGATATATGAGTCTGTTTATTAATAGACCTAAAATCTAGGGTAGCAGAGGTGTAAACATTCTTATCCAGCCTTTCCATAGTTCTGCTGTCCTTGTCATAAGGTAATAACATGGGCGAAGGAAGCAATTGAGATGGTTTATCAGAGGCTAAAGAAACTAGAGGTGGCAGCAGCAATACATTTATAGAAAAAAATAACAATCTTCGGCCCGTTGGGCTTCTTGGGAGCATGGTCCAGAGAATCAGACACATGAGATACAATGGAAAAAGCATCCAGCAAAGCAGCCAAAACAGGAGAGATAGCTGCAGGTTTAGGATATTCCAACTGCAGCAACTCATAGTACCTCTTATGAATATCAGAGACCTGAACACAATCCCACTTAAAAAAAGCATCATCCTAGTGTATCCCCAAAGGAAATTTCCTCAAAAAAGCATCAGGACCAATAGATTCAGCTTCCTCTGCCCCATAGTCCAAAGGAGAAGGAATATAAGTAGAATACATTAGGGAATCATTATCAGAATCAGATTTATCCTCAGAAGAATCCTGTTCTCTAGGCATTTTAAGGAGAGTAGAGGATCAAGGAGGAGCAGAAACCGAAACCCCTTGAGGAGACTCTAAGGACATTAAAGCAGTAAATAGTCCCTGAGTGAAGACCTGCCACTCACTTTGTGGATCCCTGGAAGCAGAAGAAACATGTTTAATTTTTTGTTTCTTTTTTAAGGGAACGTCCCCACCTAAAAAATAAGAAGGCTCAGACCCAGGGCGTTGAAAAGAATAGTAGAAACTTCTTCCCAAACTAAAAACTGAGGAACTCCATTAGGCCCCTTTGAAAAAATTCAGCTGTGGTTCTCCATGAATTTCCAAGATGGATGCCTGCAAAGCCTCTTCATACATGGTGCCAGCCGGATCCTCACCAGCCTCCAACATGGTCATGGCTGAGAAATCCAGCAACACAGTTGGGCGAGCATTTGGGTTTGTAACAGCCTTGGGAGAAACACCTGGCAGAGGCTGGACAGCAGAAGATTCTGACCGTACCCTTTTTACCTTCTTCTTCCCTAATGGCTCACCCTCAGAGTAGGAGATTTCTTCCATTGTATCTTTAGTGAGAAGCTTAACACACTGGTTTTCAAGATACAAGGAAAAAGAAGAATGTCTACTGTAAAGGGTTTTCAGGATGAACGACTGACAGAACAAGACATATGGTCATGAGAAGCTCCTAGGCAAAGAAGACTCTTATCGTGGTGGTCTTTATGTGGAATCTGATCTGTCTCACACACTGGCATTTACTCTTCGTGGATGACATTAACCTCACAGAGCACAAAAAAGCAAGAAAAAACAGCATCCCCAATGGAGCACTTATCTGCAACTGCAAAGAAGTCAGCAAACAGGTGTAAGTAGTCATTGAAGAATGAAAATGCATTAAACTGGCAGAAAATGGATGCAGGTAAACAGACCAATGGTGAAAACATATTTTGGACTGCAAGCAAAGAAGTTCTGTTTTTGGTAAGCCTGAATATCACCATTATGCCCTCCACCATGCAAGCAGCATTTGGGTGACACTGGGTGACATTCAGTGTACCATTAAAGCAATAGGATTCTTTGGTAGACTGGCCAAATATTGGGCTTCCACATCAGTGAATCCCATATATACTGCAGCAGTGAATGTAAGGGCATCCACAGGTACCCCTCTTTCATGCTCCATGTTATAGTGAATGACTTGATACATATCTCACTGGACTACATGAGGATAGATATGACTGACGTCTCAGATTATGTGTCCCAGACAGGTATGTCAGTAGTAGTCCTAAGTAGCAAGTAAGTAGTCCTAAGTAGCATTCTACCTTCACCAAGAATAATGCCTCAGTACAAACAAAAGAATTATCAACTTCAACAATTGGCATAGCTACTAGTGTCGTTCCAGGGGGATCCAGTAGTTGTCAGGCTGGTATGATATGGTTGACAGACCACTCTGCTTTGCCAGGGATGGTCTTCATCTGTCACCTCTTGCCTTTTGGTTACTGGCAAAGGTACTTGCCTCCACCTTAGTGACTTTTTTAGGCAATAACATAAGAGCAAACTTCCTGACAGCAAAATATCCTCAAAAGACAAACTCAAGGTTATGCTACTTAATGCTAAGAGTCTAAATCAGAAACTACACTCAATGGGGGCACGTCTTACTTGGGAAGATGTCAATATTTGTGCAACCACAGATATATGGTTTAGGGCCACAGAGAGTACTCCAGCCATGAAACTCTATAATACCTTCCACAGGTTCAGGCCACAAAAGGAATGTGAAAAAAACAAAGGAGGAGGTGTATCCATCTTCAGAAAAGACAAGTACACCTCAAGACTAGTTCAGCAGTATGACTCTCTAGAGTTACTACAAGTGCAACTAACTGTAGGTGAATCCCCATCATCATTGTTAGCTACAGGTCTACCAAAATGAATCATGAAAACCACACAATCCCTTCCTGGATCTACTTGAGTCACTCATAATACAGCCAAACACCCTAGGCATTGGTCACTGTAAGTATCCTTCCATCGACTGGTATACAGATATGAGCTAAAACATGCTCCGTCTAAGGTTCTTGCACTTTGTAAATGTGAATATTCAGGAATAGTTAGTCTGTACCTCCACAAGGGCCTTGCATTTCTTTGGCCTAGTACTCACCAATATGGTAGATCACTGCACCACCCCATTTGTTAGATCCTCCCTGATAATGTCTGACCATAAATCAGTCACTTTCAATGTAACAATCGTACCTGACCCCCCTCAGGATCCAACAGGTGGAAAAATCTCTGCAAAGCAAACTATAGCCTCCTAAGCGATGGCATATATAGTTTCAAACCTAGTGCCACCACTGACAGTAAAGACTCCTATACAGTGGTGTACACAAATGGCTTGTATAAACACCTTTACAATATAGCCTTAGCTGTAGCAGAATGGATGAAAACTTGCTCATGAAAAAAAAACACCATGGTGGACATTTAGCATAAATAGATTATACAACAAGAAAAAGAAACTGATGTCCAAAAATAAGAGGGAACAATCTCACCAGAAAACACCCTTCATAGCTTGAACAAGCAAAGCAGACATTCTGTAAAGTCCTATAAAGTTAATTACAAAACTAAATTAGCATCAATAGCTAAGGATGAAGTGGTGACATGCGTGAATGGGCATTCCTTCATTGAAGGTTGTGCGTTAGGCCCGGCAAGCCAGTACGTAAAAATCTACTGCCAATCATTAGCGGACCGGAGTTCTGCTGTGGCGATCCCTAACTGGGAAAAGCTGAAAGACACCACAACAACAACAGCTAAGGATGAACACAAGGCATTATTTAGGTTTGTCTGTAATGTAAAATGGAAGGCCTGAAATTGCAACAAATTCAGAGTGGATGGTACCACTCATACTGAACCTGATGACAGTTAACTGAATTGCATTTTTGACATTAATATTTTTGGTATTTGAGTGCTAAGCAATGCCTGCATCTTTTTTCTCATGGATATTTCATTTTACTTGGATTATTTTTAACAGTTTCGCACTAGATTTGCTCACAGCAAAGTATGTTCACTTTTTTCAGTTTCATTAATTGAGTCTGTGTTTTTCTGCATGGTCATTTGACTGTGCTTTACTACTAACGATTTTGGAACATGACAATGTTCTGGAAGACTGCTACTTACAGTTGTAGAGGAGCACCTCGGTCAGCTTTGCCACTACTACTACCGATGCCACTACTACTACTGATGCCACAAGTATTTTAACTGCATTTCTTATAACTAACTTCAAGGTCTAATCAGGTGGTTGGCATTTGTATATACTTGAATAACTAACATTTTGGACTGATATCTTTATAACTTAACAGTGTATATTACTGTGGTTGTAGTTTGTGCTAATGAGGTGTGTTGATTATGGACACCTCCTGTAATCAAGATAAACCTTTATGTATCATTGGATCAATGCAGATATACTTAGAATTTGTCACCTGCTAGGATTACAACCACTGCATGGAAGCATTGTGGCATAGATTTTATAGGATCCTGTACTCCAAGAAGAATGCCTGATCCGTGTTAGGAATTCCTCCTGCTGACATGGTGAAGTCACATACTGACCAAAGAACAACTGGTCTGAGTACAATAGGTCTGCCATTATTGCCAACTTACTGTGTGAGGCTGACTTGCATTTCCACCTGAGACTCGGCTCATTTCTATATTTGCCAATATCTGGATTTCTGGCTCCACCTTACTAATACATGCTAACCCATCTCTACCCCCTGCCCCTGTCCCTAATCTCTACACTACACCTTGCATTCAATAAAACTCTTTCTGTGAAATTACCACTACACAAGACAAAAGGCCACTCACCACATACATTAATGCAGAGGCATAAAACATCACTTATCCCATCACCTAACCCTTACTACTCTAACCCTAATATGCAAACACATACATACACTCCATGCTCTGTCACCTTACTTCAATATATGTATATATTTATATCTATATCTATATGTGTGCAGTTAATTTGATTGAAGCACCCATATATCAACATCTGTTTGGCAGACATACTTTGACAAAACAGATGGTGGACAGGTGTGTGAGACTGACAATTTCCAGGGCTGAAGAATATGCCACTTCCCCAGAGATTGTGCAATTTCAAAGTTAGCACATATAATTAGGAGGGGGTTTCAGGAGTGCAGGGAAGCAAGCTCCTCTTCAAAAAAATGTTTTTAGTATTTTGTTTTTATAGTGTTTTATGCAGGCTTAGTGACCTGATGATGTTTGCATTGTGAACTTATTATTGTCGAAGTTATTGACTTCAACATTTGGATGTTTCATTTTACATACGGCAAAAAATGATGCACAGATGCTCTGTAGTCACTCAAACCACACAGCGATAACTCAAAGCAATTTTATTGAATACAAAAGTATGTGTTTTCATCTTAACATTTTTTAACAACTTCATCACATAGAAACTCAAAGTAAGCAAAAAAGATTTAAAAAACAAAGTTGAATCACATGATATCATGCCGCTAAATTTCTTAAAGTTACAGTGTAAAAAAAATTAATACATAGAGCTCCACCAACTGGTGTAAGTTCGCATACAATTAAAGCTAACCAAACAAAATAAAAAAAAAAAAAACAAGCAAAGTGCTTTAAATAACATTTTAAAATTACTATAAAATATTTAAAAAATACACATTTCCATTAATGAGTTAAAATGTTATATATAATATGCTTTTAATTTTAGTAAGCATGTAATAGACATAACTTCATTTAACCCAGGGGAGATGCTCACATTTAAACGTATTTACCATACTAACTCCTTTTTTTCTAGCATTAAATCGCATGGTCCTGCCAATGGGTTTAAACTTAACTGTTCTGCCACCATAAATTTAAAATAATGTTCAGGATTTGAAACAGGTTTTGATAAGGCATTGGTATTGCTTTTATTTCTAATATCATACAGATGTTCATATAGTCTTTCTTTCAGCATTCTTTCATTTTTTTTCTGACATAAAAACTAGCACAGGATGGAGATAATACAATATATACAACCCCTTTTGTTGTGGAGTTATATTTCATTTTAACGAAAAAATGATTACAATTAATTATAAACCTAGTATAGCAAAAAATACTTTTGCAGTAGTTATACCCCTGGATTCATGATGCTTAATGCAAGAATAAGGCTATTCTTGCACAGAGTGGTTTGTGTCCGTTTAGGATAGCAGCGTGCCTTCCTTATGCATAAAGGCACCCTGCTATCTAAACTAAATAGACACGAACTAGGAATGAGGGCAGGGGGCATGTGTCAGCAGTCCCAGCACATGAAACATGCCCCCATTCAATCTGAAAGTGCCGTATGGCACTTTCTAACATGGATGAGTGCCAAACTATATAATATTACAGCCTGGCTCTAATATTATATAGTAAACAAGTGTCTGCAGACACTGAAATGTAAATAGCTAACATTTCAGTGTCCGCAGACACTGAAAAAAAAAATACCACAAACACCTATAGAAGGCAGCAGCCTTCAAGTGCACACCCCCAAATGTGTGCAGTCTTGACCTACAGGCATGGAAGCAGTAGGGCAAGAGGAAAGGAATAAAAAATAAAAAATGTAATAATATTTTATTTCATGAAATAAATCCAAAGTTTAAGCACCGCTCAGCTTGTTTGCAAGGTACGCCACTATGCTTAGCCTTGCTGAAATCCTGAAAATGATAGACACGTGCTACTGTGATAAAAAGTGTCATCAAGCTGCTGTAGCGTATTGGTACTGCCATGGTATAGCATGCTCAGTTCGAATCCCCCTCTGGCAAATAATTTAATAAACATTTAAGGAATGTGAATGATAGATGTCAATCATATGGCTCACGTATATCACAGTAGGGGTGGGAATATATAAAATATAAATGTAAAAAACAATTTATAACTTTAATGAAAAAAAAAACAGATTTAAGCAATGCTTTGCTAGTGTAAGCATTGCTTACCTGCATTCAGCTCTGCTTAGCTGGTGTAAGACAAAAAACCCAAAACCAAAACTTAGTTCCAAAAACACAAGCACAATGGGACTGGTTACAGCTTCTAACTGTCACGAAGAACCGAAACGTTTTCTTACATCCAAAAGTAACGTTTATTGTAACAAAACGACAATCTCTTAAAATGAGCGCTTTCGTTTGGCTATGCCAAACTTTTTCAAAAACACTAACAAACACCCACAATACATTTAAATACATCTCCTTGGGAATCATTAATTAACCAATTAATAGGTTAAACCTATTACTTAAGCATTCCTATAGTAACGTTTACCTAAACCTAACTAAAAACATGACAGGATGGATCGTCAACCAAAACTAAAGGAGACAGTACGCTCGAGAAACAAAATAAAACATCATGCAGTTTGCTGATGTTAAATGGATGAACCTATGCATACCGCAAATTAATAATAAGTTATATTATATAATATATTGAAGTTTGTTTAAAATTTATATATAAAATAAAATATTACTTCTTACTATCAATAACCTATAATATGTTATTATTAATTCATTATATGTTGTAATACAAATATAAATATGTAAAATATAAATAAATAATATAAATAAATAAACTTACACATATAACCTATCAATAATATAATATAGTATTGTGTATAACCTGATAATATGTCAAATCTATTCTACATGGCTAATTGCACTGTGAATATATATAAATGTAATATAAATATAATACAAATCTTAATATATAAATAAATATTAATAAATATTATTATATAAAATATATAATTTTAAGATAGATTATTTGAACCACATGATATAATGTCTATACTAGATAATAATAATAAATATAAAAAAAACAAATTATCTTGATAGAGTTTTTAATTTTAAAATACTGCTTATTGAAACGTGGTTGTTCATTCCTGGCCAGTTGTTAGAATTTAATCTCAACTGCCATTCTAATTCATGTTTTTCTAAGAGAGGTTGCCATGCCCCTTCTCTCATATCTGGCTTGATTACATCCAATACAATAAATTTAAAAGTATGTCCTGGATGGAATTTTACATGTTTTGCTAGGGCATTAAGTTCATTTTCATCTCTTATTGCCCTAATATGTTCTCCTATCCGCTCTTTGAGTTTTTGTTCTGTTTTTCCCACATAAAACATAGGGCAAACTTGACAAAGGGCACAATACACCACTCTCTCTGTAGAGCAACAAGCTTTATGTGTTAATATAACTTTATTATTGGAAATTATTAAATTATTCGTTTCAAAAATAAACCTACAAAACTTACATTTACCACATCTAAAAGTTCTACCTATCATATTTTTATTTTTATTGTTACCTTCAAAAATATTTTTCATATTCTTGCCCTTTTTGTACACTATTCTTGGTGTTTCACCCATAATATTGTGTAGTGTCATGTCATTCATAATAATCTGCCAGTTTTTAATAATAGTTTGCCTAATAATGTTACTATGAATACTATAGTTTGTAATAAAAGCGCTTCTAAATTCCTCAGAATTATTGACCCCATTATTAAACATTAAATTATTCTCCATAGTTTCAGTGTTGTCAGTTTCAGATGGAATTGAGAACTGTATGGAAGATTCTAAATTCATGTCAATAACACTTTGTTCTAAACCAGTGTCTGGCTGTTTCAATAAAGGTTTGTAAAATGAATTTTCCCATTTATTGGTAACTTCACTCATCAACTCATTGATTAAAAATTCAGGGTAACCTCTATTTTTAAACATACTTGATAGTAACTGACATTCAGATAGAAAATCATCCCAATCGCTGACCATCCTTGCAGCCCTCACGAATTGGCCCTTAATCACGGCCTTTTTCTGAGGGAAAGGATGGCAGCTGTTGTAGTGTAAAAGCATGTTGCTATAAGTTTTTTTTACGATAAATTTGCGTTTTGTATGTCTTATTCAGTCTATCTTTTGTTAACCCTACATCCAAATAAGCAATGTGACTCATATCAAAATTTGCTGTAAATTTTAAAAAGGATGTGGTTTGATTTAAATAATCTAAAAATTAGTTTAAAAGTACACTATTGCCTGTCCACACAATAAAAATATCATCCAAAAAGCAGAGGTACAGTTTACAATACTTAAAATAATTAGAATTAAAAACATAATCAAATTCCCATGTGTACATCACGGTATTAGCGTAAAGTCCACCACAAGGTGACCCCATCGCTACCCCTTTTCTTTGTAAATAAATTTTTCTGTTAAAACATATAAAATTATTCCTAAGTACTATATCCAACAATTGTTCGTAAGAATTAATTAAATCCTGATGAATACCTTTTCTTACATAATAATTATTGTACATATTAGTACCTTCACTGTGGGGTATGGAAGAATACAAATCTTTAACATCTATAGTAACCAAAAAATCCTCTTCATTATATACCAGGGAATTTAAGGTTTCAAGAAAATGCCACGAATCCTTTAAAAGGTGTTTTTCTGAATTAATGTAATTTTTTAATTTTATGTCTATAAGCTTCGCTATGGGGTAAGTGATGGATCCCTGTGCATCAACAATCACTCTAAAGGGTGGACATATGGTACTTTCATGAATCTTTGGAACCCCGAATATGGTTGGGGTTCTTGGATAATCCATATTTAAATAATTAAACTAATCAGAAGTTAAAACCCCTTCGATAAATAAATCATAAATAATACCTCTAATTTTTCTATACGCTATATTCTTTTCATTAATTGAACCTTCTGAATATGTTTCGCTTTCTAATATAGTAGTTATACTCTGTTCATAATCACTATTGTTGAATATAGTAATGCCTCCGCCTTTGTCAGGTTTTATAAATCTCACAGTGTCTAAATTAGCTAAATAGGATAAAGATTCATAATCTTGTTTAGAAAATTATACTTAATGTTCTTGTTGTTGATATTGTTCGTCCCATTACAAATTGTTCTGAAGTCCAATTCACATGCCTTTTCAAACCTTTCTATGGTAGCATGTAATGGGGGGTTAAATGAACTAGATACATAAAAAGGTCTGACTATAATGTCATTGTTCCTAAATAGTTGTAAAAAATTCAACTTTCTGGTGTACATTTTTAAATCTATGATGCTCTGTACCATATTCATTTTCTTACTAGGGACGAAGGTTTGACCATATGCTAATACTTCACCAATATTAGCATCAAAATTCAAATTATAATAGTTATATACTGTAAAGTCCCCTTTCTTGTTGAAATATAGTGTGGGTCCATTAACATCACACTCGTTATCTAACGACGGCCCCTCCATGGGCCTCTCTGTGGTCTCCCCCTCAAATGTTGCCCATAGTTGGCCCCTTGATTTTGTTGTGGTTGATTCCCTTGATAGTTGTTTTGCTGTCTTTGCTGAAGTCTCTCGGACCTCTGCAAAGGCGGGAAGGAATTCTCCCCTAAAAAATCCATTTCTTCATTACAAAATTCATCCACAACAGTAGTTGTCCCATCATTCTCAGTTCGATAGAAATTGTTGCTGTTATTGGTATTTAAATGTTTTCCCCATACTTGTGATGATGGTGGTTGGGGATATGCAAACCCTTGACTATAAGCTGAAATGTCACGTTCAAGTTTTTTTATTTTCCTTTCTTTTATATTTTTCACTTTTTCATCAATAGATTTAAAAATACGATGGTAATCATAGTCGTGTTTGCTAAAAGAAATGTCATCTTTTAGTTTTTTATCTAAATCATTTGCTTGTTTAAACAACTGATTTAGAATACTATTATTGTCCTTGATAACAAGCCCCATATAGTCAAACCCAAACTTATCGAATAATTTTAATAATTCCATATGTAAGTGGAATTTACTTGAAGACCCATTGGAAACCTCCACACCCGTAGGCCCTTAGGTACTATCTTTTTATTCAAACATTCCTGAAAATACAGGTTGTCCATTTGTAGTTTTTTTATCCTTAATAAAATGTAATCTAAATCAGCCAGTTTATCTGATATAGATTGGACAGTACCTGATGGTGGGGTTCCATGTAAATGGAAACCACTCGTATTTTGCATCCATTTCCCCAGTTCTTCCGTCATAGTATTGTTTGAATTTGGCGGTTGCATTCTAGTTTCCCCTTGTTGGCCAAAGTTATCGCCGATGTTATTACGAAAAACCTCTTCAGGTTCGTCTTCTGTGATGTCCACAAACGGATTCTTGTGTAAAGTAATGTTTGAACATTGTGTTAACGAACGCTGTTCAAAACGATCCATCCTGTCGTTGAGTGTTTGTAGTAAGCGTGAAATAGCTGATAAAGACAGTTCCTCACTGCGTACCGGTGACGCTTCCTCTGCACTACCAGTCAAGTCCATCCTGCTTCAAGACCAAAACCAAATAAGACGAAAAATCCAAAACCAAAACTTAGTTCCAAAAACACAAGCACAATGGGACTGGTTGCAGCTTCTAACTGTCATGAAGAACCGAAACGTTTTCTTACATCCAAAAGTAACGTTTATTGTAACAAAATGACAATCTCTTAAAATGAGCACTTTCGTTTGGCTATGCCAAACTTTTTCAAAAACACTAACAAACACCCACAATACATTTAATTACATCTCCTTGGGAACCATCAATTAACCAATTAATAGGTTAAACCTATTACTTAAGCATTCCTATAGTAACGTTTACCTAAAACTAACTAAAAACATGACAGGATGGATCGTCAGCCAAAACTAAAGGAGACAGTATGCTCGAGAAACAAAATAAAACACCATGCAGTTTGCTGATGTTAAATGGATGAACCTATGCATATTGCGAATTAATAATAAGTTATATTATATAATATATCGAAGTTTGTTTAAAATTTATATATAAAATAAAATAAAATATTACTTTTTACTTTCAATAACCTATAATATGTTATTATTAATTCATTATATGTTGTAATACAAATATAAATATGTAAAATATAAATAAATAATATAAATAAATAAACTTACACATATAACCTATCAATAATATAATATAGTATTGTGTATAACCTGATAATATGTCAAATCTATTCTACATGGCTAATTGCACTGTGAATATATATACATGTAATATAAATATAATACAAATCTTAATATATAAATAAATATTAATAAATATTATTATATAAAATATATATATATCACCCTTTAGAGTTATTGTTGATGCACAGGGATCCATCACTTACCCCATAGCGAAGTTTATAGACATAAAATTAAAAAATTACATTAATTCAGAAAAACACCTTTTAAAGGATTCATGGCATTTTCTTGAAACCTTAAATTCCCTGGTATATAATGAAGAGGATTTTTTGGTTACTATAGATGTTAAAGATTTGTATTCTTCCATACCCCACAGTGAAGGTACTAATATGTTCAATAATTATTATGTAAGAAAAGGTATTCATCAGGATTTAATTAATTCTTATGAACAATTGTTGGATATAGTACTTAGGAATAATTTCATATGTTTTAACAGAAAAATTTATTTACAAAGAAAAGGGGTAGCGATGGGGTCACCTTGTGGTGGACTTTACGCTAATACCGTGATGTACACATGGGAATTTGATTATGTTTTTAATTCTAATTATTTTAAGTATTGTAAACTTTACCTCCGCTTTTTGGATGATATTTTTATTGTGTGGACAGGCAATAGTGTACTTTTAAACGAATTTTTAGATTATTTAAATCAAACCACATCCTTTTTAAAATTTATGGCAAATTTTGATATGAGTCACATTGCTTATTTGGATGTATGGTTAACAAAAGATAGACTGAATAAGACATACAAAACGCAAATTTATCGTAAAAAAACTTATACCAACATGCTTTTACACTACAACAGCTGCCATCCTTTCCCTCAGAAAAAGGCCATGATTAAGGGCCAATTCGTGAGGGCTGCAAGGATGGTCAGCGATTGGGATGATTTTCTATCTCAATGTCAGTTACTATCAAGTATGTTTAAAAATAGAGGTTACCCTGAATTTTTAATCAATGAGGTGATGAGTGAAGTTACCAATAAACTGGAAAATTCATTTTACAAACCTTTATTGAAACAGCCAGACACTGGTTTAGAACAAAGTGTTATTGACATGAATTTAGAATCTTCCATACAGTTCTCAATTCCATCTGAAACTGACAACATTGAAACTATGGAGAATAATTTAATGTTTAATAATGGGGTCAATAATTCTGAGGAATTTAGAAGCGCTTTTATTACAAACTATAGTATTCATAATAACATTATTAGGCAAACTGTTATTAAAAACTGGCAGATTATTATGAATGACATGACACTACACAATATTATGGGTGAAACACCAAGAATAGTGTACAAAAAGGGCAAGAATATGAAAAATATTTTTGAAGGTAACAATAAAAATAAAAATATGATAGGTAGAACTTTTAGATGTGGTAAATGTAAGTTTTGTAGGTTTATTTTTGAAACAAATAATTTAATAATTTCCAATAATAAAGTTATATTAACACATAAAGCTTGTTGCTCTACAGAGAGAGTGGTGTATTGTGCCCTTTGTCAAGTTTGCCCTATGTTTTATGTGGGAAAAACAGAACGAAAACTCAAAGAGCGGATAGGAGAACATATTAGGGCAATAAGAGATGAAAATGAACTTAATGCCCTAGCAAAACATGTAAAATTCTATCCAGGACATACTTTTAAATTTATTGTATTGGATGTAATCAAGCCAGATATGAGAGAAGGGGCATGGCAACCTCTCTTAGAAAAACATGAATTAGAATGGCAGTTGAGATTAAATTCTAACAACTGGCCAGGAATGAACAACCACGTTTCAATAAGCAGTATTTTAAAATTAAAAACTCTATCAAGATATTTTTTTTTTTTATATTTATTATTATTATCTAGTATAGACATTATATCATGTGGTTCAAATAATCTATCTTAAAATTATATATTTTATATAATAATATTTATTAATATTTATTTATATATTAAGATTTGTATTATATTTATATTACATTTATATATATTCACAGTGCAATTAGCCATGTAGAATAGATTTGACATATTATCAGGTTTTGTTTCTCGAGCGTACTGTCTCCTTTAGTTTTAGCTGACGATCCATCCTGTCATGTTTTTAGTTAGGTTTAGGTAAATGTTACTATAGGAATGCTTAAGTAATAGGTTTAACCTATTAATTGGTTAATTGATGGTTCCCAAGGAGATGTATTTAAATGTATTGTGGGTGTTTGTTAGTGTTTTTGAAAAAGTTTGGCATAGCCAAATGAAAGCACTCATTTTAAGAGATTGTCGTTTTGTTACAATAAACATTACTTTTGGATGTCAGAAAACATTTCGGTTCTTCGTGACAGTTAGAAGCTGCAACCAGTCCCATTGTGCTTGTGTTTTTGGAACTTAGCTGGTGTAAGCATTGCTAAGCAGATTTGTGAGGAGATAAGCATAGTGCAGCATATTAAAACTGGCCAAACACTAAAATGTGTGGGGAAACTGCCCTATTTAAAATGCACAGATGGAAATACAGCCATAACCATTTGGGATTGAACACAGCAGGACCAAAATGGCTGGCATCGGAAAAGGTGTGCACTTCAGAGCGCAACATTGGGGCATCCAGGAGTCCAGGGTCATAGTTGGGCTCCTAGTTAAAAACCATAATGGCAGGCTGCTGCAGGGCCAGTACCAGGGCTTGCAGTACAAAACAGAGGCCCGGGACCATCTTGCATGTGGTCTCATCAGTGCCACTGACATACCCCAGACTGGAGAGCAGGTACGTCATCACCATAATGATCTGAAGTGGAGGAGGGGTGGACTCCTGGACCAGTGTATCCAAGAAGCCTGAGCACAGGATGTCCCACCTGTCTGTAAGTATGCAGTCTTATGTATCTCTAAGTATGGAAAATGCTCAACTTGTGCCTGTGCAAGTATGATTAATGTGTGATGTCTCCCCATACAGCTGCTGCAGAGAGGTCCCAGAATGTGCAGGCTCATGCAAAGCGACTGGCCTGGCTGTGTTGGCAGTATGGTGAGTACAAAATACCCCCTACTATTAGCAGTAAGAAATCAAAATTATAGTAATAGTAGTGTTGCCTGTATATATAATTGTGCTGTAAAAGTCAGGAATAAATGCTTGTGTCAGGCTACCAGTGTTATGGAGCATTCCCAGCTGCTGTGTAAGACAGATACCAGTAGTAAACAAGGTACAATATGCAGGAGAGGAATATTAGAACATTTATGAGTGTGTCTGAGTGAACCTGCAAGAAAGTGCCATGTCAAGGCTACTGTAACAGTTAAAAATGAAAAGGATTCCCCTGTGCAGATCATGCAGGAATAGTAATTATGGAGTTCTGAGTCGTACACAGATATGTATGTCAAAACTAATAAAGGTGATCCCAAACACTGGTGTGTCATCTCACGTGTACCTGATAAATAGAAATGTGTATGTCCTGCAGAATGCAATAATTGAGGTGAACTGATTTAACACTGCTTGTCTGCATTCTTTAGAATGGGCATGTCAAATAACTGGAAAAAAGCAACAGTGCATATTTCCATCAGAATGTGTTTTACTTGTTTGTCTGCCAGCATTGTCCCATGTTAACCTTTCAATTTCAGCCATATGTAGCTGTGACTGTACTATGAAATGTGCAGACCTAAAACCTACACTGTGTACTTAGGAATCTAAATTGCAGTATGTAGTTGTAAAACAGTCAAATGTGCAATTCAGCTAATGTGCACGTGTTTCACAAACAGTGACACCAATATCTGTTGTGTATACATAAATTGTACTGAAAATGGGAAAGAAATAATGCAACATGTGATAATAAAAGTACTGTGCACAAAAATATATACTAGATAGAAATGTCACAAGCAACACACAACACTTACTCAGTAGCTCAGTCTGATAAGGACTAGGCCTGTAGTCAATTTTGCACACACAGCACCGTTCGAATACAGGAACCGCCACTAACATCTCAGTCTGGTTCTACAATTTTAAATTGCAATCTGAATAGAAAAAATAATGTACTGCAACACATGCATTTTCCATACAGGGCACAAAGGTAAAGCAATCTGAATAGAAATACTAGTATGATGTGTATAAATATGAAAGGTGTACAATTGCTGTGTTGATCAGTCCCAGTCCTACAAATAGATGCAAGCTAGATATCCACACTCTGCAGTCTGGCCCAGACAAGCCCCTCAAGTGTCATGCTGCCATGGATAGTTTTCCCAGTTGACAAGAAACCTGCACACAGAGAATATCCCAGTAGATGTATGTGAAAGACACAACACACCCTCCAGGGCCTGCAACTAATATGTGAATCTGAAATATGTGTAGAAACAGCAATGTAATGTGCACACAGTTCATCTGAACAGGCCAACAGGTAAAGAAATTGGTACAGAAACAGGCCTGATGAGTATAACTAAAATAAGGGTACAATTGCTCTATTGATATCGGGTCTATATTATAGTATCGAAGTTTTTAAACTTCGAATGCTATAATATCGACCTGTTTTTGTCGAAAACTCAAAATAGTGAAGCCACGGAACTTCAAAATCTTACCTAGGGTAAGATTTCGGTTGTCCATTCCATGGCTTCGCTATTTACTATACTATGGTGGGAAGGTTACAGACCGGGGTAAGGTAAGGTAAGTATGCGAACAGAGGTTACAGACCAGGTTATGGTAAGTGTGGGAATGGATCGGGGTAAGGTGAGTGTCCGATAGGGACATTAGGGTTAGAGAGCGGGTAAGTTGAGTGTGTAATAGTTAGGGACGTTAGGGTTAGGGAGCGGGTAAGGTGAGTGTGCAGTAATTAAGGACTTTAGGGTTAGGGTTGGGTTAAGGTGAGTGGATAGGTAGTAGTGTAGGGTTAGAATTATGGTTTTGTTAAGTGTATGTGTGTGGTTTACTTATTTTGGTGTGATTGCGTTGTGTGTTTGTGTTTTGGAACAACAATTGTTTTCCCCGGGAAAAAATGTGCTGTTCTGTATGTTCGATATTTTGTGGTTTAGATATTTTATGCACGATGAAATAGCATTTGCTATTTAAATCGTATGACAGGGTAATATAAACGCATCGATATCTACAGCTGTTGGTGTGCTGTAGCAGCCCCAAGGCCCAGGTAGAGTGTAATTATGGTCAGAATGTAGAGTAGTGAATAGTAGTGTACTGACAAATATACTTGATAGCAGTTGTCAATTGAATCTGTTCCCTTCCCCCACCACTCAACTGATCCAATCATCACACTAAATCTAACATGGGTATGTTCCTAAACAACCCTCTACTGTTGGGACCATTGCTCCATTTGGTTTATCATTGTTTAAACTGTGTGCATACTAATATCCCCTGTTGAATAATCATCTTATTGCCTGCCTGACATACCACTAAACGGCATGCTGTTGCAACCCTGAATGCCATTCCATATATGCATGGGTTCTGTTTGCTATGGCACTGTTATAATTGCACTGTTTTGGGTTAATGGGAATATCCATGCATGCTATTTTGACTAATGTTGTAATGTGTTGTGCATGACTAACCAATATTCATTGTTAATTCCACACCATAGCACATATGGGAAGGCAGATCCCAGTGGATCTGCCTCTTCCACCCCACCTGGCTGAGGCATTGAGTCCCAGCATGTCTCGGACCCAACCTAGAACTCCCTCATCTGCTGGTCCTGCACCACCCATGGATGGAACTGCTGCAGGGGATGGGGCTTGCCCCCCCTGCAAGTGGGTGTGGTGAGGACTTTGTCACTCAGGACAAGGTCTGTGGCATGGTGCGCAGTGTCCTCCAGATGGAGCTGGATGACTGCCTGCACCAGGTGGAGGGCAGGCTGTCACAGCAATAAGGGCAGGTGGCCCCTCCAGCTCAGCTCCCAGCACAGCCACTTTTGAGGCTGTGAAGGAGTAGTGGTGACTGCCATTGGGTGGGGGCATCAGTGCCACTACTACCATCTGGGGGGTTCATGAACCTTAGATTCCCAACCACCCTCCCCATCAAGGTGTTTACCCCCCATGTGTCATACACTGACCCTATCATCTGTCTTGTCTGTGTACAAATGCAACCTCTCCTACCATCACCACACTTACCAGTAATCCTTCCTTAACATCCCACTCTCACCTTAAAAAAAAATAAAAGGGCATCTGTCCCACAATAAAATCACATCCCATACATACCTCTGCATTTCGCCCAGAGACATGTACCCAGCACACAATCTAACCCTACCAATCATCCATATTTTATGATGCCCACACACCTCCCTGTAGGGTGTGAGGCTCCAAATTCCAAATTGCCCACATTGAAAGCAGCTGTTGCTGCCAAAGAAATGCAGAGCTATGATCCTTTAATACACCAGTCCTGCACATCCCTACTTGTTTCTCCTCTTGTTTGTCCCCCTGCTTGCCCCAATTTCACCACTTTCCAATCTCCCTTTTTTCTTTTCTTTATTTGAAATTAGTGCAGGTTTAAACAGCTGTAAGTGGCCGTAAGCGAAGCTAAGCTCATGTAAGCATTGCTTAGCTCCACGCAAACTGGTACAAACTTGCTTACAACTGCTTTAAAGTGCCTTAATCACTCTGTCTCCTACAGCCCCTGTTCTGCCCAGCAACAAAATAATCAGCCCTTGCAAGTCTCAAACCTAGGACCCTGAATACTATAGCCAAAGTGGGTTACCACTAAGCCATGTCAAATGTAAAAAAAAAAACCTGATGTTTTCTCAAAAATATCATCCAGCACAGTCATTCAGCAGTAAGGGAAATGTATTTATATATGTATATGTCTGTATATATATATATATATATATATATATATATATATATATATATATATATATATATATATATATATATATACCTGTAGAAAGGCACTGGAAACCAGCTGGCCCACTCAACAGAGGTTTAATCCAAAATGCACATGAACACAGGTGTTTAAAAGCACAAAGCACATCAAGCACATAAACATTGTAAAAACAGTTCCTCTTACGTTTTCGTCTTACAAACTTCATCAGATAGGCATGTACTGTCCTAAAGGCCATGTTAAATACATTTTCAAAAGGAAATTAAACAATAAGAAGCATTGATCAATTAAACAATTAACAAAGAATGTTCAATTTAAATGAATTAAAATACAGAATGTATGAGAAAAAACTGTAACATTAACTCAGTCTTAAAATGTTTGTAATGTAAAATGCATCAGGTAGGGTGTGTTTTGTGAAATATCCACATAAAATACTCATGTTATAAAATAAATATTTTACAAAAAATGTTTTATAAAAAACATAAAACCATGTAAAAATTGTAAAATAAAGTAGCATGAAATAGCACCATCTAATGGAAACAGCAAGAATGATTACATAAATAAATAATTAAACTGACTATATAAAATATATAAATATTTATATAAATTAAATTAAATTTATATAAATAATTAATTTAATGTAATAATTGTCGTTATACTGTTGTGGTTTATAATTTAGCAGACCTGAGTTTCAGAACTGGCTTTAAAGATACCATGTCATTTAACCCTGGATGGTTACTGGCATCCGACAACAACTGCCAGTATAACTCCCTGTATTTAAGCCAGTCTGCCAGGGTCCTCCCCTGGGGTCAGCGGGTACAACTTCTATCACAAAGAATTTAAACTCAGCATTTGCAAATACTTGTGAGTGTTTGAACAGGGCATTGTTATAATTTTTCTTTCTTATATCATACCCATGCTCATATATTCTTTGTTTTAACTTTCTCTCTGTCTTGCTACATTCCATGTTAACATGAGACAATATGTTTGTTTCTACATTTTAAAAACCTTGTAACTAGGCACTTGTTCGAGTAGCAAGAAAGGAACACACAAGTGTGGAAACTGCCCTCAATGTTGTAAGATTTGGAACGGAGAGGTCCTATTTTTAAAATGTAGAAACAAACATATTGTGACTAAAGGGTTTGCAAATTGCAGTACCACAGGTGTTGTTTATATTACCCTGTGCGGGTTATGTGATTCTTTTTATGTGGGTAAGACAGAGAGAAAGTTAACAGGGAGTTATACTGGCAATTGGTATTGGATGCCAGTAACCATCCAGGGTCAAATGACATGGTATCTTTAAAGCCAGTTCTGAAACGTGTCAGAGAAGTATGTAAGAGTGGTACAGGATATGTACAAGGGTAGTGTGACAGTGGTGAAGTCTGCGGTGGTAGTGACTGATGCATTTAAGGTGGAGGTGGGGTTACATCGAGGATCAGCTCTGAGCCCTTTCTTATTTGCAATGGTGATGGACAGGTTGACAGATAAGATTAGACAGGAGTCCCCGTGGACTATGATGTTTGTAGATGACATTGTGATCTGTAGTGAGAGTATGGAACAGGTGGAGGAAACCCTGGAGGGAAGGAGATATGCTCTAGAGAGAAGAGGAATGAAGGTCAGCAGGGCTAAGACAGAATATATGTGTGTGAATGAGAGGGAGGATAGAGGAATGGTGAGTATGCAAGGAGTAGAGGTGGCGAAGGTGGATGAATTTAAATACTTGGGGGTCAACAGTTCAGAGTAATGATGAGTGTGGAAAAGAGGTGAAGAAGAGAGTACAGGCAGGATGGAGTGGGTGGAGAAGAGTGTCAGGAGTGATTTGTGACAGACGAGTACCAGTAAGAGTGAAAGGGAAGGTCTACAAGAGGGTAGTGAGACCAACTATGTTATATGGGTTGGAGACAATGGCAATGACAAAAAGGCAGGAGTTTGAGCTGGATGTAGCAGAGTTAAAGATGTTAAGATTTGCATTGGGTGTGACGAGGGTAGAGAGGATTAGGAATAAGTATATTACAGGGCCAGCCCAAGTTGGAAGGTTTGGAGACAAAGCCAGAGAGGCAAGATTATGTTGGTTTGGACATGTACTGAGTATATTGGGATAACGATGCTAAGGATGAAGCTACCAGGTAACAGGAAAATAGGAAGGCCTAATATAAGGTTTATGGATGTGGTGAGAGAGGACATGCAGGTGGTTGGCGTG
Organism: Protopterus annectens; assembly: GCF_019279795.1. NCBI lineage: Eukaryota > Metazoa > Chordata > Ceratodontiformes > Protopteridae > Protopterus > Protopterus annectens. Next base: position 1,084,267,811 of record NC_056747.1, on the reverse strand, counting down.
ACAGAGCAAGATGCAGAGGACAGGAAGAAATGGAAACAGGATCCGCTGTGGCAACCCATAACGAGAACAGCCGAAAGAAGATGATGATGATATATATATATATATATATATATATATATATATATATATATATATATATATGCAGGGTTCCCCTTCATAATATCGAATAACTGAATGCTTGAAATTCAGTAACTCGAAATTATAAAGTTGAACCAACAAAAATCCCGAAACACACAAGCACAAAACAAAAAACCTAGAACATACAGAACACATACACCACACAACAGCATACCATACAACCCACCTAACATAAACTACAAGCCCTACACTACATGTAGCCAGGGGGGGCAAGCCCCCCCTGAACCCTCCACCCCCCCATTTATATATTATAACTCCGAGATCGCACTAATACACAAAAAAAACACCACACAGACATTTTAAACTGCCTCGCACACACACAAACACATCACACATACATAGACACATCCAGCACTCACACTTATACTCCCACCTCCCTACCCTAACCCACATGCTCAACTTACAAAACACACACATTCCCTCACTTACCTTAACTTCCGTAAAACATCCCATGTCACACACTTCCCATCCCGTAGCTGACATGCATAAGCGCAAATTCAAGATATTTGAATTTGCGCTTATGCAGATTCGTACATCTGCATTTTCAACTTTACAGTCTCGAGTTACTGAATTTCGAGCATTCAGTAATTCAGGATTGTGAAGGGGAACCATATACACATACATACACATATACATATATTACTACGTATAGATATGTATAGGAAGATACATATTTAGAGGGTGCACAGCATATTGAACAGCCAGTATTCCTACTGCTGCCACCTTTTAAAATGGACAGTGTTTGATTCTGTCATACAAAAGACAATTATTGCATAAACATATACCCACAGAGAAGTCAAAGGATATGACACCACACACAGGGTTGCATACATAGAAATGTTTATTTGTGTACTATTTCAGTTGTATATGCCATTTCATATAGCAATTAGGTGTTTGAACTACATATTAAATGAGTAATGCAACTCTAAAGCAAAACATTTTATATAGTAATCTGAAAGCGTAACTTATGTTGCTGTCCAGGCCAAGGCCTTCAAGTTATTCAACAGTAAAGAAACACTGAGCTGGAAGATAAGAATCAATCAACACTAATTAATACAGATGTAGTTCAGCAGCCTCCAATTACACTCTGTACTCAACCCCTGGTGGGAAAAATTACATTGTCACAATGAAAATGTATCTGTTACATAACAATGATTAACTTAAAACATCACTATCACACTGACAAAGAGAACTGTTTGTAAGACAGTAAGCACTAGCTCATCACTGTTCCCATGGTGAAATGTATGAAAATGTACAGCCATATACCTTAATATGTCTTACTACTGATATTTCTCACAGGTTGTAACAGCCTAGGTTATATTTGGTGCATACCCCTCCCTCATAGAATGACTTCCAAGGGCATATGACAGTGTTACATACACTGACCTATGAACTGTACAAGGTCACACACGTTTTTTTCCAGCTGTAGCCCACATATATTTGGACCCTACCCCACAAAATGTGTGGGAGTCCACAACATCACTGGAATGATGGCAGGAATGTCAGCACTACATAATGATAGGTCAGTACTTAACAACCTCTTCCTGCATGACATATGGACAAAGCCTGGTATATAGGTGAAGGACAGAGGCTGGAACACAGGGCCATATATGCAATATTGCTGTTATACACTGTGAACGTTGCTGGTGTTCCATGACTGGTTGCAACATACCCTTACTCAGGAATATGAAGTCAGAAACACAAATGGATGTAGCAATGTACTGATAGCACTCAACAGACAGAATGTCACTGATATATCAGAGGCAACACCCTGTGTGGTGAACAGACAAAACATAAAAGCTAATCCTCTGGCCATCATGTGGACTGTCCCACAGTTGAGAGCTATACAGACAGACTGCATTCCATGATAAACTAGCATGCACACACAAACCCTCTAAAACTAGCAGTATACAATGCATATAACAACACTACTTACACTTTCTGTAGGTCTGGAACTTTATACAAATATGTAGTTGGCCTGTGTCTGCAAGTCCTGTTGTAAGAGGCATTGCTGTAACACTGCTGCCCACGCACAGGAAGGATGTCTTCCATACAGGAAAAGTAAAGGGACAACACCAACATGAAGTAGTAATTTATAGTAGTTGAGTTGCCATGACAGTGGTAATTGGAAGTAATACACATGTAGCTGCATGGAAATATCAAGTGGTGAACACTGATTGGTGCAGAGGTCATCACCTGATTATGTGCATCACCTACAAAATCCATGCTGCAATCTATTCAAACAGCTCAATCCCTGTAGTGGAGAGAGAAAGAGAGACAGAGAAAGAGAGAGAAAAACAGGAAAATAAAAAATAAATAAATATCTAAAACAACTAAAACTACAAACCAAACCTATATAATACAGGGGACAAATAAAAGTGTACTTAGAAAAGAGGCCAATACTACAACAGGTATGTGAAACATATATGCATATAATTGAATGTAGTACTTGGTCTATAATAATGGGATAAATGATGTGGAAATATTTATATGTGCCATCAGGGGTTGTTGTAATGATGTCCTGCTGAACATCTGCTATGGAAATAGTGTCTGGCCCAGTGGGCAGTGGGCCATACCTGTCAACTGTGCAGATCAGCACTGAATGAGAAGATGTAAGCCATCATAGTGTGTGTTCTGTACCTCAAGACATGTATATTAGTGTGGCAATTAGCTGGTGGTGGAAGTAATGCCATTATGATAGACACATGAGTTTCAGACCCCACCACCTGCAGGACAGTCATGTTAACATAGAATGTAGCATGCAAAATGTCATAGGTGTGTAATAGGCTTACCTGCAATATGTCCCTGTATATACCGCCTAATGTTAGACTGTGTCCACATGCGACACCTGTCTGTTTTGTAGCAATTCAGAACAGTGCAGCTGTGGAGGAAGGAGAGTTAGAGAGTGTGAACCTGATGTTTGAATGCAATATATATATATATATATATATATATATATATATATATGTATGTGTGTGTGTGTGTGTGTGTGTGTGTGTGTGTGTGTGTGTGTGTGTGTGTGTGTGTGTATACATATATATATATATATATATATATATATATATATATATATATACATATATATATACATATATATACACACGTATGTCTACAGATATACAGACACACACACATATATCTATATATATAGCTATATATATAGCTATCTATATATATATATATATATATATATATATATATATATATATATATATATATATATATATATATATATATATATATATATATATATATATATATATATATAATATAGATAAACACACACACACACACACACATATATATATATATATATATATATATATATATATATATGGGTCAACTTGATATGGTAGACATTTCACAATGTCGAAATTCATATCGCCGAGACCATATGATCGACATTTGAAATGCCGACTATACAAGTAGAACATAAAAACCAAAAAAAAAAATATCTTAATGCTGCTAGCAGGGGACTCCACCCCCACACCCCCAGGAACTTAAATATGCCAACTCTGAGATAGCACTACAGTGTGGAAGTGGGAATCTTTCCATTCCGCACTGTATGGAGATGCCGGTTCCCCATGGTCGACATTTCAAAAGTAGAACATATGGTCTCGGTCATATGAATGTCGACATTGTGAAATATTGACCATTCAAAGGGGACCCATATATCTATCTATATATATATATATATATATATATATATATATATATATATATATATATATATAAATATATATACATGCATGTTTACATATATACAAGAACACACACACACACATAGATATATATATATATATATATATATATATATATATATATATACAGACAGTATCAATTAAGATACATATGCTGCACAAGCAACACCTCACCCCACATCAGGCTCACCATCCCCATCTGTACCTTGCTGGTGCCAGTGTACACCTGTATGTTTTCCATTCATTAGCAGGGATTAGGCCAGTACACATGGTGTTCTGAATTTGAGACACTACAAAATATCACACATGTGTAGCCCATAGTTGTCAGGCATCTGCAAAAAAGGCTGAGGGTGGGGTATCATCCTAAAACACAACATTGAACTGAAGCAGATATCCAAAGCTCACTAAGAATGGCTGTATCTGCACACAGTCAAGGTCATGAATTGTGGCAGACATATCCTGACTCCACAGCAATAATGACAGCACTGTGTGACCTCCAAGGGCTGTGCACAGGAGTTGCCCTTGCAATCATGCAGAGTTGGGGGGCATTTGTAGGATGGAGTGAGAAAATACTGTCAAATGCAGAGAGCCCATGCTAGTATACCCCTTCCAGGAATAGTGACTGCTGTAGTATACTTTGTTGGTGCAACAAACCATCATGATTAGGGTGTGCACATGTATGCACTCACAAAGTGTATGCATCTCAATCAGCATCTGCACAGCTAACACAATTGTTTGATACTGCATTTGGTTGCACAGGTCATATGTCACATATTAGGTTTGTGTAATGTTAACATATGCAGTAATGTGGCCCCATGGCTTATCAGGGAAGAGGGTGCCATGTCAATAACGGTGTGTACACTCCTCATAGCCACAGTAAGGTTTGAAGGTTGTCAGTGTAATTGTATTTTATTGGGCATATATGCACTGCTGATGATGAGATCTGTAAATCAGACATCAGGCATTCACTAATGACATCTGTCCACATATCATCCCAGCTATGTGTCAGACAAACACATCAGGGCTGTGAGCAGCAGAGCAAACATAACTGACACACATATACGCATTCAGCAATGTCGTGTACACCTGTGAGGTATGGTGCACAGTACATGCCAGGGTGCTGAACAGGCGCACAGCAATACTGTGTACATGGGTGCAGTGTGTTCCAGGGGAAGGGACATCACATACTAACACAACTCATGCATCACAGAGATGTATAATGCTGGTAACAGGGATTGACTATAGCTGCACTGCATGCTGAGTGCCATATGTCATGCATGTTGACAGATGGATAATGATAGTTCTGTGTGTAATATCTTTGTGCAACCTCACCTGTAACTGTGTGTGTGTATGTGTGTGTGGGTGTGGGTGTGTGTGTGTGTGTGTGTGTGTGTGTGTGTGTGTGTGTGTGTGTGTGTGTGTGTGTGTATACTGTTAAGCAATGATGTACAGGTCTTAAAATGCATTTCTTGTTTTCCCCTCACAGGTGGCGAGATTGGTCAGGGTCCATCCTGCAGGCAAACTGATGTTAGTGTCCATACAGACACTGACAATGATGATAGGTCTGTTGAGGCACAGGCAGGTTGTCAGGGGCCAAATCTGCGCCATCGTTTCACATCCCACTGTTATCCACCCCATCCCCGCACGCAGTCACATTGCCTATACATACACCATCACCAGTGGCCATTGATTAGAGACAGTTGGCAGGTGGTGGCATGGGGCAGGACAGTGTGGTGTCTATGGCATGTGTGTCTGGAAACAGCAGCCATAGACAGATACCTGGTGGGGTACCACACAGGCAGATGTACAGGGGTGCTCATAGGAGGGCTGCTGGTCATCATGCCCCTAACAGAAGTGCCACATTTGGTGTCACCAGACACATATTTCAGGCAATCATGGAGGCACAGGCACATATGGAACGGTATACCAGACAGGATCTGAAGCTGCAGAACGCTACTCATTCTGCTGTAATTGACAACATCTGTGATCTTGCAGGTGCTCACCGTTATTTTGCAAAGGTCATGGATAGACAGTTGGGTGAGATAGTGGGAATCCTTGACCATGGAATGTCTGTGCTTGAGCATATGATGGGAGTAGTGTGATGACCACATGGATGTAGGCCAGCAACACCAACAGCTAGAGGTCAACGTGGATGTGCAAGAAGTCAGACCCGCTCCTGTATTAGCAGTACCAGCCCCAGCACTGCAGGGGGGGGGGTGCTGTCTGCACCACAGCACAGCAGACCATATGCATGTGGCCCTGGCCTTTCCCAAGAGGGACCTGGATCCAATGGACGTCTGCCATCATCAGGGGAGAGTACCATATTGTGGCTTGTACCTGGTGGTGCCCGTGGAATTCCGGGAAGCTACAGTTCTCATGTCCATGGCTGGAGATGGTGAACTGCACACCCTGCCAGGTATGGTCTGTAGCTGTCCAACAAACCCCTGTATAGGGCAGCCACATGGCAGAACTGTGTACATGCATACACACACACATCACCAACCCAGCTAGGGAAACCTCACACCTACACACACACACACACATCATCGCAACAGCCCAATTAATAATGAAACCCCCTAAAACACACACATGATGTCAAACATATGGCTCAGCCTAGGTCTCTGGCAAACCAACAACACACCCTGTGCAAATGATGATACCTGTGCCACATCCCTGTCATCCATAACATTGATGCTGGGACAGGCTAATATGGTTCTGATGCACAGAGTGACTGTACTATAATGTACCTTTGTAATGCTGTGTAACATGGTTTCAGCACTAAAGTTTAATGCTTACATGTCAAGATGCGTAGCTGTCCAGCCATGATGCAGCATAGCTGTTATTAACACTGAGTGATTGTGGTCTCCATAATGTATTCTGTTTGAGTTGTAGGTGTCCATGTGTCAGCAGGATGTTGGTTTGCTGTTGTTTCCTACAAGGGTTATGGCACTGTGGTGACACCTTGACTGTGCCATATCCTGGGTAGAGCTTAACACATGTCCCTGGTCTGTATAACAGTTATTACATGTGCCACATGCCTGATAGGTCTGGGGGTGTATGCAGGTGAGTGCATGGTGGCTGATGTCAGCAGCCCTTCTACAGCGGACAATGGTAAGTGTACTGGGTGGTACACACCATATGTTTGTGTATAACACACACATAGGCTTTGGTGTTGATGCAATACACAGAGAATACTGTACACATGGATGTATGTACTTTTGCAAGGAACCCATTTTAGCCTATGTAATTCCACCAAGACAGAATAGGCACAACAGCACATGGGGAAATAAGCAGTCTGCTAGTTTAATGTCATTGGATATGGTACTGGCAGAGTATATGTCCCCTTCCCCAATGTACTGCATTCCTCAACTTGATAAACATAGGTGTGCTGGTGTGGGTGGCACAGCCCTACCCTTTGCAGGGTGTGAGGTGGTGTAGAACCACAGATAGTGTGATTGACAACTACTTAATCTGTTAACATGAACTGTAGAGTATTACAACCAGCTAAGCAGAGGGATACACTCAGCAATAACTGCAATGATGGTGGCTGTGTCCACAAGATCCACACTCAGCTATATAAACCAGCCCTAGTATCGCTGTATAGCTATACAGTGGGGAAGAGGGCATCTACACATCTACTACTAGTTGTGATGGAATGACTTTCCACAGGATGATACCTGTGAAATGTTGCATTTGCCAGGCAGTTTTGGACAGATGACCTCCTGGGACATGTATATTCTGCAAACTGAAGTAGATCCCTTCACATACACACACACTCCTACTTGGAAACACTGGTATTAGAACCCCTATCTACGTATGTAGTGCTACTGATATGTGTGTGGCCTTAATTGCACACACCACACAGCTTTTAGGATGAGGTGTGTTCCAGGTTACATGTTAAGTGAAGGACTTCAATAGACCCTGTACAATGGGGGATGTACTGGTTGCTTATGAACAATACATATTGTGACATACTGTCATATACACATTGACAAACACAAACCAGTCATACACACATCTGAGAGACCTGGGCTTATCAGTGCTAACTAGCTTGTCAGTGTGTCAATTCTGTTACAGATAAGTTGCACACAGCACATGCATCACTGGGATGGATAGGGTTATCAGTTACCTGTATGGTTGATGGTGACAGTGGTCCCCATACCGTGGACCATGGGACATGGATTGGGGGTACCATGGTGTAAAGACAGTATACCCAGCACCCACACCCCACATTGGACATTGTACTCACTGAAACCCATGATAATACTCTGACATACCCACCATCACATATTGACCAGGAGTGCAATACAACCCCTTGTCTATCTCAAGAGTGCTACTTCAGGGATATCCATCTATTGCACATGCCACAGGGATAGTAGGATGATACATTGTCATGGCTCTCCTATGGTCAGCAACATTACAATCCCTAATACTGTGTGGCAAGGTGTATTGTATTAAGAGAATGTGGCCTCAGAATGCTGTAGCCTACAAATATACACAATTGCACACATACACACACTTGCCAGAACTCAGAGGGTAACCCATGCCTATCAACCCATTTGTACAACAGTGTAGTGCTGGTACTGCAAGCTCCAGGTATCCCATAGGGTGAAGAGTGTAACAAGGTACATGTAATGTCCATTACAGCAGCAGCCATATCTAACTATAGCAATGGGGGGGTGCGGTGGGTGTGAAGGGCCTCAGGGTTTTATCAACTACAGGTCTACAAACACACAGACACTGTTATTCTCAGTAATACCCACGTACACATTTGTCAGTACTAAGGTCCATAGGTGCAGGTGTTTATAGGTGTGTACCAGGATATTGCCCATGGAGAGATGTGAAGAGTTTGGGATGTGTGTACATTGGTATCATGCCACCTGCCATTTGCCAGCAGATCATCTATCAAGAGATGCCACTGGGGTGATCCTCAGGGTGAAAGTTACATGCAACATCCAATCATCTGGTTGCCTCTTGCAGAGGGCCAGTGAGGTGCTCCAGTTGACATGTATGCAACATGTATTATATAACATGGTCAGTGTCTATCTTGGAGACCTGTACCCAAGCATGTTTTGTTGACAGTGGTAGTGTAGTTGAGGTATCCATGGCATGTGGTGCATACAGGGTGTAGATTCCTAGCTGTGGCATTCATAACACAGCTGGCAGACATGTCAGTGTCACTCAAGTATAGATTGCCTGTAAGCAGCCAAGACAGATTCCTGACATCTGCACATCTGTACAGAGGACAAACAGACATCAGCTAGCCAACTGGTTATGCAGTAGGATGACTATGTTGACAAACAGACGTCTGACACTGATAGGTATGCCATTACTACATGACAGCAACCCTCAATGGCATGTCCTATACACACAGTAGTCTACAGTTAATATCCACACATCAGATCAATATCCAGTAAGAAATATTTAATGGCATACAGCTCATACGCCAAGAACATGACAGTGATGACTCAGAGTCCATCTTTGCATTCAGGGGTGTTTGGTTCCAGTACTACAATCTGCAATCTACTCTGACTTGGGAAAGCACTGTCAACAGTAGTAATGTAATGATACACTACATGCCAGTGTGACTGCATATAACCTGGGATACGACTCATGTATGTAACACAGTCAAATGGAAAAGAGTGTTGTGCAAGCCATATATACTCAGGTGTCCCATACAGTAGACTAACACCCCTTGCTACTGTAATGACAGCACATAGATGCATGTTATGTACGTGGAATTAAATACACTTATTAAGAATGACATTACCCTGCTGTTCTTTCAGACTGGAATGTAATCAAGCTGCTCATAACTGCCTTAACTCGTATCCAACAGCCCTTGTTCTGCCTAGCAACAGAATAAACCTTGAACCTAGGACCCGGTACACTATAGTCACAGCACTTAACCACTAAGCCATCACAAATGTGAAGACTTTTGATACTTTTTTCCAATATATCTGTCATTACACATACTGAATAGTAGTGAACAACTGATTTGACTTCTACAATTGTGTAGTACTTGTAAGTGATTTTAGTGTTGAATCAAGTATGTTGTTGTATCTAAATATACACATACCAGATAAATACAGTGTGATATATCTGGGAAGGTATATGCAGCAGTCATGCGTACACATAACAAGGATATGGATATATATATATATATATATATATATATATATATATATATATATATGTATATATATGTGTGTGTGTGTGTGTGTGTGTGTGTGTGTGTGTGTGTGTGTGTGTGTGTGTGTGTATATGTATATATATATATATATATATATATATATATATATATGTGTGTATATATATATATATATATATATATATATATATATATATATATATATATATATATATATATATATATATATATATATATATATATATATATATATATAGATAGATATATGTACATATTATATATATATATCCAAGTGGTTATCCAAGTGCAACTAACTCTGGGCAAAACTGTAATCCAAATTGTAGCTTGCTACAGATTCCCCCACCATGCCCCAGGATTTCCACTCCTCTTTTCTTGATGTACTGGAAAATATTAGGGTTTAACCAAACACTGTAATAACGAGCGACTTCAACTTCCCCACCATTAACTGGGAAAACTACTCATGTACCAACTCCTTAGCTCAAAGCTTTCTGGAATTCATAAACTCCAGTGCCCTGGATCAACTTTTCCACACCCCCACCAGGGGCAACAGTATCTCAGACCTAGTCATTACCAACATGAGTGACCGGTGTTCCACACCTGAAGTCAACTCCTTGTTGGTCTGATCCAACCATAAGCTAATCACCCTTGATATCCACATCCCGCCACCACCCCCCATTAAGGAAACCATGGTAAAAAATTTCTCCAAAGCCAACTTCATGCTTCTTAAGACAGAAGTGGTGAACTTTATGACACCCATGCAGATGGACAATACAGTTACAACTGCTAAATCCTACACAAATGAACTCTATAAGCACTTACACGAGTGCATGGATCATGCTATCCCAAACAGAACCAAGACGCTATCCTCCAAAAAAATAAAGCCAATTTGGTTGTCCCCTGCCATAAACAAACTGTACAACAGAAGGAAGAAACTGTTGCAAAAGAGAGTAAAATCCCATGAGTGGAGGAGCTCCCTGGTCAGCCTCAGTAAGAAGCTGTGATCCCTTATAAGATTCTCCAAACTAGCTATGAAAACAAAATCAGCACTAATTCTAAGGACAATCACAAAGCATTCTATAGCTATGTCAAGAATCTCGATGGCAACACCCAGATCTGCTCTGAGTTACAGCACAATGACACGAAAATTACAAAACCAACTGATAACTGCCAACATCTTAGTAGATAGGTTCAGTGCTAACTTTAACCCCTCTTCAACCCCTAAAGTTCCCATATCTATACAGGAAGAATGCAGAGTCCCTGTAATCACAACTACGCAGGTAAAAGCTGCACTCTCTAAAGTCAAAAACTCAGCATCCATGGGACCGGACAACATCTTAGGCTGTGTTTTACATAAACTTCAGAATGAACTGGCTCCCCAGTTAAGCACCATGTTCAATAATTGTCTTGAATCAGGCTTTGTGCCCACTGAATGGTGCACAGCAAAAGTTATCCCACTCCATAAAGGGGGAGCCACCACTGATCCAGGGAACTTTTGACCTATTAGCCTGACGAGCTTGGTCTGCAAGGCCATGGAAAGTATCATCATGGATCTCATAATCAAAGACATTGGTAACCTCCAAACTCTGGATACCACCCAGTTCGGGTTTGTGAAAAGCAGATCATGCCTCCTGAACCTGATCGACTTCTTTGAGGCAGTCACCAAAGCCGTAGATGAGGGTAAGGTGGTTCACACACCCTATCATGACCTCGCCAAGGCTTTCGACACCATCCCCCATTCTGGAATTATAGCTAAACTCACTAAACTAGGTAGGAATCCCTACGTCACAAGATGGGTTACCAACTGGCTCACTGACAGAACCCACAATGTAAAAGTTGCAGACTCCAAATCTGACCTCCAAGCAGTGACAAGTGGAGTACCACAGGGTTCTGTCCTTGGACCTCTCCTGTTTGGTATCTACTTCTCTGAAGTACTGGCTAACACAGAAGGCCTCTGGCTAACAAAGTTTGCAGATGACTGCAAACTAGGAGCCATAAACAAGTCTCCAAATGATGTGGACATCCTACAGAAGGGCCACGCTGAGACAGATGCCTGGTGTCAGAGACTTGGCCTCAAGCTATATGCCAAAAAGTGTAGTGTCATCCCCTTTGGTAAAAAACTCTCTACCCATGAACTACCACATAGGCAGCAATCTACTTAACACCGAATGTGTGATAAAAGACCTTGGGACCCAGGTGGACAGCAGTCTCTCCTTTAATAGTCACATCGCCAAAGTAGTCAGGAAGTCCTTCTACTTGGCACACTTCATCATAAAAGGGTTCTCATCCAGGAAAAAAGAGGTCATTGTTCCCTTGTACTAGACAGTCATTAGACCCATTATAGAGTACAATGCCCCTTTTGGAATGTACCTCACAAGACATCTGCAGCAGCTGGAAAGGCCACAGAAGTACCTCACAAAGAGGATTACTGGCCTCAAACAAATGCCCTACATTGACTGCCTCAAAAAACTCCAGCTTTGCACCATAGCATATCGCCTACTCTGAGGTGATCTCTGCCTAACATGTAAATCTATGTCAAACCCAGAGCTGTTGGACATGCTACACCTAAAGAAAACCCAATCCCTCCGAGCTACACACTCTAGGGACCTAAACCTTATCACCACAATGAACAGGACATGCTGGAGGGATAGATTCCTGTTCCAGAGACTTCCCATACTCTGGAACAGGCAACCCATCTATGTCAAGCAAAGTTCTTCATTAGCACTCTTCAAGAAAAATCTTGATGAGTGGATGGGAAATAGGAAATACATTCCAGGGATCACTTCTGTGTCTCTGCTCGACAGTGGCACAGGAAAATAACTTTCTTGGGTGGCATAAGCCAGGAAACCTTGTTGGCTAGGCTTACATAGGCCCTTGGGTCGATAGCCTAGTACCTACCTATGAACCTACATACATATATGTATAACATATGTCCATAACATTTAGTGGAGTCATACCTCAGCACCAAAAGTCACAACCTCTTAGTGCAAGGGGATGTCATGTAAGTATTGCAGGTATACATGTAGACTTTGGTTACTGTAACAGGGGTTGTCTTAACAGAAATGTGTGGGGAGTCACATCTGATATTGACATGCACACCATCAGTTACTGACAGACATCATAAGATCATCATAGTACAGTACCACAGAATCACAGTAATGATCCTGTTGAATACAGCAGAGTTATGACCAATAAATGTGGACAGTCTTCACACTCTGGTCAGTCCAGAGGTATACACAGCACCCCTTAGTGCAAGACATGTGCACCAAGCCTGACAAAGTGGATGTTTACAGCCTTGTAAATGGGGATATCACAAAAACACTGGAATAGATAAACTCACACAGTTTATGCATTCACACACACCTGTCTGTCCTGACACATAATAACTGGAGGAGCAGAGGACACAAGCCCACATACTGCACACTAGTTATTGACCTATATCTCTACAGCATCCCACTGCTTTGTCAGAAATTATTTTTTCTTCTTCTTCTTTCGGTTTTTCCCGGTTAGGGGTCACCACAGTGGATCACCTTGTCTGCTCATGATTAGCAGTGGAGTTTTACGGTGTATAGTTGCCAGCCTGGCGCCCAACCTTCCACAGAAGGCCCACATGCACTCACACCTAGGGCCAATTTAGAATGTCCAATCCACCTACAGCATGTCTTTGGGATGTGGGTGGAAACCAGAGCACCCGGAGGAAACCCACATGACCACAGGGAGGACATGCAGACTCCGCACAGAAGGCACCCGAGCCGAGGATTGAACCGGAGAACCTCTTGCTGTGAGGCAGAAATGCTAACCGCTGCACCACCGTGGCCGCCCCACTGTTTTGTCAGAAATACACAACAGTAATGGTGGCCCAGCATCAGTACATGTGACAAATATCTGGACATAACATCACACTGGGTAAATACAATGAGCTGCTAGACTTGTCACAAAGCACTGTGCAAACTACAGGCAGACTGATACAACACTGGCCTACATTTCTTATGGGGGAATACACATGCACCTGCAAATATAGCAGGCTACACAGGCATGTAACAGCATGGAGTAATAGACACCTGTGTGAAAGTGCATACCCACAACCAATCTGAACACAGTCAGTCACATATGGTAAGAGTACTTAATATTACAGTAAATGGAGTATGTGAACAACACCATCCTCATATGTGCCACTCACACTCCAACCCTACATATATTGGGCCAATACTCAGTGTATTCTGATGCCTGACTGTGGTATGGGACATGTGTCAGACTGGCCCTACAAACATGTACAGCAATAGGGTACCATAGACTGCAGCAGCATACAACAACACATAGCGCAGGACCAAGAACAATGACATCTACCACAGTCTGTACACAGGCCAAGGTACATATTCACACTACATACTATGTCAACAATCACCATAAGTACACAGACCTCACTACTGTACAGACTACAACAGAATATCCAGGTTTTGTCCTCAGATATAAGGCCTACTATACATAACATGTCTAGCAGTGTGACAGTCTGATATCTCACTGGTTTGTTATCAAGTATGATGTCAGTAAATAATGATGTACTGAACATATGCACCTCTTACTACATGACATATGTACAAAGGTTGACAGAGTTGTGGCTGGAGGCACTAACACAGGGACAATATTGACATGTTGCTGTGATAAACCCATAAATGTACTGCTGTAACAGGGTTTGTTGTGACATATGTCTTTTGAGAGATATGAAGTCAGTAACTCTCATGCCTGTCACCATGTACTGACTGCAGTCCTCAGAGTATGCTACTGCATTTCTAGCAATAGGAAATGTGTGAGTAACACAGCACATGTAAGACTACAAATACTGGCCAGTCTGCAGATAGCCCTACAGGTGGGAGTTTCCTCAACCACATAACACTGTCATGACATATATTAAATCATGTAGAACAGCCATATCCACACAAACCCTGTTAAACCAACATTACTTCAAATGTAGAAGAGCAATACTTACATTCTGTCCTCATGACTGGAACTCCCCCCTCCTGTTTGTTGGCCTGTCTTCACAGTGTATGTTGTAAGAGGTATATCCAACTACCCTCTGTGATGCTGTTTGTCAAACACCCACATGAAGTCCTGCTCACAGTGAATGAAAAGGGGCAACACCCACACGATGTTCTTAATTATAGGTGTGTTTTCATGCAATTGGTTATAGGAATTATATCACAGCTAATAACAAAGCACAAATAAAGAAAAACCAATAAACCAAAAAATGGTCGGAAGCAAATTCCACTGGTATAGTAATACGGTGATCGATCAGCTCACAATAAGGCTCAAAGCTCGACTAAACAGAAAAGTTTATTACAACGCTAACGCCAACAATGTAGTGCACACGTTTTCATCAAAAGTATGACTTCATCAGACAAAATGAAATTGAATCCCACAGGTATAAATACTCAAAACATCACACTTAACACTAATGAATTAATTGATAAATCAAACTTAAAGACACAAGCGTCCATTGTAAAAGTTCAGTGTGTCCATGTATATGATACATCAACCCTCTAAGTTAAAAACACCAATTAAAAACATTTTGCAAAACATAAAATATTGTCATAATTTTATAACCATAGTTATTTTTTTTAAAAATGTTGTTGTATTATAACGTTCCTAATGTGTTGCATGTTAAAATTTTTTTTTTAAATCCTGTCAGATTTTAACTTTAAATATGGGACAATAGATATCGCTTCATTGAGCCCAGGGAATCTACTGGATTCCAAAAGAATTTGCCAGTGTGTCTCTCTATGGGACAATAATATCTCCCATGGTCCACCCCTGGCATCCTGAGAAACGGAATCCAAAACAAAAAAAGTGAAAATAGCTTCAGAGCATGCTAAACTATGC
Source organism: Protopterus annectens (assembly GCF_019279795.1). Lineage (NCBI taxonomy): Eukaryota > Metazoa > Chordata > Ceratodontiformes > Protopteridae > Protopterus > Protopterus annectens. The sequence goes on along the minus strand of NC_056747.1, from coordinate 1,084,251,929 downwards.
TTATAAAGTGCATTGTTTCTGTCACATTTTTGTATGTCATAAAGGTGCTCGTACACCCTTCTACGGAGTTGTCTTTTGGTCTTCCCCACATAAAATGCCTGGCATGACTGGCACACTGCCAAATAAACAACCCCATAGGAAAGACAATTGTAAAATCTTTTGGAACTGATCTTCCTATTTCTACTTTCCAAGTATACTGACCCTTTGTTAAGAATGTATTTACACTGGGAACACCGTCCGCACTTGAAGGTGCCCTTGCGGGGATTTTCAGATTGGTGTTGTGTAGGACCCATCTCTAAAATTCTCTTGATATTAAAACCTTTTTTATATACAGTTTTAAGGGTTATAGTCTTGAATCTGTTAAGGTCTGTCAGTTCCTGAAAGGATTTAAATTCCCTGTCAATAATCCTGCTAAGCATCCCAACATTGCCACTATATTCTGTAATGAACAATAATTGTTGTCCTTCACTGTTGAATTTACCCTTGCCCTGCTCGGTAACTAAACCCTCTTGCCCCAAAATAGGCTTAAATCTTGTAAGTCTGCCTTTCAAAACTTCTTCCTTTACCAAATTAATCATGGTTACGGGATACCCCCTATCCATAAGCATTGTTGTCAACTTGTCACATTCATTATTAAATTGATGGTCCTGAGATGTCATTCGTGAGGCCCTGACAAACTGTCCCTTAATTATACCCCTCTTTTGAAACTCTGGGTGTGAACTAGAGAAATGCAAATAACTATTTGAAAAAGTTGGCTTTCTATACACTGTAGAGGTAAACCCTGCTGTCTCCTTACTTATAGTTACATCTAAGTAATGAACGGATTCCACAGATGTCTCGTAGGTAAAGTTTAAGAAACTAGTGGTACCCCTAATATAGGTGATAAACTCCTGAATGGTCTCAATGGGACCAACCCAAAAAATGCAGATGTCGTCCAGGAATCTGGAGTAATGATTCCAGTACTTTTCAAAACCACTATTGTGGACAAATTTCTTCTCCCAGACAGCCATAATTATATCTGCATAGGTTGGAGCAAAATTAGCCCCCATTGACACCCCAGTTATTTGTTAAAAATACTCACCCCCATAGCATATGTAATTATTTTGTAATACCAACTCAACCAGAGTCATAATCGTATTTACATCGTTGCCTGTAATCCCTGCGCACTCCCATAGAGCCTCCTCTAACCATTCCAGTCCCATGTCAGTGGGGATTACTGAAAACAAATCCACGACGTCAATTGTTAAAAACGTAAGGTTAGGCCTATACAATTCATTAGTGACTCTCCGCAAAAATTCCCAAGAGTCCTTAATGAGGTGTGACTCTTTCCCCCAAACCTGTTTGAGCTTCCAATCTAGGAATTTAGCTATTGAATGGGTCTTCGAGCCCTGTGCGGCCACAATAGGCCGTAGTGGTGGATCTTCCATACATTTGTGTATTTTAGGTACCCCAAAAATAGTGGGTACCTTAGGATGGTGATTTTCTAAAAAAGAGAAGGTGTCAAATTCAATGACCTCCTGGTCTAACAGGTCCTTTATAGTTAAATCAACCTTTTTATATGAGAGATGTATCTCTTGAATAGATGTAACAGTGTATTTGTTGGTATCATATAGTATTTCCCCCATTTTGCTTTCATATAAAACCTGGCTCATAAAAACAGTGCCCCCTCCCTTGTCCGGTTGCATTACCCGGATGGAGTGGTTATGTGCTAGGTCGTACAAAACTGTATATTTCTCCTCACTTAAATTATGTTCAAAACGAACCTGGCCTAGTTCTTTACGTATTTCCCTTTCAATTCTATACTCCAAATTACATAACTGTGGGTGTAATGGCGGGTTAAATGCACTGGACTTTTTTAAAAACATACTTGGAGCAACAGGGCCATAACCAAATAAATGTTGAAAGCTTAATTTTCGAATAAGCATTTTAAGGTCAAGAATGCTGTTAACCAATTGGCTACCTCTAGCAGGAACAAATTTAAAGCCTTTTGTAAATAAATCAAAACATGCTTCAGTTACAGGTACTTCACTGTAATTATAAATATGGTAACCCTTCTTACTATGTAATTGATACGCACCTAGGTTTGTGACAGTAATACTTTTATCTATTGCCAGGCTTGATTCCTGCTCGTCCCTCTCCCCTGCGCTTGGTTGTCCCTGCCTTGAGAAAAAATCGGGTAAACTGGGAAGGCTTGTCCCCCTTGTTGGTTCCAAATACGTTCTGATCTTCTGGGTAAAAAACTCTCATCTGTTTGCCCAAGTATATCAATAGGACCATTGTCCTCACCCTCCCCTGTAGCTGGTATTACCGTTTCAGCATTAGGAACAGAACTCTGGTGAAACTCAGGGACTTGAAAATTCATGCCTCTAGGGTGAGGTGGATTGGGATACTGTCGCCCCTCCCTATATTCCCTGAGGTCTCTGTTCAGTTTATTGAACTTTCTTTTAATGATGGTATCACAATGTTTATCAATGTTTTTACGAATGTTATAATATTTGACATTATGTAATTCCACAGAAAATAGTAAATCACTAGTGATAGCATCATTACATTTAAAAATAGACTGCAGCAGCATACAACAACACATAGCACAGGACCAAGAACAATGACATCTACCACAGTCTGTACACAGGCCAAGGTACATATTCACACTACATACTATGTCAACAATCACCATAAGTACACAGACCTCACTACTGTACAGACTACAACAGAATATCCAGGTTTTGTCCTCAGATATAAGGCCTACTATACATAACATGTCTAGCAGTGTGACAGTCTGATATCTCACTGGCTTGTTATAAAGTATGATGTCAGTAAATAATGATGTACTGAACATATGCACCTCTTACTACATGACATATGTACAAAGGTTGACAGAGTTGTGGCTGGAGGCACTAGCACAGGGACAATATTGACATGTTGCTGTGATAAACCCATAAATGTACTGCTGTAACAGGGTTTGTTGTGACATATGTCTTTTGAGAGATATGAAGTCAGTAACTCTCATGCCTGTCACCATGTACTGACTGCAGTCCTCAGAGTATGCTACTGCATTTCTAGCAATAGGAAATGTGTGAGTAACACAGCACATGTAAGACTCCAAATACTGGCCAGTCTGCAGATATCCCTACAGGTGGGAGTTTCCTCAACCACATAACACTGTCATGACATATATTAAATCATGTAGAACAGCCATATCCACACAAACCCTGTTAAACCAACATTACTTCAAATGTAGAAGAGCAATACTTACATTCTGTCCTCATGTCTGGAACTCCCCCCTCCTGTTTGTTGGCCTGTCTTCACAGTGTATGTTGTAAGAGGTATATCCAACTACCCTCTGTGATGCTGTTTGTCAAACACCCACATGAAGTCCTGCTCACAGTGAATGAAAAGGGGCAACACCCACACGATGTTCTTAATTATAGGTGTGTTTTCATGCAATTGGTTATAGGAATTATATCACAGCTGTTCCACATGCAATCAGCTAATGGGGGACTGCAATTCATGCACAGGCCATCAGCTGATCATGAGCATCACTTACAAAACACAAGCTGCTGCCTAAGCAATGCAGGCATACTTTTCCACATCCACCAGATAGGGAGTGAGAGAGACAGACAGAGACAAAGTAAGAAAGGAAGTGGGTAGGAGAGTAAGAGCTAAGCATGTTTGTGTCTGATCCATGGGTGGAGAGTGATATCTGGACATTATGACGGTTGCCTATATTGTTTACTAATCCATACTATCACATGGTAATTGCACATGGTTGTACACATTTATGGCTGAGGATTGTTGAGTAGAATCTCTACAATGTTTGGAAAATTTTGGCCTTGTAATGTTAACAATGGGACATGTAGCTCCTCAATATGATGATGTGGCAAAATCCACACTGCAATGGACCCTGTCATTACACAATCACCCCCAACAGGACACTGATAATACATACAAACACACACTTACCAGTAATGGGTTTCAGTCCCCTGCCTGACTATGCATTGTTATTACATTGCTATGCAGTTATTGCACACACCACAGAGCTTATATGTTGGAGAGCTGTCCAAAGGTATCTTTGAAGGTGAGTGACATCAGCAACAGTGATAAAGGAGGGATAAGGTAAGTGTAGTACATGTGTCTGTCCACAAAAGCAAGCGTCAAGGAGGACACAACCACACTTTCTCAGGGACTTAAACACATTATCACAGTTGACAGGGTCAGGATTAGAGCTCCTAACTAACTAATTTTCTGCATTACAGTATTACGCAGGTATCAGATGCGCCACAGAGCTTAGCAGGTTGATATATGGCCAAAGGGTATTTCAAGGTGACTGACATCAGAAGGCATGTTACAGTAGGGCAATGTGAGGTGTAGTGAGTGTGAATGGCTTCAAAATCATTAATCTCCCACACACACACAGACACACATTTGCCAGTACTGACATGCATGGGTTCATTGCTTCACAGGTGTGTAGTAGTTGACTGTGCCAGAAGGCTGTACAAGGATAGGCAATGGGTATACCTTGGCATCAGGTCACATGACAATGGTCTCCAATGTGGCTCAGGGGTGTAGTCCCTGGATTGGCCCACACAGGTGGGCATTGTATTCACCATCCACTATCTGGGTTACTATTGTGGGTGGCCAGTGCTGTGCAATGCTTGCCATGTATGTGTTCTATATTCCATAACATGGATGGTGTCTTGTGCACATGTCCTACATGCATGTTCTGTGACATGTGGACCTTTACCTGGGGTCTCTGGGGCACATTGTGTGGACAGATTGTCATCATCTGATGTGGCATTCCTGACCTCATGTGGTGAGAACTGGCTATAGAACTGAGGTTGTGCCTGCACCTACATTGACAGCATGATACATGCCTTCACTGGTTTTAGTGGCATCTGTCCATACAGGGCATGTGTATAAGACATGGTATTCCCTTTGTGGGTTACATTTTCAGACTCTACAGTTGTGCAAGCATCCAGTGGGGAACATAGCAAAGGATCACTGTAAGCAATTATTTGCCTTGTTTAGGGATGGAACATGGTGCCATGTCCTCTGTAGTCCACTGCAATCACACCATGGTTACTATCTGTGGGCAATTTGCAGGGAAATACCATTATAGTGGTTGTTGCCTAGCCAAGTGTGTTTGTGTATGAGACATGGGTGGAGAGTGTTCTCTGGGTAATACAAGGGTTGCCTATATTGTTCACCAATCCATAATGTCACATGTAGGGGTATAGCTTGTCTACACCAGCCTCTCTGCTGTTTGACATCTGTTGTCCTTGTAAGGTGGACATTGTGACATATAGTAGATCCTCAATATAAGAATTTTGCAAAACCCACGCCACAATGAGTCCTGTTATTACACAATCACAGCTACCTCCACACAGGATACTGATGACAAACACACACTTGCCAGTACTGAGATTCAAACCCCTACCTAGCTATTTATTGCTACTATAGTGTACCGCATTTATCACACATGCCACATAGCTTATAGGGCTAGCCATTCTGCAAAGGTGTATTTCAAGGAAAATGACACCAGCAGACTAGCTAAAGTAGGGTAATGGAGAGTGCAGTGTGTGTGAATATAGCAATAACCCATGCCTGAGTGTGGGTAATGCTGGATTTACCCACGGTTGGTGTGGTTTGGTCATGAGGGCGAAGCCCGAGTGGCCAAACAAAGCCAACTGTGGGTAAATCCAACATTACCCACACCCAGAAGTGGGTTATTGCTATTATACAATGACATTATTTAAGAAAAAAAAACTACTTTTCTTAAATAATGGCATTGTATAATGCCTCCTTGCTGCCCTTCTGCAGCTGTCTGGTATTCTGCGGCAGTTCTGATGTACTGCGCATGCCTATGCAGTACATCAGAGCTGTGGGCAAAAGCAATGGAGAAAGCAAGATCTCTGTTGCTTTTTACAAACTGTTTTGCTATGTTAAATGGGTTTAACATAGCGAGACAGCTTTAAAAAAGGCAACGGAGAATCTCCGTTGCTTTTAAAGCTGTCTCGCTTTGTTAAACCCATTTAACATAGCAAGACAGTTTTGAAAAAAGCAACAGAGAAAGCAAGATCTCCATTGCTTTTTACAAACTGACTCACTATGTTAAAGGAGTTTAACATAGCGAGACAGCTTTAAAAAAGCAACGGAGAATCTCCGTTGCTTTTTTAAAGCTGTCTCGCTATGTTAAACTTGTTTAACATAGCGAGACAGTGTAAAGCAATGGAGATCTTGCGTTCTCCGTTGCTGTAAAAAAAAAGTTATAGTAATGGAAAAAGTCCAGGCGACCGGACCTTTTTCCATTACTATAATTCAGATTTACAACATGCACGCTGCCAATCAGCGTGCACGTTTTTGAATATTAATGAGATGTTTGTTGTACAATGATCTATAAACCATTCCTCTGGAGGCACATACACAACACTCAGTCACACACAGCTTTACATTTGACATGACTGTGTATGCAACTGCTAGATGAATAATGACTTCTACTGTAATGTTACACAGTTATCACAAGCACCACAGACACTATAGTGCTGAGGGCTACCAGAAGCAAATGTCTAAAGTGATAGACATTTGCAAATCATGTGATATTGGCCAATTGGATGTGTGCTGGGTGAGACAGGCCTCATGATGGGGAGCTCTTTGTCACTCTCTGTCACTCTCTTCCCCACATCTATGTATGTGTATGTTTGACCTATTATAGTGTGTTGTCCTTAGATATATGTGTGTATTTCTAACCGATGTGTGTGCAAAGCATGACTGGTGTGCAATGTGGAGTGTATGCACAGATAACTGTGACTGACAGATATGCATGGTCCACTGTTGTTGCCAGACATGGGCTTAATTTCTCTAAGTGTGGAAGCATGCCCAGTATGACCTTTTGTACTGAATGTGTGAATCCATTCCAGGTAGGTTGTACTCCAATGCAGGCATTTGTGTTATACACCTACAGCTAGCAACCTGTTTCTGCAGGATATCTGTAGATAGGTTGACAATATGGGGTCACAATGGGCAAAGGATGGGGAATACTGTAAATAATTGTGTCTGTGCTGCTTCTGCTATGTGGTTTTGGTGTTAGCAGAGATATTCAGACATATGTACTGTTTTACCCTGTGATGTTTTATGTCATCAACTACTGACAGATTTACATATTTGCTCGCAGTAATTTCCTGGGGAATACAAGATGAATGAAGCTGTGTCCAGTATTGTGGTCTGCAGCCTACATATTCTTGCACAATCATGCCATTCTGGAGGGGGATCTGCAGACACTTGCTGATGGGTCTGTGTAAATGGTACAGCACCTTGGTACTGTGGTGGCTGAGGATCCCATGCTTGTACGTCTATCGATATGACAGAATGGTCATATCTTGCTGTGGCCATACCTCACAGCTGTACAGATTAACACAGGTTACCCAGAGGCAAGGCTCATATTTCTGGTCATTACCCCTTCACATTGTAGTTTATGAGCAGGTTTGTAGCCACCCATTCCTGTGTTTGCAGGCAGGGATAGTATGTGTACACATCAGAGTTTCAGACTTCACACACTACATGGCATCCATGCTCCCTCCCCCCCTCTGTTATTCTATCCTCTTCCTGGCATTATGAAAATGATATCTGATAAGTATCCGTATAGTTATCACTTCATCCCAGTAGTATTTACGGGTTGGTCCACAGTTCATGAAGTAGGACATGGTGGACTTGCTACTGGAATTTGTTGACATGGTCTTCCATTTGTGTTCTGTGGAATGTGTTTTCTCATTATTTCGGAGTCCATGAGATAACATACACTGGCAGTATGGGCGAGAGACAGGCCTTTGACAGAGGACTGCAGGGCATTTGGTAGTGATGCAGGCCATCTGTAGCAGACCAGTGCATTCTGTCACTCCTACAGTCCCAGGCTGCAAGTCACTATATTCCCCTGGGTTGACAGGGTAGGTGTGCAATGTGTTAATGGCAATTGTCTCTGTCCCTATTTATCCATTGGTGTGGATGCTGGCAAGGTGCTGCTTACAGCTAGGGGCACACTTGCATGGGACACCTCTTCAACATGCTGCATTCTGTGGGTATTCCCATACAGAAGTGGGGGTCATATTGTACTCATGCCTAACAGCAGGGATATGACCTGTGAGGTACCGGTGGCTGATGGTGGGGTGAGCTGAGTGCATGTGTGCTATGGAAGCTACTTGCAGCTGCCTCACAGATATAAGTGGAGAATTTCCCTTATGCTGGCTTGTGCAGGGACATCAGCTGTTTCTCAATACTTCATACTTGAGATCTTTGTGGTCTGCCAGTGTTTAGCCAGACTACATCAGTATTCCATACTACACAGCCAACTAATGTGCTGCTAACCTGTGTGTACAAATCCAAAGGTGTGTCCATTTGACAGTAACATTTTATACACTCTCATGGTATTTCCACCTGTGTACTGTTTGTATGTCTGGGTCCACATTCATGCCATGTCCATCTTTCAGATGGTGACAGATATTACATCTGAATAATTAGTATGGATTACTGCTGGATTGTGTCTTGCTGGGATGCACTGTGTTTGGTACTGCAGTTGTGAGAATTTGGCCCTGTCATCAACAGTACTGGCCAGTGGCCACTGGGACAAAACCTTCCATGCCTACATGCTGACCACTTTCACACAATATACAACACACAACAACTTAACACACAGAGCCCTGCATAATGTACATGTGCAACAATATTTTCTGCTAATTTGGCCAGCTCAGGTAATCTGTGCTCCGCTGTTACTATACCCACATGTACATGTTACTACATTTCTACATAGGATTGTGGGAGGAGGGGGCACACTTGACAACTGCAAACATTTGCTCTGACCATACTGGTATTTCAGTTACTCTGTTGGCTTCCATTTCATTATGTATTCTCACCTATCATGCAGATTAGAGGCATATCAGTGTAGTACAGTTCTTAGGTTTTATTGACCTACATTTCAGTTTCAGACTTCTTACCCTTCAGAACTAACATCCCACTGCCTGACCTGTTGTAGTCTGTCTGTGTAGGTCTAGAGGGGGGCTGTTCTCCATTGTCATCAATGGGAGGCCTTAGCACAGCCTTTTTTGTGTTCATCTACACCTGTTCTGCTGGCTGAGACTGTTATTAGGTATGTGAGCCTCACTGACATGCATGTGTGTGTCCTATGGAGACACATTTGGACCACCACATGTTCTGCAGTGGGTTTTGTCACCTTGTCTAGTACTGCCTACTGTGTTGACACCAGTATTTGTTATGGATTTCATGCTGCCAATATAGGTGTCTACTATCTGCTGCCATCCCATTCAGCCACCCATTTCCCTTGCATGTTCACATCCGTACCATAGATACAAGTAGAAGAACATACTACTCCATTCAGCAATTGATAGTGAGAGTGACTTACCTTGTAGCTGTGCCAGTACTGAGGATAGTGCTGGAGGGCTGACTATGTCGGATGCAAATAGTACACTCCCTATACATGGTAAAGCACATGTAGTGTCATGTTTGGCATCCCTTTTACTGTATGTGCGAGTCAGAGACAGGTGTCATTCCTTGGGTTCCTACCGTGTCAGTGTATGTGCTATGCATTGCCTCTTCGCCAAGGCCTGGGCATACTGGGCATCCCTGATTCTGCCTACAGGGGCAGGCTCAGGTTGTTTCACCTCTGAGTCACTCTGTGCCTGTGCTGCCCTTGGCAATGGTGTGGGGGTGGACTGTGTGGCCCTGCCCCATGCTGTTCCTGCTGCAGCTGTTTCTGCAGGATCATATTGTGTAGAATGGCACATATGATGACAATTTGGGTACATGTAACTGGTGAGTACTGCAAGGCTCCACCAGATATGTCCAGGCACCGGAACCGTGACTTGAGATTCCCAACACACACTCCATTATGATTGTGGTCTGTGCATGTGCGTGTGCCTCATTATGGAGTTCTTGTTCGGGTGTGTGTGAATTTCTGATGGGTGTCATCAGCCACGTCTCCAGTGCATAACCAGCATCCCCCACTAGGTGGCCATATGGAATGTCCCCATTGGCAAATCTCTGATACAGCTGCATCATATGCCAGCTGTGAGAGTTGTGATAGCTTCCAGGGCTGCCAGCATACACATTCATTATAATGCCCTGGGCATCGCACATGACCTGGCAGTTGATGGAGGGGAAGCCCTTGCGGTTTATGTAGACCCTACCCCACTTGCCGGACATTGCTTTGATGTGCATGCAGTCTATAGTAACCGCTACCTCAGGGGATTCTGCTATTTGGTGGAAGAGACGCATATTGCTGGTCAATGCCTCACAGGTGTTGTGGACATATATGTCCTCACTACCATATGTTGACATGGCATCCAGGAACTGGTGGAGTACCCTGGATGCTGATGCCCGTGAGATCCCCATGATATCCTCAGTTGGCCTTTGGAAGGTACCTGTGGCTAGTATTCTTAAACTTACACATATCTTGTTATCCACTGGGATGGGTTTTCCTCTATTTGTTTTGTGTGTGAGGCGTGGCTGGCACAGCTCAACAGTTTGTTGTAAGGAGATCCCTGTTCACCTTATAGCACTCCACTATCTCCAGCTCATGTAGCTCCTGTTAGGTTACTCTGGTTCTGTACACTCTTCTCCTTCTCCTCACTGTGGGTTGGTCGTCAGCATTCTCATCCTCACCACCCTCAGCCTCTTCCACATGTTGATTTATGAGAGCAAAAGCAGCCCCTATCATTTTGTCACTTTTGTTAGGTAAAATTTCCCTGTTTGTGTACACCGGTGGTGTAGAGTTTGTGGGAAAAAACAGAGGGAAAGGTGTTTGCATAGTTTATAGTAGTGTGCTGGGTTGGGATGGGCTGCTGCCTGTGTAACTGGCTGGTTCTGATACATTTCACCTGCCAGCTATGCTAGTTCTCCTTGATTGCCTTCCTACTGCTATATTTCCTTCCCCTTGCCTTCCTGTTTAAGCCACAAGGTGCACAGCACAAACCCAGTACTCAAATGTAAATGGAGCTGCTATTTTCTGGGTTTTTTTTTTTTTGGTTTACAACCCGGTGCACACCACGCACACCAGTTTAGGCAATGTAAACACCTCCCTGGAGACGATCACACTCTGCATTTCTTAGTAGGAGATAATATAGCCTTAGACACACCTCCTGCCTTAGCTGTGCTTAGCTAAGCTCAAATACAGGCCACAGGGCTCCAATAAGCTCACAGCATGGATGACACACCCCCTTATGAAGTCATCTAGCTCTTAGGCTTACACCGTGGTCTTAATGCACCTACATGGTTGGGTGCAAGCTAGCACTGAGGGGAAATCTTTGATTCAGTACCATTGCCCTCATTTGCATAGGATTGACTGCTAATGCATGGTTACTAATCCGACATTTAGACTTCCCCCTTAGCAACCACTATTCCATGGTCTTGTTGCATTATGTATGCCATTGACTATTATAGCAAAATTATGATTTTGGTTTAAAAGCTTATTTCCAGCTTTTTTTAATTATTTTTGGGCTGATCCCATTTGCGCACCACTGCCCTGCCCTTAAACAGCCAGAATCGGCCAAAAACAAATTTTTTATCATTTTGAAACTAATTTTCTTGCCTATGACCATATATTTGGCCTTTGGCATGCCTACCCCTTCTAATACATGAGTTTTTATGAGCTGTCATGGCTCCGTTTTTGTAGTTTGCAGAAATGTATTCAGCTACTGGATTTTTCTGAGGTCTACACTATTCCTGCAGGGAGGTCTTCCTGCTTCCTGGATCACTAATTCACCTCATTTGCATGGTTTTCACCAGTAAATGAGGTAATTCGCATGCAGGGGCTGTGTCCATGCAGAAATAGTGCAGGAGTGCTTGTTCACATCCAGTGAGCTTATTCCTGGATCGCACGGCAGCCATATAGCCTGCAGCAGCTCTTGCACTATTTCTGCATGCCATGCAGAGCTTGCTGAATCCTAGGGATAGTCTCCAGACATATTTTGTACTTCCTTAATGTCCTACTTATCTGTATGCTCAAAATATGTTTTAAAGCTGAGCTCTTTTCTAAATATAATGGATGATTTCCTAATTTCTTATTCATCTCTATGTTATTATTCATCACACACCAGTTTTTGTTCAAAATCCATTTAAAAACTTCACAATCTGCAGAATATGTTGTAATAAAACTACATTTATAATTATTCCTAGATGTAACATAGGCACTCACAGGTAGAGATGCATTAGTGTTAAGCAAGCCATATTTTTTTAATATTCACTTCCAACATAAGGGTAAAATAATTTTCCCTCCTCTTACATATCATTTCTTTCAAATAATTATCTATAAATCCATCCAGGTAGCCTCTTCTTTGAAACATACCCTTAAGTGTGTTACATTCTTCCAAAAAATCTCCATATAATATGCTAATTCTTGCTGCACAGACAAATTGTCCTTTTAAGTACAGCTTTTTTCTGAGTTGTGGTGTGAGAGTTTGTGTAGTGTAAGAAGGAGTTGGAATATATAGGTTGTCTAAATATTCTTGAAATAAACCTTTTATTCACATAATCCTTAACCAACATGACATCTAAATATGAGATGTAATCGTATCCTGTATCATGTGTAAATTTTAAGAAATCAGTAGTATAATTCAGATATTCAAGAAACTCAGGTATTTCCTTCACATCTCCTTTCAATACAATAAAAATGTCATCCAGGTACCTGTTGGAAAGGTACCACAAATCTTTGTATGGGCTGTTAAAAACATACTTTTCCCACTCTACCATAACTACGTTGACATAAAGTGAACCACATGCTGATCCCATAGCCACCCCTTTATGCTGCAAGAAATATTGATTCTCAAAAAAATATACAGTTGCTATTTAATACCAGGTTAAGCAAATCCACACACAAGTTTAATTTATCCTGAGATAGGTCAGTATTAGTGTGCAGAAATTCTGTAAATCACTGTATACCGACATTATGGGAAATGCTTTTATACAAATCCTTTACATCTACTGTGAAGAAAACCATAGATTCATCAAAACCCAAAAAATTACATTTACTAAAGAAGTCCCAAGAATCTTTACACTATTTTTAGCATTTGCTGATGTGATATAGACCCTTCAAAGGCATCCAAATGCTCACCAAATGTAGAATTGTCTGTAGGCATATAATCATTCGACACAAGTCCCGTTTTTTTCTGGAGCCATTCATTAATATTCGTTATGGTAAAATTACTTGAATCCAGCCCTACAGAAGGGTTTCCATTACCATCTATACTTATATCTATACTGATACAGATTTAGATAATGGATACATATACATATATAGATCTCTCTCTCTTTCTCTCTCTCTCTCTGGGTCTACTTCATAAGATCAAAATTCCAGAACATAGAACCTCTGATCATCAAAACCAGAGGATCGAAGTTCTGAAATATCAAACCTATGAAAAAAAAAATCTTAAGCATGAAAACTTCTTACCCTCTGCTACTTAAATATACCAACTCTGAGATTGCACTACAGTGAAGAGAACAGTAAAGTTCTTGTTCCACACTGTATGACAACTCCATTCACAAGGTTCAATATTTCAAAACTTCAATCCTCTGGTCTTCTATGATCAGAGAAATTTTGATCCTTTTAAGGGGATCCGTTTATATATATACATATATATATATATATATATATATATATATATATATATATATATATATATATATATATGGTTTACTATTATTTTGCCAAATTAAACAATGGTGAATCGCTACTAATTCGAAACAAAAATGCAAAATTTAAAATGTTGAACACAAAGTCGAACTCCGAAGTGGTGAATGTTCATATTCAATATAATTTGAACATTCACCATACTTCCGCGAACAGTATTACTGTGACTTGTACAGTAAAAAAGTGTTTGCAGGGGGGCAAGCCCCCCATTTGGGGTGCTGTCCCTCCCCACAACCTGTTACTTAAATATACAAACTCCGGGATCGCATTATAGTGAGGGAAAGGGTACATTTCCCGATCCCCACTATAGTGTGATCTGCATCACAATGTCGAGCCTTACAACAGTGAATGCTTTCGTACAAATGTAAATCGCATGAAGTGCGATCGACAAAATGATGTACAGCCTATATATATATATATATATAGGTTTGAGGACCAACACCAGGTAAGTAGTAAATAATCTGTCTACACCGCCTATGAGATCAGCTTTCGACATGTAATATTGTACTCCTGGTTAACTCTGCATTTTATATAGGTATAACTAGGTGGTGGAGTTAACTATGACAATGACAATGACAGTACTTGCATCTACTGAATTCAGTATTTCCTGCTCTATGCGAAGAATCTTCCAACTACTGCTAAGATGAGGAGCTAAAGTGAAATAACCAATAAGAAAACAGCTTGAACTTCATCCTATAATGTCTACCCCTGAAAAACAGCTTTTAAGTAAACTTTACTACTGAGGAATCCCTACAGCTGTAAGCAAATTGACACTCTGACTAGAAAAACAATGTTAGTTGTACTTTAAAATAAAAAGTAAAAGCAAGACTGTATAAAAGAGTGGAAAGTCACAGGAAAACAGTTTTATTAGTATTTTGGAGGTGAAATATATTGAATTATTAAGGTAAAACACTCACCCCCGGATTTATTAATCTTCTGTGCAGGACTAGTCTAGTCCTGCATGGAAGCGGCAGTTTAGGTGGAGGAAAGCAGCCCGCCATATATATTAATGAAGGTGTGCTGCCTGAATTCCTAATCCAACATGGAGCATGTACGAGTGCAGGGGGCGTGTCTGAGAGCAGAGCTCTCAGGATAAATATGCCCCTGCAAAGTAGAACAGCAGAAAGTGTAAATAAATAAGCAAGACCGCTCATAGGTGTCCGCATATCCCCACCAACAGTCCCCCATGTGTACAACAGCAATAGGACATAAAAATAAAAAGAAGTAACCCCTTTATTTATTTTTAAAACTCTGAGTACAGCTAACCGTAGGTGCACGGGTGTGCCTATCACTTAGCTACGGTTAAAGCAGCTTAAAAAGCTAAAGAGGATAACAAGGAAGATATATGCAAATGAAGCAGCACAGCAATAGTTTAGTGGTCAGACCATCCACCTAATGAGCAGGCATTCCTGGTTCGAGTCCCACTGCAGCACATACCATTTTCCATGTGAAATCTGTATACGAACATTTATTTACATTTTATTTCTGCAATCTACTAAATATCATTTAAATGTGAACTGGAGTACTGCATTAAATGCACATGTGAAGAGTCAGTACCATAATGAATAAATCAGTAGTAAGCAGGCGTAAGCACAGATAAGCAGTAGTAAACATATGTAAGCACCAGTAAGCGTGTGCAAGTGTGTTTGCGTGGGGTGAAGCACCGCCAACACAGTTTAAGCAAAAGTTACCTGGATGTAAGACACTGTGACTGGAAGACAGCAGTGCTTACCTCTGCACAAACCCGCTTACAACCGCTTGAAAGTGCCTTAAGCACACCATATCCAATGGCCGCTGTTCTGTCCAGCAACAAAACAAACAGCTTCTACAAGGGCAGAACCCAGGACCATGCACACCATACACGAAATGATTTACCTGTAAGCCATAGCAGATATGCAGAAATTGTATGTCGTCAGAAACCTAACCCCAGCCCAGTCATGCAACAGTACAGAGAATGTATACCTACAGCTAGATGGGTGTGTGTGTGCAAATATATCACTATCTAAATGGATACAACATATCTATAGATGTAGTCACACATATATATATATATATATATATATATATATATATATATATATATATATATATATATATATATATATAAATATCCAAAGATATATACATATATATACAAATATATGAACAGATATACATGCAAATGCTGACACCTACACATATATATGTCAACATATATATGTCCACATATACACATCAAGGTGTCTATATTAGAACAATGAAGTTTCAGAACTTCTAATGTTCTCATATCAACCCCTAGTAAACGAAAACTGATAACATCGAAAATTCAGAACAGCAAATTTTTCCTAGGTAAAAAATTTGCTGTTCCAAAACACATACACACAACACAAACACACCAAACAAACAGCAATCCACCCACATACACTTAAAATCTTACATCTAACCCTACACTAAACTGTACAAACACCACTATCTACCCACTTACCTTAAGCCAAACCCTAACGCTAAAGTCCGTCACTATCGCACACACACCTCACCCACGCCCTAACCCTAACTCACCTACCCCGCCCTAACCCTCACATCCACACAATCAACAACAATTAAATTTAAATGCCACCAACCACCCTGGCCTTAATGAATTTATTTCCATCATGCCACTACTGAAATTAAGATCTGCTAAATTATGAAGTATGATATTTAATGTAACAATTTTTAATATACATTTTTATGAAACATGAGTATTTGCACTACACCCTTCACTCTGAATGTTAACTCTATTTTTAATTTCCTCATAAGAAAGTATTATAAATTTAGCTTAGAAACGATTTTATAATTAACATAGAATAGTTTTACAATAAGTATGGTTTTTGAAAAGGACCACACAATCTATTTTTGGTTGCAATATGTTTTTGTGGAAGGGTATTAATAGCTTTGTATGATTTTTAGGTTAGAAAAAAAGTCTTTGATGAATTATTCATGAATGTCGAGATTTGATAGGCTGTTTTTAAACAAACTCATTTGAATAAATGATGGTTTTAATTAAGTAATTAACGTAAATAGGTATATAAATGGTTGTTTAGGGACTGTTTTTATGTTACATCTGATGAAGTCGCTTTGTTTGGAAGGACGAAAACGTACTATTGGAATAAAAGACGTTAATGTGATATATATTTTTTGGCTTTGGATCCATTTTTATGCTTGGCTTCGTACACTAATTTAGACTGATACAGTCAACTCCATTTGTTTATTCCCAGAGCTGCTGTTTTCTTGGTTATTGGTCTTCTACTGGGAGTTGCCTTTGGTTTTTTCTTGGTGTCTATATTAGAACAATGAAGTTTCAGAACTTCTAATGTTCTCATATCAACCCCTAGTAAACGAAAACTGATAACATCGAAAATTCAGAACAGCAAATTTTTCCTAGGTAAACAATTTGCTGTTCCAAAACACATACACACAACACAAACACACCAAAAAAACAGCAATCCACACACATACACTTAAAATCTTACATCTAACCCTACACTAAACTGTACAAACACCACTATCTACCCACTTACCTTAAGCCAAACCCTAACCCTAAAGTCCGTCACTATCGCACACACACCTCACCCACGCCCTAACCCTAACTCACCTACCCCGCCCTAACCCTCACATCCACACAATCACACACTTACCTGAACCCGACCCATAACTTTCCACCATAGTGCTGAAAAGAGCGAAGTGATAGGAATGGACAACCGAATTCTTTCCCTAGGAAATAATTTGTTTTTCTGAAACTTCATTATTTTCAGCTTTCGCTTATTAGGGGTAGATATTAGAACATTCTAAGTTCTGAAACTTTGATGTTCTAATATAGACCCCACATCAAGTGACATATGTACACAGATATATGTCTCCGTAGGTATATTCCAACATAGTTAGAAATATGTAACAAATATATATACCCACAGAGGTATATATGGCCAGACATCTGTAGATACCAATGGTAGATGAACAGAAACATATATGTCCATATGGACCATCAATAGGCCTGAGAGGCCCCAAACAATATACGTCACGTATGAATTTGCATACCCCCCATTCAGCCAAACACGTCTGCCCTGCAATACACTTCCAAACTCATAGTATTGTACGTCTGTCATTGAACTAGGGAATTAAATTAGCTCTCTATTATGTGTCACATATTAACATCACATACCCCTCTTCCCCACCCTCTAGGCGGGCCGAGCAGTACGGGCCAATCCAACCCAGGCCATCCCCAACCCATACATGCATAACCCACAGTTCTGCTTCCCCCCACCTGCAGCACACACGCAGCCACCATCCCTACCCTGGTTACTGGCCTGTAGCTACCACACCACAACACATTGCCCCCCCCCTCGGGACCCATCCCATATGATGTTCTGACCCAAGTATCCTAGGTACGGCACACGCCGTAGACCATGAACATACCCAGGAGTACCTATGTAACCCTGGGTGTAGACGAAGGTTGACTACCCAATGTGTGGGTTGTCCCGCATTGGATGAATGTATTCTGGTACTAACAATGGATGTCACATGTGACTCTGTGTAGACTAACGGATTTAGTTGTAGGTATCGCAAAGCATACATGGCACACAAGGTTGGCCGGTATGCACACGAAACACAGTACCCAGCAATACCAGTCAACATTACAGGATATGTAGCTAAATATTTAGAGGTATATGTGTTTGTATAAATACCCATAACTATATAGATATATACCTTCCCCTCTCTGTAGTACAAATGTATACATACATAGATAGACATATAAATAAATACCCACATATACATAAATACATATGCAGACACCCATACAGCCACATGTCATTATATATGTATGTGTATATATATCTATATATATATATATATATATATATATATATATATATATATATGTGTGTGTGTGTGTGTGTGTGTGTGTGCAGCTATACACAGATATATAGCTATGATAAGATACAGCACTTAAGAATGACATATGTTCACAGGTCATGCCAATGGAGATGAGGGGTCCAAGAAACAAATATGTAACACGTAGCATGAACCACCCCCCCCAGCCAGACAGGGAAACATACAGACAAACCCACAAACAATGTAAACAATCCACTTCTCCCCAGACAACAGGCAGCATACAACCTGGGGGGGGCACAGTGGACCAGAGAAGTCTAATCTTGGAACAGAGACAGGAGTGTCCCTTGTGGGACACCCCAAAAAGTGTCTTGTTATAGGTGGAAGCCCATGCAATGACCTATCAAGGTGGGGCATGTACATACCCAGACTACAAGGGTGGGAAAGCCTGATGACCCATGGGTCAAGACAACGTACGAGATGGATCCCATGAAGTGGAGAGTGGGCAGTGTGTAGTGGTGTGTTCAGACCCAACCTGCACCCAGAGTAAGGATGAGTGCTGTAGAGGAGGCATGGGTGGGGGAACTATGGGTATGTAATTATGGGTCTAGGTGTGCAGGTGTTTGCTGGAGTGGGTCTATTCGGACCGCCCCAGGGATGTAAGCAATAGTGTTCATTGGGCAGAGCCGCCACCCAACGAGCAGCCACTCCCGTTATGAGTCCCACTGCAGCACAGTCTATTTTACAAGGCAAAGAACGGTATAACCAGATGTAGATGTAAATATGTAGAGGTATGTGTGTGTATATATACCCATAACTACATGGAGATATACCTCTCCCTCTCTGTAGTACAAATGTATACATACATAGACAGAATATATATAAATACCCACATATAGGTATATACATATGCAGACACCCATACATCTATATGTCATTAGATATATATATATATATATATATATATTCAGCAATATATATATATATATATATATATATATATATATATATATATATATATATATATATATATATATGGGTCTACCTGATATGGTCGGCAGCTCATATGATCGAAAACCAAAACACGGACACCAGAACACTGACAGCTCAAAACACTGAAAGCTCATTTGATCGGCAGCTCATTTGGTCGACGCATGAAACCAAAGGATTACGCCCTTTCTCCACTGTAGGGTGACCCTGGAGTAGGAATACTAAGTTTGGGGGGTGTGGGGGGCACAGCCCCCCACATTATGTACAAGAATGCAGTCAACTAATTTGATTGTATCCATATGTTTATTTTTATTATTTATTTATTTTACATTTGTTGACCGGGCTAGTCTAGCTGGATACATGTCCATTTTCAGTAGAGGCCCGGGGAGAAAAGCTCCACAGATAAGACAATACAGGATACATTTACAAGTGGTATACATAACACAGTGAAAGCCATAGATATCACAAATTTATAAAATAACACTCAGAATATTATACAGATAATACTAGGTCGGCGACCAATTGAAGTCACAAGGGAGGGGAGGGTTACGATCTCTGGTACAGGGTAAATACTGCAGCGGCTAGTCTGGTTTAGGACATAGGCATAACCAGTGAGACTTAAGAAATATTTTGAGGTGATTTTTGAATTGATTAATCGAGGTCATTAGTCTGAGGCTATTGGGTAGATAGTTCCATAGCTTTCCAATGGAATTGGCATAGAGAGCATCACCTCCAGAGTTATTAGATTTAATGGTTAGAACCTGAACACTATTAGCTGACCTGAGTGATTTTAGGTTAGAGTAGGAGGTCAGGATATTGCTCAGAGAGGGGGTTCGGTCCGGGTGGTTGATTATTTTGAAAGCCTCGGTAAGTTGGTTGAGTTTGAGAAGGTTGGGGAGTTCGAGCCATCCGAGGGTATTTAGGTTGAGGCAGTGGTGAGTACGATACGGTGTTCCTGTTATAAATCTGGCTATATGATTATAGGCAACAGATAGTTTATTGAGTTCCCGCTTGTTGAGGAATGACAGTATTGGTGAGGCATAAAGGAGGGTGGAAAGGAGGTGAGTGCGAGCAATGGTTAGTTTAGTATGAGGGGTTAGGAAATTTTTTATTCTGTACATAGATCCAAGTTTCTTGTTCACGGATTTAATGGTTTGGTTAATGTGTATATCAAATTTAAGCTTGTTATCTATAGTCACACCTAATAGTTTGGTGTGAGAGACCGGGGATATGATGGTACCATTTATAGATTCCACATGGAACGTGTTGTCCGCATTCAGAGGTTCTTTACCTAAGGGAGTAGTTGCAGAGGGGTAAAAAAGCAATAGTTTGGTTTTAGTAGGATTAAGGATAAGTTGCCTTATAGAGAACCATTTTTCCACTAACGTAAAGCAGTTTTGGGTGATTGTTTGAAGTTTCGGGAGGGAGACGTCAGAACAGATCAGGGTAGAGTCGTCTGCATATGTATGTTTACAATTTATGACATATGTTGGGGGCTTCACCCCCACACCCCCCAATGTGGGGAGCTGTGCCCCCGCACCCCCTAAACTTAGTATTCCTACTCCAGGGTTGCCCTACAGTGGAGAAAGGGCATAATTCTTTGGTTTCATGTGTCGACCAAATGAGCTGTCGATCAAATGAGCATTCAGTGTTTTGATCTGTCAATGTTCTGGTGTCAGTGTTTTGGATTTCAATCATATGAGCTTTCAGACACACACACACACACACACACACACACACACACACACACACATATATATATATATATATATGTGTATATATATATATATATATACATATATATATATATATATATATATATATATATATATATATATATATATATATAGATATATATATATATATTTTATATATTTATATGTATGTATATGTATATATTTATATAGATACGTAGATATATATATGTGTGTGTCTGTGTGTGTGTGTGTGTGTGTGTGTGTGTAAATATACACATATATATAGCTAGGATATGATACAGCAGTTAAGAATTACATATGTTCACAGGCCATGCGAATGGGGGTGAGGTGTCCAAATAACAAACGTGTAACACGTAGCATCAACCCCCCCCAGCTAGACAGGTGAAACATACAAAGACACAATAAAAGTAAACAAACCACTGCTTCCCAGATGACAGGCAGGATACTACCAGTGGGAGAGACCCGCCAAGTCTAATCTTGAAACAAAGACAAGAATGTCCCTTGTCGGACAACCCAAAAATTCTATGCTTTTCCGGTTTCCAGCCATTACACAGATGTCTAATGGCAGGGCACACATGTTCTCGGACTACAAGGATGGGGAAGTCTAATGATCCATGAGGTGAGACAACATATGTGATGGGTCCCAAGAAGTGGGGAGTGGGTAGTGTGTACTGGTGTGGCCAGACCCAACCTGTACCCGGAGTAAGGAAGAGTGCCGAAGAGGAGGTGCGGGTGGAGAACTATGGGTATGTAATTATGGGCCTAGGCATGCAGGTGTTGGCTGGAGTGGTTCTGTGTGGACTGCCCCAGGGATGTAAGCAATAGTGTACATTGGGCAGACCCGACACCTAGCAGGCAGCCAAGCCCGGTACGAGTCTCACAGCAGCAATGTATATTTTACAGGAAAATGGGCAGAATAAGCAGATGCGTCATTGCAAACCCATTAAATGAAACCAAAGAACACATGGTCGCAACACCCCACTGTAGGCATGTAAGCCGAACTAATTGGCATCACAAGGTATTATTGCTGTCCCCACCCCCACCCAGGGATGTGAGCGTCCAGACCTACCCCCAAATGCAGGGTATATACACAGCTGTTGCTGTAGAAGAAATGGCCAGCTGTAAACCTTCCCGTCAGCCTTCCTGCACATCCCTGGACATGTCCCCTATTATCAGCCCCTCTGTGTGGCCCAATAATACCACTTACCTACCGACGCATATTGTATTCATAGTAATGTTCACAGTCACAAGTAGGTGACACCCTCCACACAACTATATTGGCAGAATCTGGAACCCCCGACCCAGGTGTATTACTGCAGCTGTCCCAGACTACACATGTAAATAACACATGAATGGAAAACCCAAGCACACTTGGATCACCACCTGCTCACCACCTGGTGAAGTCAACCACCTCCCAACACTCCATACCCCTACACCAATTACTGACACTAATGCATCCTATCCTGCTTCGCATACATATCCCAACACCCTGCAAACCTGCACTACTACTCCCCCACCAATCAGTCGAATAGCCTACTATAGAGTTAAAATGTCCCCCCCACCTACCCGACTACACCTCCACTATTCGCATCTACTCTACAACACAGGTATGGCATAACTAAACCTAACCCGAATACCTGAGTGTAACCTATCCAGAAATGCTAAACTGGAATCTCACTTAACCTTACACTGACCTTCATGAACAGTCATACCTGACATGTACACCTGACTTAAGCATGTATAATACCCACATGTACATGAAGTAGTGCAGGGGTATGCAGCAGCAAGTGGGAGTACACCTGTTTGGGCGGCGGTAAGCAATGGCCACACTGGTTAAGCAATGTGGAGGCCAACCCAGTGTAAAACGCCATAACCAGAGGCCAGCAAGTCTGAGCCTTGCGCACACCAGTGCATACCCACCTACACTTCCCCCACAGTGCCTTAGGCACTCCGTAGCCCACAGCCCTCATCATGGCCAGTAACAACATAATCAGCACTACCAAGTCCCCCCCCTGCACACTATAGTCCAAGTGAGTTACCATGAACGAATGGCAGATATACAATCAGCTGCTGTTATCACAAACATATCATCCGGCACAGTCAGTCAGCAGTATAGGAAATGTATGTAAGTATGTACATTAACACCAGCAAACATGTGCACAGTGCTCAGTCACAGTATTCCGAGCAGTCTATGAGTATCAATGAACAGTGCCTCTTCACGCATACAGTGAGAACAGTAGTCTTGTATAATACTGAAGAGAGGAATGGAAAATGGGGCATCGTGTGGGGGCATGTTTCATCCGCGGAAGCGGTAGATGAGGCTGGTCTGGTGTGTGTGCAAACCACTGCTTCTCAAAACCCTGGCAGTATGCTACCAGTGGGAGAAACAGTGTAGACCAGCAAAGTGTACTCTTGACACAACAACAGGTCCATCCCTGCTGGGAAGCACCAGACATTATGGGTCACAATGATGTTTCCACCAGTATCGGAGGTGGATGAAGGGAAGGCTCAAACATACATGGACTAAATGGATGAAGAACCTGCAGAAGGTTGCATCGAGACAGTAATATGGAGGAGTACTGAGATGTGCAGAGAGGGAAATGTGTGGAGGTGTGGTATGGCAGGGCTAGCAACTGCAAAATGGATGGATGCTGTGTACGTGGAGCTCAGGGGCCAGGGAAAGGGAGCATGAGTGTGACATCAAGGTATAAATATGCAAATTATGCAGAACTGCAATAGTGTAGTGGTCAGAGCATCTGCCTACCGCGCATGCATTCTCGGTTTGAGTCCCACTGCAGCACATTCTATTTTCCGTGTGAAATTGGTATAACATCATCGTGTTGCTGTATAACCTACTAAATGGCATTTACACTTGCACAGGATTACTGCATTACACATAGCCCACTCACTATTCAAAGGACATGAGATGATACACAGATATGTATACACAGACAACCTTTAATGGTGTGTTTTACAATAAAGTATGCCATTACCGACAGCACATAAATCTGCACTTATTTAATCAGTGAGGAATACAAGGCCCACACAGAAAAGTAGATGATGACAGTGTGGATATATAACATGCAATGCTGTCCAGGTCAGGCCCATCAATCCGTACAACAGTGGACAAAAGATTTGCCATCAAGTTAGGTAACAATAAACAATAACAGATGTAGTTCAACATCTGACAGTGACAGTCACACCCCACAGTCAAGGCCTAAGGAGACATTTATTACCTGTGATGATGTCTATGTATCTGTCACATGTATGGACCCTGACCAACAAATGTTGTGGGAGTCCATGATACGACTGGGATGATAGCAGGAATGCTAGCAGTATATTATGATAGGCCAATACCGAACAACTCCTAACCATATGACAGCAGGACAAAGCCAGCCATATATGTGGAGGACAGAGGCAGGAACACAGGGCCATACTCGTAAAATTGCTGTTACACACCCTGCACATTGCTGGTGTTACAGGATTCATTTAAACATACCCTTATTCAGAAATAACACATCAGGAACACAACTGGAAGTAGCCATGTACTGATAACCCTCAACAGACAGATTGCAGGGGATATATCTAGGACAAGCCCTGTGTGGTGCACAGGCAAAAGCAAACAGACAATCCACTGGCCCTCATGTGGATAGGCCCACTGTTGAGAACTATTCAGACAGACTGCATTCCATCCTAAACTACTATGTACACGCAAACACTGCAAAACCAGCAATATACAAATCACATAACAACACTACTCACTCTGTCTGTAGGTCTGGAACTTCTTAAGATTGTGCAGTTGTCCTGTGTCTGCAAGCCCCACTGTAATAGATATTGCAACCTGCCATCTGTAACATTGCTGCCCACATACAGGAAGGATGTCCTCCCTACTGGAAAGGTGAGGGGACAACACCCACATGAGTAAGCAATTTATAGTACTGGGTTGCCATGATAATGGTTAACAGAATCACTACACAGCAGGCTGCATGCAGTTAGCAACTGTTGCACACTGATTGGTGCAGAGCCCATCACCTGATCATGTGCATCACCAACAAATGCTATGCTGAAATCCATTCAAACCAACTCATTTGCTCTACTGGAGAGGGAGAGAGAGAAAGAGTGAGAAAGAAAAAAAAAAAAAAGGAAAACAAAGACAAGCATATAAAACAGAACTCAGAGAGTGGGGAACAAATAACTACAGGCCACAGCTGGGAAGGCATCACACCCATCCAAACACTAAAAGGTATGCAAAACATAACTGTATGTAATTTAATGTAGTATGTCATATAGATTATTAGGATTTATGATGTAGAATGCTTATGTGCCATCTGTAGTTGTCCCTGTAATGATGTCCCTGTAAGCAGTGGGACATACCCACCAACTGTGCAGATCAGCAATGAATGATAAAGATGTCAGCCATAATATCTGTGTATGTTATATTAGTGTGGACAATAACTGTTGGTGGATGTACTGCCGTCTTGATAGATACATGAGTGTCAGAGCACACCACTTGTAGGACAGTCATATGAATGTGTAATGTAGCATGCAAAAATGCCATAGGTGTGTAATAGGTGTACCAGCACTCTCACACCATAGTTACCACCCTAATGTTAGGCCATGTTCACATGTGGCACCTGTCCGTGTTGCAGCAAGGCAGAACAGTGCAGCTGTGGCTGAAAGACTGTTACAGAATGTGGACCGGATGTCTGTATGCACTCCACATATCTGTGTGATACGGAATGTGACATGTATGTGTGCAGATACAGACACTCATATAGACATAGGTATATCCACAACGTACACCATATATCTACACATATATGTACATAGATGTATATTTATGCACACATATATGTAGTGGCACTGACAATGGCATGCAGGTGAAATAGTCTATAACAGGCCAGCAAAGATAAGTGTCCCCACAGGGTACATGGCTACAAACACATAGCACAAAGCATGGCACATACACATAGCACAAAGCTTGGTACAATACAACATATGTCCCAATGGTAGGTAAGCAGCTGACATAACAATTGCAGTCTGTGAACGTGTTGTTGTAGCTGATATGGTGGGGGGAAACATATATGTGTATTAAGAACTATGGTAACCCTGCTGTATGGGTGGTTCAGACCTGTTTCCATCCTTATGTCTTCCAGGAATCATGTTGTATAGTCACCTTCCCGCGTACAACGTCACTGAAATGGCTATCATCATCGACCACCTGGTACAGCACTACATACTTCTTTTTGACCAGACAGCCCACAACCATCAGGAGAGAACCATCCTGTGGAATGAGCTAGTCCACAGGGTCAATGATGTCAGACTGCATAACTGCAGCTATGAGCAGGTCTGGCATCATTGAACTGACCTGCTTCGCCATGTACGTCAGCATGCAGCTGACATAAGGGGGGACCATCTCACAATGGGGGGTCAACCTGCCCATTCACCCCTCACCCATGTGGAGGAGCTTCTCAGCAGCTTAGTGGTACCTGTCTGCCCACAACATCAACACCTGTCAGGGCACATCTAGGAGTTGGTTACCAACAACACACCAGCTGAGGAGCGTGCAAGTAAGGCCCCAGGGCACATCGGTACACCACTCATGTGTATGCATCTGCATCTGTACAGGTACATCATGCAAAACTGAGATGTCATATACATAGTCTGCTGCTATGTAGTAGTAATAAACTGTTGTGTATAAGCTGTAATATTGTGTAATTCTACTGTTGATGTAACATAATGCTGAACTCACCTGTTATGAATGCCACAGCTGTGGCCACTGACATCAGCTTTCTCGCAGTCCTATGTAGGTCCCTCCAGGATACCACCATGGCAGCAGCCGGTAGCCGATGAGTATGGTTCGTGTTCATGCATGATGATAAACTGGGCATGTAATAGCTATGGGCTAACCCCCATGCACACGTCTAACACACCTACCCATACTGCATGCTGTACACATTCACGTTTTGTTGCTGAGAAATGCACTGCATCACAGAGAGACCATGCTGGGGTATCGGTACGGTACAACAGACACATGCAAGATAAAGAACATCCTGTCAATGTGCAATGTGTCCACAGGGTTGTGACATGTGGCAGGACACACGGCCGACAGTAGGGACACAGACACAGGAAAATAAATTTCTTGGGTGGCTTAAGCCAGGGAACCTTGTTGGCTATGTTTAAGTAGGCCCTCGGGCCAATAGCCTAGTACCTATCTATGAATGTGTATGACTCAACACCACCATGGCTGCAGCTGCACACAATCAGGTTTAGTAAACTTTGCAGACGTAACCCTGACCCCACAGCACCCATGACATCAGCAGTGCGTGCACTCCAAGGGATGTGCACATGAGTAGATCTTTCAACCATGCAGAGGTCTGGGATGTGTGTAGGGCACACCTCACAGCCATGGTAAGGTCTGCTGGTTGTCAGTGTAATAGTCATGTACTGGTCATACATGCACTGCTGATGTTGTGATCTGTATTGCAGACATCAGGCATCCACAACTGATAGCTGTTCACATATCATCCCAGGTATGTGTTGCTACAACAAACAGGGGCCGTGAGCATTGGAGCTGACATAACTGACACAGTACTAGAGATGCAGCAATGGTTTCTACACCTGTGATGTATGGTGCACAGTACAAGACAGGGTGCGGAACAGGCCCACAGTAACACTTTGTACATGGGTGCAGTGTTAACATGGGGAGGGGCCATCACCTACCAACAAAGCTCATGCCTCACACACATGTATACTGCCACTAGCATGATGTCACTATAGTTGCACTGCATGCTGTTTAGCTCCATATGTAATGCATGTTGAAGACTGTGTGTACAAATGTTGTATAACTCCACATGGAGTGTGGAGTGTGTGTGTGACTCAGTTGTGTTTGTAAGTGCAATCTAGTGGAGTGTGGATGATGTATGTCAGCTGTGTGTGTGTGTGTGTGTGTGTGTGTGTGTGTGTGTGTGTGTCCGTCCATGTAAGCACAGGCGATAGTGGGATTGACCACATGGTGGTACTTTCCCTTGGGATTGTACTGTACATGGAGTGAGACATGGGACACCAGAACAACCTGTCAGGTATGTAAACACAGGACAGCTGATAGCATAACAAGGTCTGTAGCATGGAGCATGCATTGGGAGGTGCAGTACATACCAGGTATACACATCATATTATTAGCAGCAGATAGGTAAACCGATACCCGCATATGCAGCACTACAAATGCAATGGAGAATTATCACAGCACATCAGTGAGTGTATCCAGGTAGTATTGTTGTCTACATGATGGGTCACTTGTGCAGCAGATGTGGCATGGACTGAGCAAAACTGTAGTAGGAGGCTCTGGTGTGTGACATATGTAGTGAATGTAGCAGCCCCAACCATATAGGGGCCTCATACACCATTACTGCCCATACACAGGGTAATACAGGGTGACAGCAGTGAGGCCATGTACAACCTATTCCACCCAGGTCAGGGAGGCGATGGAGTAACAGGTCAGGTAACTACACGTGTAGGTATGGAGAGGGATGATATGTTAATGGGCTGTAGGGATGTGTGTATATTAGCAAGTGCCATGCAGGAAGGGGAACATATGTAACTGACTGTGGGACTGTCTGCAAACTCAAGGAAGTTTAGGTAGTAAGGTGGCTGTCAGTGTGAGTGTGTGTGAGTGTGTGCACTGTTATGCACTGCTCTACAGGTCATAACATGTGTATTTGTTTCCCCCACAGGTGGCGAGGTGGGTCAGGGTCCCTCCTGCATGCATACTGAGGTAAGTGTCCCTACATACACCGATGATGATGATGAAGGTGGCCGACACTGTGTCATGTGTCATCACCATCCTAGCCACCCCAAAGCCTGCACAAAGTTACAGTGCCCCTACAAACCCCATCACATGTGGCCATAGCAGAGGGACACTTGGTTCTTGGTGGTAATGGCCAGGAAAGTGTGGTGTCCATGCCAACTATGTCAGTTCACAGTCGGCATAGCCAGATGTCCAGAAGGTCACTACATCGGCAGATGTACCATAGTGCTCGTGGGAGGACCGAAGGTCATCCTGCCCCTGACAGATGTGCCACAACTGGTACCACCAGGAGCATGTTTCAAGCCATAATGGAGGCACGTATGGAAATGCACTCCAGACAGGTCCTGAGGCTGCAGAGGTCTGCTTTTGCAGCTGTAAGTGGCAACCTCCATGAACTCACTGTTGCCTTCAGTGAATATACAGAGGTCATAGATAGATGGGGGGTGAGATGGTTGGCCTCCTCGACTGTGGTATGTCTGTGCTAGAATGTATAGTGGAAGTGGATCGATGGCCATGTGGATGTAAGCCAGAGACACCAGCAGCTGGTAGTCAATGTAGACATGCCAGGATGCACAACCACTCCTGTTGTGGCAGTACCAGCCCCAGCACACCACAGGGGCTGTTGTCCACACTTCACCACAGCAGGCCACATGCACATAGCCCTGGCCAGGCCCAGATGCGACATGGTTCCAGCTGACTAATGTCATCATCATGGGAGCGTAGTACCTCAAGGTCTGTACCTGCACATGCCCATGGAACCCCTGGCAGGCACAGTCAGCATGTCTGTGGCTGGAGGCACTGAACTGCAAACCTTGCCAGGTATGGTCTGCAGCTGTCCAACATTACCCATATAGAGCAGGCACATGATGCATGCATGCCCACACACTATGCAACCACACCTAGGGTGACCCCCTACTGACACACACCACATCACCATGCCCAAATCAAGGAACCACACCCCTCACCCAAACACATGGTGACACATGTTTGGACCACCCTCAGCCTCTGGCACACCTGCAGCACACCCTGTGCATATGATGATACCTTTGCCACATCCCTGTCATCCATAACATCGATGCAGGGACAGGCTAACATGGTTCTGAGGCACACAGTGATTGTAATGGGGTGCCGCAATGTACCACAGTGTAGAATGTAGTCAGAGTAATGTGTACTGCATACATGTCAGGTAGTGTAGCCATGCAGCTATGATGCATCTTAGCTGTTGGTAACACCAATTGATATCCCCATACCGTCATCCATTTGCACTGTAGGCATACATGTGTCAGCAGGAGGATGCTCCGCAGTCATATTCCACAGGGGTATGTCAGTGTGGTGACACCATGGCTGTGACATATGTGGTGTACAGTTGCACACATGCCACTGGTATGTATAACAGTTATTGACCGTGCAAATGAGACTGGTGGCTTGCTGCTACAGGTATAATCTGCACCCTTATGTCAACCCATCCACATACACAGACATCCTAACTTGGCGACACTGTGTCTAGACCCTAACCCGGGTATGTAGTGCTACTGAACTGTGTGGCTGTGATTGCACACACGACACCATCTGTAGGGTGAGGTGTATACTAGGTCACGTGCTACATGCAGACCATCCACAGACATGTACAATATGGTAATGGGGGATGTAATGCTTGTATATGGTGAATACATAATGTGTCATACCATCATATACATATTAACCGACACATAACAGGTAGACACACATCTTACAGACCTGGTTGTATAGTTGCTAACTAACTAGTCCATGTGTCCAATGTGTTACAGGTAGGCTTCAAACAGCACATGTGTAACTGGGCTGTATCCTGTTATCTGTTACCTGTATGGATAATGGTGACATTGTCCACCTCAGAGTGGTACGTGGGCCATATACCAGGTGCACCATGGTGTAAAGACAGTGTGCACAGCACCCACATTCCCCACTGGATATTGTACACACTAGAACACATATTTATACTCTGACATACCAGCTATCACACATTGGCCACGACGCAAAAAAAATCCATTGCATATCACAACAGTGGTACCGCAGGTATATGCATGTGATGCAGACGCCACAGGCATAGTAGGGTGTTGCATTGCATTGCCACACCTATGGGCAACAACAACAATATCCATACTACTGAGTGGCAATGTGTATATGGTGAATACATAGTGTGTCATACCATCATATACATATTAACCGACACATAACAGGTAGACACACATCTTACAGACCTGGTTATATAGGAGTATGTGGACTCAGACCAGTGTACCCTACAGATATGCACACATGCACATATACACACATGTGGCAGACCTCAATGGGATTCCCATGCCTACTGACTCATTGGTGCGACACTGTTGTGCTGATACTGCAAGGCACATGTAACTGTTAGGGAGTAGAGTGTAACAGGCTACATGTTACGTTAATGGGGTTGAGAGGCACCACACACTATACGAGTCATACAAATAGGCATCCCCCCAGCCAAACACATCTGCCCTGCAATACAGTACCAAGTGTTGGAGATCTCATAACCAGGGCCAGTGGCAACATGGGCACACAACGTTACTTGTACTACATCCCATCTGTATGATGTCAGGCTGTTATTGGTAACATATCATGCAGTACAGTCTGGCTCCCATGGGGAATGTATTACGTGGAAGCCATAAACATTACTAGGCTGCAGATACACAGACACACATATGTGTGCATATATATATATATATATATATATATATATATATATATATATATATATGTACATATACATGAGACTATACATGCACACACAGTTATATGTACAGTACGATACATAAGTGGTAGGTGCACACAATATGGAACAGCCACTATGCCTACAGTTGACTCGTGAACGACTGGACACTGTATGTGCCACCCATACAAATGACAATCATTGCCTGCAACATACACCCACATAGAGGTCATAAGTGAAACAACACCCACAGGTTTGCAGACATGGTAACCTGTCATCGTGTACTATTACAGTTCTACATGCCATGCCATATAGCTGTAACAACTATATCAATGGAGTGATGCTACAGTGGACCAGTTACACTCATACAGTAGGCTGGAAAGGTTCACAGCTGTTGCTGTCCAGGTCAAGCCATTCACATTGTACAATAGGAAAGACACGCTGGGCCACAGGATACTTAATTGACAGTATGTACTCCAGGTATGTAATTCAGCAGCCTCTATCTACACACTGTACAAACACAGTAGGTGGTATAGACATCTTATGACCACATGGGTTGTAACTGCTACATAACTTGGCATAACTGACACCATCATGAGCACACCAGCACACAGAACAGTTTGTATGGCAGGGGGCAGTAGTCCTGAAGTACCCAGTTCCATGTCAGTAATGTGTATATAGGTGAAGTATATGGTACTGTACATCCAGATACCTTAAGGCAGCACAGCCCTGATGCCCCCACATTTTGTAGCAGCCTAGGTCTTTTCTGGTGCTCCCCCCTAGACTCAATAATACAGGGCCATATACCACTGTTACATACACTGGGCTCTACAGTGCATGAGGGCTCACATGTATTGTGTAGGTGGCACCCACACATATATGGCCCCAGCCCCACCATATGTGTGTGGGTTGCAATGGCAGTGGACTGATGGCAGATATGGCAGTGAGTTATACTCCCAGCCCACAATGGATCAACCACCGACAACATGACATATGTGCACAGCTTGGTATGTAGGTGACGGACAGAGGCTGGAATACAGGCACATATGTGGACAACTATTGCCATACACTACACAAGTTGCAGGTGTTACAGGATAGTCTGTAACATACCCTTAGTCAGGTAATTGCTGGTATGGATGGCCATGGATGTAGCCATGTACTGGTAACACACACACTGCCAGTGTATTATCTGACACAAGACCTGTGTGATGGACAGACAAGACATATCTGGCCGGCATAAGGGTAGGCCCACAGGTGTGCTATGCAGACGGACTGCATTCCATGGCAAACTAGTATGTACACCGACACCCTGTAACACCAGTACTGTACAAAGCATAAAACAACTCCACTCACAGTCTGTCTATACTTCCTGATCCTCCTACAAATATGTGGCTGCCCTGAGTGTGCCGGTTCTCCTTTATGGGGTATTGCTACATGCTGTCAGTAGCACTGCTGCCCAGACACAGGACAGATGCCCATCACACAGGAAATGTAATGGGACCGCGCACACATGATGTTGGGATCAATAGTGGGTGGTTGCCATGACAATGTTAAATGAATGTAGTACACATGTGTAATCATATATCTGGCTATCTGGATATGTATGTGTACATATATTCCCACCATAGTTCCTGGACATGAAGTGTAGGCCAACCCCAGCCCATATGTTCCCAATGTCACAGTTGCAGGGGATGTCAGGTACCTCTAGCAGGTATACTAGTAGGCTATTACTAATGTCATTGGGATTGTCTTCAGAGACATAGTGTGTGTGGCAGATGACATCTGATCATAACATGTGTGCCATTGGTTACTGAACAACATCCAAAGGACATCAGTGTACAGTACCGCTGCTAGCATGTAATGCTACTGTGGACTGCAGCAGAGATATTGGCCAATATATGTGGGGGTCTGATACAATCTGTACAATCCAGAGGTATACACATAAGCCCCTTAGTGCTACACATGTGTACCATGCCTGACAATATGGATGTAGATGGCCATATAGATGGGTATAACACATAACGACTGGTGTATAATGTCCACCATAGGTCATACATTCACACACCCTTGCCTGGCCTGTAATGGTATGACTGCTGGTACAGGGGTGCCATGGCCACATACTACACAATAGGTATTGTCATACATCTGCACTGCATCCCACTGCTGTGTCTGACATACATGACTGTTAGGGGAGGTCCGGCAGCGGGACATCTGGCTAGTATCTGCACATGACATCCCACTGGGTAGGTACACTCAGCTGCTAGGCATGTCACAACACACTGTGCAGGCTGCAGGCAGACTGGCTCAACACTGGCCTACACCTCCCAAGAGGGAATGCACATATACCTGCATGTAAAGCAGGCTCCACAGGCATGTCACAGCACAGGGGAGGATACACCTGTGAAACAGTGCATATCCACAACCAATGTGAACAGAGCCACATATGGTTAGCTAGTATGGTATTACAGTATATGGACTATTTGTTCGACACCATCCTCATATGTGCCACTCACAGACTGCCCTACATATACTGGCCTGCTATACAGTTTGGTCTGGTGGCTGTCTGTGGTATGGGACACGTGTGTTTATTTCCCTACAAACATGTACGTCACTACAGTACCATACAGTAGGGCAGCATGTAATATCTGATAGTAGGGGAACTAGAACAATGTCATCTACCACAGTCTGTACACAGACTAAGGTACATATCAACACTACACACACTATTGACATTCACCATAGGTACACTATCTCAGTACTGTATGAACATCCTCAGAATGTGCAGGTAATGTAATGTAACCCCTACTGTGCATAACATGAGTAGCAGTCAGATATATCAGTGGCTTGTTCTTAGATATGATGCCACAAAGTATGGTGTACAGCACATATGCACCACTTCATGCACGACATATGTACAAAGGTTAACAGAGGTGTGGCTGGGAGCACATACACAGGGCCAATATTGACATGTTGCTGTGATGACCACATACATTTACTGTTGTTACAGGGTTGTTGCAACATATGTCCTTTGAGGGATATGATGTCTGTGACTACCACAGCTTTCTCCATCTACTGACTGCAATCCTTACACTACCTTTAGCAGTCGACAGCTAGATGCTCCATGGGTGACCCATGCAACCATGAACACAACAATGTCCAGGCTACAGATGACCCTGCAGATGGAGATTCGGACATGGCAGGTATTGAGACATGTACATCAGCCATATCCACACAAACACTATGAAAGCAACATTACTCCAAATGCAGTATAGTGGCACTTACAGTCTGTAGTCAGGTCAGGCACATCCACCTCCTGTTATTTGCACTGTTTACACAGTGTATGTTGTTAGAGGTAAACCACAATCCATCTGGGATGCTGTTTGGCACACAACAGATCTAGTTCCTGCTCACAGTGGGTGAAAAGGGCAAACACCACCATGATGTTACTGGGCATTGGAGTGTGCTTCCATACAATTGGTGATGGGGATGTTACCACAGCTGTTTCACACGCAATCAGCTAAGGGAGGGCTGTGATTTGTGCAGAGGCCATCAGCTGATCATGAGCATTACTTAGATTACACATGCTGCTGCCTAAGCAAAGCAGGTGTAGGTCTCCATGTCCACCTGAGAGAGGGTGGGGGATGCAGACAGATGCTAATATGTGTCAGGGAGGGGTGGGAGGGTAAAACTGAAGCATGGTTGTGTCACACACCTAGCAGCACAGGGTATCAAACCCCTGAAAACTATGTAGTGCTAGTACAGTTCATTACAATTATTGGATGTGCCACATGGGTTACCTGTTGTGGAGCACTCAGAATATATATGTGATGGTGAGTGGCATCTGCAACAGGGATACAGTAGCTGTATGGTAGGTGACATACATGTTCCATTCAGCATGAACAGGTGCCAGCATCAACACAGCCACACTCTCACAAGGACACACACACATTGACACACGTGGCAGGGCCAGGTGTACAACTCATTGGTTGTGGGACTGCCACATCACATCATTGTGCAGGTATCCCATACACCACACATGTCATACAGGGGCTGTATGTGCAAAGGGTATGGGAAGGTGCCTGACATCAGACAGCATGCTGCAGTATGCCCATGGGGGTTGTAGGGAGTGTGGATGTGAACATCTGCAGCATGCAATACACACACAAACACACAGGGTGCCACTACTGACATGCATATGTGCATGTCTGCACAGGTGTGTGGTGTTCAACTGGGCCAGATGGCTGTCCACGGCTAGGTGGTGGGTGTACCTTGGCATCAGACCACATGATGATGGTCTGCATTGTGGCTCAGGGATGTAGTGTCTGCATTTGTCCACACAGGCAGGTATGTATCCCACATCCAGTCAGCTGGGTGACTACTGTGTGTGGCCAATGCTGTGCATTGAATTTGTTCATGACATGGATGGCGTCTGAGATGTGCACACCTCCAACATGCATGTACAGTGACATGTAGAACTGTACCTGGGGTGTCCAGCACATGTTGTGAATACAGATAATTATCAGATGTGCCAGTCCTGCCCACCTCTGGTGGGAGCTGGTAATGGTCAGCAGCTTTACTCTGCACCTACATGGTGTGCATGCTATCAGCATCCCTTGGTGTCAGTGGCATCTGTCCATACGGGCATGTTGTCAGACATAGTATGTCCATTGTGGGTCACTTGTTATGGCACCAAAAGTGGTGCAGTTGTCCATTGGACAACATGGGGGAGGTGCACTGTCTGCACGGATGCGCATATTGGCCAAATGGACTGGGTGTCATGCCTTCTGTGGCCCGACGCTGTCACTCCATAGTTACTATCAGTGGCCAATATGCAGTGTACTACTCACATATTAGCTGTTACCTAGGCATGTGTGTATGTGTGACACATGGGGTGAGAGTGTTCTCTGGGTAATACTGAGGTTGCTAACTGTGATTGCCTGGCCTTGATGTCACATGTCTGGGTATGGCTCTGCACCCCAGCCTCTCAGCCATATCACATGTGTTATCCCTGTACAGTGGACATTGTGATATATAGTATGGTCACCATATAAGAAATATGCAAAACCCGCTCCACATTGGCCACAGGTGTCACACAGTCACAACCACCTCTAGGCAGGATACAGGTTACAAACACACACTCACACACACACACACACACACACACACACACACACACACACACACACACACACACACGCACACCTGTCATGTTTGGGAGTAGAACCCTTACCTAACTAGTGTATTATACTACAGCAGTACACAGTTATAGTACGTGCCACAGATATTACTGGAGTAGTCCTTGCCCAAAAGGGTATTTCACACTGACTGACATCACAGGATTGCCAAAGTGGGGCTTTGAAATGACTGCGAGAGACTAGCCTAAAATGCATTGCTCCCTACACACACAGTGATACACACAATACATCCTGAACTGCCATGTGTGGGGATGGAACCCAACCACGCGTCTAATTCACAATACAGCAGTATGCAGTTACAGGACATGCTACAGTGATTACAGGTCTACAACCTTCCCAGAGGTCTATATCTAGGTGAGTAACATCAGCAGCCTTGCCAAAGGAGTGTATTCGACTTGTAAGGGGTGTGAGTAGCCTAAAATGCATTGCTCTCTACACAGTCGGTGATAGACAGACATGCACACATATGCACACACAGGCTCACATATGCACAGTTGCCATGTCTGGGGTTTGACCTCCTACCTAACTACATTATCACACTGCAGCAGTACACAGTTACAGCATGCACTACGGAGATTACAGGGCTGCAGCTTTCCCAGGGGAGTATTTCTAGGTGGGTGACATTAGCAGCCTTGCCAAAGATGGGTATGTGAAATGTAAGGGGTGTGAGTAACCTAAAAGCATTGCTCTCTACACAGTCAGACATGCACGCATACGCACACAGTTGGCAGGTCAGGGGCTAGAACTCCCAACTAACTCCTTAATCACACTATGGCCATATGATGTTACAGGATGTGCTACAGAGATTACTTGGCTATGATTATCCCAGAGGTGTATTTCAACTTGCGTGACATCAGCAGCCTTGCCAAAGGAGGGCATTCGACTTGTAAGGCTGTGAGTAGCCTAAAAAGCATTGCTCTCTACACAATTGGTGATAGACAGACACGCACACATATGCACACACAGACTCACACATGCACAGTTGCCACGTCTAGGGTTTGGCCTCCTACCTAACTACATTATCACACTACAGCAGTACATACTTACAGCATGTGCTACAGAGATTACTGGGCTACAGCTTCCCCAGGGGAGTATTTCTAGGTGGGTGACATTAGCAGCCTTGCCAAAGTTGGGTATGTGAAATGTAAGGGGTGTGAGTAACCTAAAAGCATTGCTCTCTACACTGTCAGACATGCATGCATATGCACACAGTTGGCAGGTTGGGGGCTAGAACTCCCAACTAACTCCTTAATCACACTATGGCCATATGATGCTATGGGATGTGATATGGAGATTACTAGGCTACGATCGTCCCAGAGGTGTATTTCAAGTTGTGTGACATCAGCAGCCTTGCTAAAGGAAGGTATTTGACTAGTAAGGGGTGTGAGTAGCCTAAAAGGTATTGGTCTCTACATAGTCAGTGGCAGACATGCACACATATGCACACACAGACTCACACACACACAGTTGTCACATCTGGGGTTTGACCTCCTACCTAACTACATTATCACACTACAGCAGTAGGCAGTTACAGCATGTGCTATGGAGATTACTGGGCAACAGCTTTCCCAGGGGAGTATTTCAAAGTAGATGGCATCAGCAGCCTTGCCAAAGTTGGGTATGTGAAATGTAAGGGGTGTGAGTACCCTAAAAGCATTGCTCTCTACACAGTCAGTGAGAGACAGACACACACACGGACAGTGATACACACACACATAGTTGCCATGTCTGGGGTTAGAACTCCTACCTAACAAGTCCATCACACTACAGCAGTACGCAGTTATGGGATGTGCCACAGAGATTCCTGGCCTACAACTCTCCCAAAGGTATATTTTACATTGGATAACCTCAGCAGGCTTGTCAGGGTACCGCTATGGGGTGGCCAGTGTGTGCATGGCCCATACACCATTCATGTAGGTGTGACACACCACAGGCAGCCACACACGGGGTCATATGTCACAGGTGTGTGTCTAGGGCAACTAGCTGACTATGTCCTTGTACAGCCATGTTGCGCAGCTGGCACGTGGACCACTTAGTCTGTCATGCTGACAGGTACTGTTCAGTAGTAACTGTAGTGTGTGACATTTGCAAATGATGTGTTTGCGGCTCTTTGGCTGTGTGCTCAGTGGGACAGGCGTGGATGGCTCCTTTTCATAGACACTCTCTTCCACACATCTATATCCATCTACCTTTGGTGTATTATCGTGTGTTGTCCTTACATATATGTCTGTATTCCAATCCACTGTGTGTGCAAGTCATGAGTGGTGCATACTGACATGTGTATGCAGTAACTATTACAACCACTGGATATGTCTGGTCCACTGGTGTTTGCATACATGGCCTTCATGTGTTTAAGTGTGTGAGCATGCCCAGTATGACCTTTCAGTATGTGGATGACTGACATTTCCTTCATTTCTCTAAGTGTGTGAGCATGCCCAGTAAGGCCATCTGTTATGCATGTGTGGAGCATGTCCAGTGGTTTGTACTACATAGCTGACCTTTGTGTTATACACCAACAGGTAGCATGCTGTGTCTGCAGGGTATCCACCTATCATTTGGCATTGACTGTTGCAACATGCCTGCATAACAGGGGGTAGACCTGACTATTTCTATGTTTCTACACAGGATTGGGGGGGGCGCACCTGACTGTTACTGTATTTCTATGTGGGGTGGGGGAGCACTCCTGACACTTGTACACATTTGCTAGGACTGTACTGGTATGTCCTGTAGTCCAGTTCAGGCAGTAGTCTTACCCATCATGCTGGCTACGCCATACCAGTGTACTTCTGTTCTTATCTTTTGATTGCATACACATTAGTTTATGACTTCCTAGCTGTCACAACTGACATCCCACTACCTGGCCTGCTGTAGTCTGTCTGTGTAGGCCTGGTGGGGGTCACCGATACCCCTCATTCAGAGGCCATAGTACGACATTTGTTTGTGCTTGTCTACACCTGTCCTGCTGGCTGTGACTGTTGTTGAGTATGTGACCCCCCCCTTACTGACATGTGTGAGTCCCTTATCTTGTGGGTGTGCCAGTATTGCAGGTGGTGCTGCAGGGCTGCCTATGTTGGATGCACGTAGTACACTGCCTACGCATGGTTAGGGACAGGTAGTGTACTGCTTGGCATCCCTTTTACTGTATGGGAGAGTCAGAGAGAGGTGCTATTCCCTAGGTCCCTCCCCTGTCAGTGTATACACTATGCGTTGCTTCTTTGCCAGGGCCAGGGAATACTGGGCATGCCTCCTTCTGCCTACTGGGGCAGGCTCAGGTTGTTCCTCCTCATGAGTCACACTGTGCCTTTCCAGGCCTTGGCACTGGTGGGGGGCTATATGGCCTTGCCCCTTGCTGCTCCTGCTGCAGCTGTTTCTGCAGGATCATATTGTGTAGCATGGCACATACACAGAAGATATGGGTACATGTAGTTGGTGAGTACTGCACGGCTCCGCCAGATGTGTCCAGGCACTGGAACCATGACTTTAGCATCCCAAACACATGCTCTATTATGATTCTTCTTTGTGTGTGTGCCTCATTATGGAGTTCTTGTTTGGATGTGTGTGCATTTCTGATGGGTGTCATTAGCTACGGCTCCAGTACGTATCCAGCATCCCCCACTAGGTGACTATGTGGGATGTCCCCATTGGTAAATTTCTGGTACAGCTGCATCAGATGCCAGATGTGGGAATCGTGATAACTTCCAGGGCAGCCAGCACACACGTTCATTATTATGCCCTGGGCATTGCACACGACCTGGCAGTTGATGGAGGATGCCCTTGCGGTTGATGTAGACCCTACCCTGCTCACCAGGTGGGGCTTTGATGCGAATGTGCGTGCAATCTATTGCACTCACTACCTCAAGGTATTCTGCTATTTGGTGGAAGAGATGCATACTGCTGGCCAATGCCTCGTGGATGAGGGGGAAATATATGTGCTCACCGATATGTGCTGCCATGGCATCCAGGAACTGGTGGAGTACCCTGAATGCTGATGCCTGTGAGATCCCCATCATATCCCCAGTTGGCCTTTGGAAGGTACCTGTAGCTAGTATTGTTAGGCCTACACATGCCTTCATTTCCACTGGGATGGGTTCCCCTCTGTTAGTTCTGTGTGTCAGGTGTGGCTGGCACATTTCAACAATCTGCTGTAGGAGGTCCCTGTCCACCATATAGTACTCCACTATCTCCAGCTCATGTAGCCCTTGGTAGGTTACCCTGGGTCTGTACACTTTTCTCTGTCTCCTCACTGTGGGTTGTTCAGCAGCATTCCTATCCTCACCACCCTCAGCATCTTCCACAAGTTGTATGATAGCTATTGCAGCCCCTAACATTTTGCTGTTGTGAATGTTAAAAGTTCCCCGCTTGTTTACACCGGTGGTGTAGGGTGTGGGAAAAAACAGAGGAGTAGGTGTTTGCATAGTTTGTAGCGGCATTCTGGGCTGGTCTGTTGCCTGTGTAATTGGCTTGTTCTGATACGTTTTACCTGGCAGCAAACCTAGTACCCCTTGATTAACTTCCTACTGCTGCTTTCCCTTCCCATTACCCTTCTGATTCATCCAGGGGGTGCACCGCACAATCGGTGTACTGCAATGTGCACACTGCTGCTATTTCCTGGATTCACTTCCTTTATCTTCCTGTAGATCTCATTGCATGGTGCGCTCACCTACTTACACTTTGTCATACGTGCTGGGCAGGTTTAGACACACCTCCTGGTTTTGCTCTGCTAAGCTGGCTGCAAACCCAAGTCACAGGGCTCCAGTCCTCTGACAGTATGCCTGACACTCCCACACATGATGTCATCTACCTCCTAGTCTTGCACTCAGGTGTTCATATTCATATTCATACATTGTTGAGACCTGCCTCACATGCTGGGGAAAACCGGGATTTACTATCCTTCGCATCATTTGCATAGAATTGCCTTATAATGCATAGTTACATGTGTCACACTGTGCCTCCCCCCGTAGCAACCACTATTCACTGACCAGGTTGTTTTTTGCCTGCCATTGACTTGCATGGCGGAATACTGATTTTAGTTAGACTGTTTCTTTTTAGGTTTATTTTCTTATTTCCCCACCGGTCCCATTTGCACGCCACTGCCCTATGCTTCAACGGCCGTGCTTGGCGGACATATCATAAAAGTTGTATTTTGTACAACTGGCATTGTTTGCAATGCAAATGGCCTTCTACTTGGCCACTGGCATGCTTCCTCAATGATATGCAGCCTTTATTTGGAGCTGTCATAGCTCCGTTTTGGAGTTTGCAGTACTGTACTCGGTTACCAACCGAGTACATTTCTGCATATTACGCTAGTCCTGCACGCCCTGATTCCTGCTTCCTGGATGGCAGATTCTCATTTGCATGGTTTTTCCCTGCAAATGGGGTGATATGCATATGGGGGCTGAGGACGTGCAGCACTACTGCAACAGCGCTCGCGTACGTCAGACGTGCATGTACGTGGATCGCTTGGCCGCCATATTGGCAAAATTTCCTCTTACACTAATCATGCACACCATGCAAACTTTTGAGAATCTGGGGGTCAGTGTTAAGACAATAGAAGAGTAATTTAAACACAAAAGTCCAGGTATTTAAAGGAGGGAGCTATGGAGAGATCCACATTGCAGCGTCACGAGTCTTGGGTAGAAGGAGGACGTCAGGAGTGAGGCGTCCAGGAACATACATGTGTGCCACATTGGTGGGCACAATGGTCAGTTGGGACGCGTAGGATACGGCCCAATCGACATGCTTACACTTCAACATGGTTCAAATTAGGGTGACACATTGGACAGACTTAGGTTTGTCACAACCATTTGTCTATATTAGATAGTGACCCACAATTATTGTAGTAATGAGGTAACACAGTTTAGGGAGACATCATCATTTAGTAGAGATTTTTTAGTCATATTTTTTAGTTAGATCAGTTCATATCTATATATAAACATTTATACACTGTTGCAATTCCAAGTCATGTTAGTAGGAGTTGGTATTATACGGCCAGTATCTTTAAATCCATGTTTATGTTAAATGAGATGTATATGGCCAATTGAAAAAATGAAAAACAAAAGCATTTCAAAGTATGTTATTTTTAAGGAAT
Source organism: Protopterus annectens (assembly GCF_019279795.1). Taxonomy (NCBI): domain Eukaryota; kingdom Metazoa; phylum Chordata; order Ceratodontiformes; family Protopteridae; genus Protopterus; species Protopterus annectens. Next base: position 1,084,208,883 of record NC_056747.1, on the reverse strand, counting down.
CACTAATGACGAATAATAATAACAATTTGTTGTATATAAAAGTGCTATTACAGTGTTTCACTTTTTTAAAAACTGAAATTTTTATATTTGAATGCAAATAATCAAGTTCATGATTTTAACATCATTTCCTGTTCAATGATTATAAAACCAGGACGTAGGGAGGCGTCCTGGTTTTTCTGAAGAAGTCCACGTGACAATAAAGTGGAAGAAAGCTAAAAAATCATCATCAGACTGTGTGGCCACTTTATTCTCTGCTTCGGTTGCTGTTTCCAGTTTGTTAAACACAAAAGTAGCCAGAGGTCTAATGAATGCACTAACAAAAGCTCTTTTAACTAAAACTAAATCAATTAAAAAAAAAAAAACAGAAACGATACAAAATCATAGGAAAAACATTAAATGGAAATACCAATAGATTTATAAACAGTAAGGCAACTGTTTAGACATAAACCCATAAAATGTAATCACACACTAAAAGAGTTAAAAAAATAATAAAATAAGTGAAAACTACTTAGACAGCAATAGTAAACAGTTGATTCAGTTTATACGTGCCTGCATGGAGAGTTGAAGCACTCGGGGCTTAGTTTTAAAAAAAAATCTTTTTTGTTTTTTTTTTTATTACTTTAAACTGTAGCACACAGTTGCTACAGTTTATACCCTACATTGAGTGCTATAGCACTCGGGTTTCACTATAATAGCTGGTATTGCATTAGAGATCAGGATCAGCTGATCATCCCCCAGCCCCCAACACTGAGCCCAGGGCAGTTGTCCCTCTCACCCTATCCTAGCTGTGCTACTGCTCAACAGAAGCAGGGACAAGTCCAGAAATAATCAAGGACAATCAGGTACACTTTTAAAATATTAGTAATATTAATTTGAGACATTGACAGTATAAGAGAATGTGAATGAGTTTACATTTTCTGAAGTAAAATATGTTATAACTCTAATTATTGTGATTGTTTATTAAATGAAATTTACCACCTTTTCTCTCAAAGTCACTGATTTTAGGAAGGATTAAGAGGGACATAAGTAAAATTTGATTTAAAATCAGGGATATCCATGAAAATCAGGGACAGTTTAAAGGTATGTTGCTAGGCCGAGGAGCTAAGTGGAATAACCAATGAAAAGGCAGCTAGAAGTCCAGCCAGCAATTTCTACCTCTCAGAAACAAAAGAAAATGAAGCCCTGCTACTGAATTATGTATTATTTTAAATCATTTTTTTTTTTTAGTTTTAGATTCCTTGATAATGAGCAATAACTGAATCAAACATTGTACTGTAGAGCAGGCAAAGGCTACCTCTTAAGAAATGATGAATCATGGATCATATGTTAAGATCTCTGTTTAAAGGCATTTGAACTTTATGTCCAGTAACTGCCTGTATTGTGTGTGTATGTTCCCCCATGTGTGCTTGTGTTTTTCCAGTTCCTTCCCAAAAAGCATGCTGATTGATTGGCTACTCTAAAATCACTGTGTGTTTGTGTGTGTGTGTGTGTGTGTGTGTGTGTGTGTGTGTGTGTGTGTGTGTGTGTGTGTGTGTGTGTTTCATTTACCTTTGCCCTTGTGACCTGAGCCATGGCAAAAATGGTCCTTTTTAAATGAATAAATTATTTATTAACAAAAAAGAATATAATGGCACTTTTGGTAGCCTTTCTTTATAGATCATGTTTGAAACACTGTTACATTTTTTAGGGAAAAAAATCATGTTACCTTTTCAAGTTTTTTTTTTTATTTTTTCAAATACTACAGAGCACAGTATTGTATTTGTTATTGAATCAGATTGTTGAACCATAAAGCTGAGCAGTGGTTTCGTTGGAGGACTATACATGCCCTATAGAATTAGATGGACTATAAAATGTGCTCTCTTGATGTTGGTAGATACTGGACAGAGTTAATTGTTGGCTACCATTCTCTCTAGATTTGTAATTTTGTCCTTAGATGTTTAAAATGCCTGGCCCTCAATGTCCTATTTGGATGCAGAGCATCATTATTCTTTTGGGAAAACTTGACTGGCTTAGAAAGGCTCCTGGGTTGTTAGCCTAGTAACAGTCTAGGAATCTATGAATACATCATTTTTTATGATTTGATCATTTATTTTATAATACTAACTTAAAACCTTAATAAAACATCTCAAGATGCTACATTTCTGACATTAAAGGAAAGGTAATTACTGCTATAACAGGTGTTTTTTTTTGCAGGCCACATTGAAATACTTGATATTTTTTTATTAACTTAATTATTTTACCTTGTTTGCTATCATCATCCATTCACTTGTTATATCTGAGAAGTGTTGCACAAAAAAGTGATCCCAGTAGAGTATCCTATGGGACACCTTGGTCACTCCTATAGGAATAGACAGCTAACACCCTCACCTTGTCTTGTTGTATTAAATTGCTTAGCTGTTGTTTTACAAATTGCATTATGCCAATATGTAATACTATTAATTTTTCAATTAGTCACTTATGTGAAAGATTGTTAAATGCTTTGGCAAGGTCAAGGTAAGCAGTATGCACAACTATTAGACCTTCTTCAAGTGTTGCTGTTAGCTATTCAAAGAATGCCATTAGAATCAAAAGGAAAATCTCTCGTTGTTAAACCCATACTGTTCCATATTTGCAATAAGCAGGGCTCCTGTGACATACTAAGTTCCATTATGACTTTCCATGATTTTACATAGAATATAAGTTTGGGTGAAGGATTTAAAAGTAACTGGGTCTGCTGTAATCCTCCTTTCCCCAAGCATTGTTATAAGGCCCCAGTGGCCTAATGAATAAAGCATTGGCCTCCTGAGCCATGGATTGTGGGTCTGAGTCCCATCAGGAGTGATATCATCTCATGGAGTTAGGAGATAGTATTATGGTTAATGTGTTTACATCACAGAATCAAGATACAGGGTTTGATTCTTATCTTTGCGAGAAAGTGGCTAGGCTTAAGACAGCTCATAAGAGCAGCTAGCGAATTACTTAACTGATAACATAGGGTGTATTTTTTTTCCATATGTTAACATCTTATTTAACTTACCTGATAGGGGCTTATTCGCATTTTCTTTGATTTGATGCAGGTATTTTATATGGTCCAATGAAATTTTACTTGTGGCATTGGTTTAAATGTCTGTATTTATAAAAAGGATGATTTCATTTTGCTCTGTAACACTCAAAACATATTTTCTGATTATTGTGAAGTTTGCACCAAATTTTCTTAAAAAAGATATTGCTTTTATCTTTTGCCTGGATGACCACTTCAGTGCTTGGTGATAACATGTTGAGTTCTCCTTTTTTGCATTTCAGTTTTCTGATTTCATTAAGTAATACCTTATTATTATCTTTAACCCTTGAAGCAAAGTGGAGCTCTTACCTAAATATGGAGGATTTGAAAAGAATATAGTTATTATATGTTACTTAATCTAGACCTTTTTATAACTAGTGTAATTTTATAATTGCAAAAAGTGTATTTGTATATATTAATCAAGGATTCATAGATATATTTTAGCTAACCCTGTCAATCAATTTATCCAATGCTGACTGCATGAAGAAACATAACCAAGAGCAAACTTTATCAGAAAATGTGCTTGTTAAGTTTTTTTTTTCTCTATTGTTGTGAAACTTCAGAGTTTGGAGTATGTGGGTGTTGCTCCACATAGGGGGTGAAGGGGGAGGCTTATCCCTATGAAAAAACTAACTCTAGGGTTCACTGGAAGTGCTTTTGGTGAGAATGCTTTTAGACAGACAGCATTTCAAGTTATTTGTTGTCAACTGATCAACAGTTTCATGTATACAAACCTGAACAAATGACTTTGTATATTTAGCAAAGAGTTTCTAATTTCTAGGCATCATACTGCTAAGAAATGCATTGCTGCACTATTGGGCAGTGAGGGGTTTAATGTGCTGCAGGTAAGTGTGTGAATCTTTGATCATGTGCTTTGTATGGAAGACTTGTGCTTGAAATACTTAAGTGCATACAGTCAATAGCTAATAACTACATTGCACATATGTATTCTTTTGGTAGAAGCTACACAGGGAGAAGAATAGCAGTTTTCTCCTCTCAGATTTAGACCAGGTAAAGGTTGGCATGTATATATGTATGCAAGTGTACATCTGTGTGTCTATGTGTGGGGGAATACAGGGACAGTGTTTGACTGGGTAAAGTAACTGAATGTTCACAACTGCAGCGTGTTGGTATATGTGTGTCCATATATGCGCGCGCGCTTGTGTGTGTGTGTGTGTGTGTGTGTGTGTGTGTGTGTGTGTGTGTGTATGTGTATTTGTGTTGAGTTAGAGGGCCGCAGCCTGTTGCTGCTATGCATGGAGAGATGGGGGATATGGAGTGAGTTGGCTCCAGATGTGTGCATGTCTGTTTGTGAGTCTGTCTGTCTTTCTGTCTTTGAGTGGGAGTGTCAGAGTGTCTATTTTGGTGTGCATGCCTGAGTGTGTGTGTGTGTGTGTGTGTGTGTGTGTGTGTGTGTGTGTGTGTGTGTGTGTGTGTGAGATCTCCACAATCTGACAAGAAAGACTGAGTGGAACATAGGCGCAAACTACAGCAGCTGTAATCTACACAGTTTCTGCTATCAAACTGCCACCATAGTAGGTAGAATATGTGGGTTATGTATGCATGTGTGTGTGCATGTGTGTCTGTCAGCATGTGTCACTGTGTGCATGTGTGTCTGTATGTCACTATGTCCTTCTATAATATATCTGCAGGGGCTGTGTGTGCCTGTATGTGGTCTGCTAAAGACCTGCACTGCTTCCTTGTGTAGGGTAGTAGGGCTCTAGTCTGGGTAGCTATTTAATCTATTCCATTGTGTGATTCATAGTCATGCAGATTCACTATTATTTTAATATGAATTACATTTAGTGGAGCAGTGCAATTTGCTTTACACATGTGAGAGTTGCACTGTTGTAAATTCCAATCTTACTGTCTTAGCAGAATGCGTTCATTAGTGTTGAAACTAATAATATCATATAACTCTGACAGTATCCTGAGCAGACTTGTTTAAGTACTGGAGAATTGTATTCTAGTTTGTTTTCCTAGGTATGTCATTTCTGGCATCATAATTCAAATTCATAAATTCTAAATAAGTCCAAGTTATTTATGAATGAATTTGATTGTAGTCTTAGGCTAAAGATGATACTATTGATATGTATCAATTGAAGATGATATAATCATAACAGAGCAGAAAATCTATGTCTGTTTGCCTGTTATATAAAATACAACTATCCCTAATTGGAATTTGTATTACTTGTTCCAAGTTGTTTTGATTAGCATAGGCAGTATTTGGGTATGCCTTTTTTGCTGTTGAGTAGGGTACCTAGCTAATGTTAGATCCCCCCCATACTGATTATATGTTTACTGACTGAAACATCCTGGAGTTAGGAAATTCTTTTGATCAATGCAGGGTAAAGAGAGTATGCAGCAGTTAACATTTATATATTGGATACTAGTGTTATTTATTTATAGTCATGAGCTGTTGTCTTGGCTTTTTATAAGTACTACTTTACAGAAACCCTGTTACCTATCCCATTTGATCAGTGACAATCAATGGAGATATACAGTGGAATCTGTGATATGCATTTGGAACTTTAAACCAAGTTTCAGTAACTGTACAAAAATCAAGATCTTCCAGGCAGAAAAAAACATTCTAAATCACCTATTATATTGCAGAGATTTCTGACATTTCTTATCTTCACCTCTCATTTTTTTTTATTTTGCAATTTTTTATTTATTTTTGTTGTAAAATCTGAGGAAACTAAACAAAGGCAATGGAAATGAAAAATTTCTTGTAAGTATTTGTACTCTATAGGAAAGCACTGTAGCTGGTTGCACATACCTCTGCATTTTGATTGACAATGAGTTCCCTGTCTATGAAACCACCCCTTAGCCACTGATTGAATGCCAAGATCTTGTCATCGTATTTGGTACCGTATGAGGTCATTGAAGGATTTCTTAAGCACGTGTTTTTCCATCCTTGTGTTTTTTCTGTGTAATCACTCAGTGACTTGGTTAGGAGGAGATGTTTAGATTGTCATAAAAATCAGGTGACACCCAGCTGTTCCAGTGATTTAATGCCAGCATTTGTCATGATATTTAAGTGGCATATGAGGTGATAGATGGTCTTCACTATGCAGATGCGATCTCCCTTGCTTGTATTTCTGTTTGTGCAATGACTAGGTGGAGAGAGCTCTACCTGTGCTATACTCAACAACCTGTGTCTAATGTTAGCAAGCTAGATGAAGCCTTGAAATGCACCTATGAACAGCTGAGCATGAGCTAACATTCATTACAAAAAAGGTTGCCATGACTGTATGTACCACTCTGTAGAATTTGTCCATTACAGTTGTATCTTAATATTATTTATAGTGGTGACAAACTGGAATTCATGTCCAGGATGTGAGGTTTGAGTGCTGTTTTTGACAAGCAAGCCTTAAAGCCCACATTTCAGTGGTTGCTAGATCATCCTGTTAACATCTCAGCAACTTTGCCCTCATCATGCATCTTATTCTGGTTACAGTCCCGACATGATTTGTTATCCTCTTAGTCATACTAATGTAATCCCATGTACCTACAACCTCTAGACTATGAACATGGCCTCTTCCAGCTAGCACAAAGTGCCCTTGTCCAGTTATTCACTAGGGTATCATGTTACCCACATATTGTGCCATTTCTGCATGAGCTTCTCAAGCTATGCATTAGTCAATGGAGTACTTTTATGGTTTAGTTTTGCTCTACCTAAAACCATGAACTTAGTTACCCCTACCTGTGAGATCTTCTCATGTTGCCCCAGTCATCCCATTCAATGTGCTCAGCTAACCAGGGGATTCCATTAGCCTATAATCCTCTCACATTCTGGGCTTTTGCTTTTTAAGGACTATTGCTGGAATGTGCCATCTTAGTGGCTGACAGGGGTGTCCCATTTTTAATTTCTCCAAATCTTTTGGGTTTCTAATACCATGATGGAAATGGACCCCATTCCTAAGTCAAAGTATGATTAAAGTTCATGAAGTTAGTATTGTTTCAATCTTTGATGTCAGCCAGAAGTGCTCTTCACAATCTGCCTAGTAATGACGTCTTCTGTAATTTTTATGGAGTTACATGTATCAGTAACATATCTAAATTTGTACATTCTTTTTTTATTAGACCCATTGCTTTTACTACTATTTGAACTGTCTGGGTATCTTTCTTCTACATTGCTCTTATTTCTGCCTGCAGATCCTGATATTTTATGACGTTGTGTCTCTCTGTATACAAGACACTGTAGTCAGTGGGTGTAGTGATTTCGATGATCAATGCTACTTCTGTCTTCCTTTCATGGACCATTATATCCATTTTTCTAGCATCTATCTTTTGAACTGTGGTAATGGGTGATCCCATGTGATATAGACTTCATCATTTTCTATGATGCTTTGTGGCTTATGTTTCCAGTGTTTTTCACCCACTTCTATACCATATTGTTTGCACAATCCCCAATGCAACAGTCTTGCCACATTATTATGCCTTTCAGTATACAGTCCTTCAGCCATTAGTAAGTCACAACCAGCGATGAGGTGTGTGATTATTTCCAATTCGGTCTTACAAAACCTACATTTGTCTGTTTCTCCCACATGTTCAATGGACGTTGTAAACCAGTATGTATGTACCCCACTATCTTGTGCCGCCAATATTAACCTTTCATCTCTTGGTTTGAATTCTTCTCTCCTTAACCATTCCTGCATTTGTTCCTGATCAACATGAAGTTCTTCCAGAAGTTTTCTATACTTGCAATTATATTTATGCATTTTTCACATTTCTTGCCTTCTCATCTGGCCCTTCACATTATATTCTTTCTTTTGTTTTTTTGGAACATTCTGTTGCTGCCTGATTTTTATCTACATCTGGTTTGATTTCCATTCCTGCTTGACACTGATATGCTTCTGCTAGATTAACCAGAGCAGTCAGATTTATTCTCCTCATGTTTCAGAACTTTCACTACGTTTGGGTCTTGTGAGGTGAGGTCAGCAGATACAGTATGTGTGGAGTCCCACAATTGCAGATCTAAACTTGCAATCAATTTCAAAGAGGCCCATCCCTCCTTCAGGATAGGGCATATAAAATCTTGGTATGTACTGATTTTTATAAATCATTTGGTGAGCATGAACCATCCTTCTTGTTTTCCTGTCTAATCTATCCAACATGTTTTGGGGCCAGTCAATCACTCCAAAACTGTAAGTTACACAGGAAGAGCAAATTGGTTTATAGCATGAATTTTGTTCCTAGATGTCAATGCTATTTTCAGGATTAATTTTAGTCTTCTAAAGTATTCCTTACTAAGTTTTATTCACATCAGTTCATATTTTATTGTTGATCCTCCATCAGTTCCCAAATATTTATACACTCCCCCTTGCTCAAGTTCTTTTATATCACATTCTTGCCCCAAACTGATGTTTTCTTGGTGATGCAGCTTCTCTGCATTAAAGGTTGCTTTTGCACATTTATCAAGACCAAATGACATTCTTATACCATCCGAAAAAGTTTTGACAACTTGCAGTTGTTCTTTCAGTTCCTCATCTGATGAGCTATACAGTTTTAAATCATCGCCAAGAGAAGATGAGAAGTCTTTATACTTTGTTGTTTTCTAGGAGCCAAATTATAGCCACTGTGAGTGTGCTGAAATGCTAATGAAAGAACTGCATGATTTATCATAGAGCTGATTTTCTCATAGTATGAATATGCCTTTTATCATGTGCCTTGCACACTAATGTATTTACTGTGTTTTATTGTGCTTACCTGTATTATTACAAATGTCTTCTTATGTGTATTTTCCTCACTTTTAGGGCAGACACCCTCTTTCCCTGGTTCATATTCCAATATAGGGAGTGCATTGTTACTCCTCTGGTTCATAGGTAAGTACTAGGCTAGCTGCCCTTGTGGGTCATTTTAAGCCTAGTCTTTTTTCCTTTTTGTGCTCAACATAACCTATCCCATTTGGTTATAGCTTGGTCTTACCCATCCCATAGTCAATCATTTTATATCACATCTAATGAGAAAACTGGGATCATATCACAGATAACCTGAAGTGACCCATACATGGGATAAAGGATTTAGGAGCTGCATCTGTCCACTAGTAGTACAGGGGAAGTACTGGGGTAAATTTTCTGTTTCCCATTCATAGATCTAAGTTGCACATGAATATCGACATCGATGAATTTTGTTTTATGTGGCTGGGGAATCTGTTCCACAGCAGTGGTATGCTTTGTGAAATGTGCCAGTTCATCCAAATTGTTCTGTTTATGTTGCAGAAGATGTTTAGATCCCTATTCTGAGTATTCCTGATGCCATCTGACTTGCTGATGTGCAGTAAATCCATCAGTAATGGTTCGGAGGATGCCTTGTATGCCAGACACAGGTCATCTCTTAGCAGTCTGTAGGATACCAAGTATAGTGGCAGGGCTTTGAGTCAGTCTGTGCAGAACATGTTATTTAGACCTTGTATCCTTTTAGTAAGGTATCTTTGTGGGCATTCCAGTTGTTGCATGTGTCTGGACAGATGCATGCCAAGGGGGCATTATATTCAATGACTGGCCTAACGAGGGCTGAGTTAAGGGTGATAATGACATTCCTAGATCTAGACAAAATTCCTTTGTTTATGATCTGTGCAGTATAAAAGGACTTTCTTATAACAGCAGACACATGTTGGTCAAAGGTTAGGTTACTGTCCACATAAGTTCCCAAATCCTGAACAATTGTGTCAACTCTTAGGACAGTATTGTCAATGTAGTTATTCATTGGGGTAGATGACATCCCACAGGATACAATAATGTAATTTTGACAGCAGTTATTTATTTGAGACAAACCTTTCTGCAGGATGGCTAAGTCATTTGTGGATTCAATGTTTGCTGCTAGTTTGTAGTCATCTGCAAACCTAGTCAGCCAGAGCCCTTTGGTATTGGCTTTTAATTCAAAAACTTAGATGCCAAACAGGAAACCTTATCTGCATCATATCTGTGAGTCAGTTGGCAGTCCAGCAGATGGCAATGGGGGTTATTCCCAATTTATTTAGTTTTTCTTCTATGCCTGAGTGGAGAAATGTGTCAAAAGCTTTGGCCAGGTTGAGGTATGCAGTGTGTACTGTTTTGCCCTTATTGCTTTGGTGACCTTTTAAAATAAAAATCCACCAGGTTGAATAAGCATGACCTACCCTTGATGATTCCAAACTGAGAAGGATCCAGTGTTTGTAGGTTTCCTATGTCTTGATTGATTAATTCCAAGTGAAGTCTTTGCATGGGTTTGCATATGAGGTGATCAGACTTGTGGATCTGTAATTGCCTGGATCTGTGGAAGATCCTGTCTTATGTAGGGGAACGACTCCATTCACTTGGTACAAAATATGTGGAGGCTGAGACTGAACAGTGTTAGGGTTGTGGCTAAATCATGCTTCATGATGTTTAAGATGCATCCAGAGATATTGTCAGGACCCATCAATGCAGTATTTTTAGCTTTTGGTAGCACTTTTAGGATTTGGTCTTGTGTGATAGCTGGAGGTGAGCCAGTTTCAGGTATATCTTGAGGGAGAGATGGCGGAGAGAGAGGGGTAAAGTTAGAGCCAAATTTGTTGGTCAGTAGGTTAGCTATATCTTCAGGATCAGTGTAGGTAACATCATTCAAAATCAGTTCAGTGAATTGCTGCATTGTACTTTTGAGATTATGAACATAAGTACAAAATGCCTTGTGATTGTCTTTGACTTGGGTATCTATATTAGCCTCAAGTTTGGCTTTGATGGATTAAGTTTATTTCAGTGAAAAGGGCTGTAACATTCTGGCAATTACTCTTCTTGCTTTGGTCAAAATTATTTTCCTTTTATTTTAAAGCTTGTTGATTATGTTTCCACCATATGGGTTTGTTTCTGGGGTTTGATCTGCACTTGTTCCTATGGGGTAAAGCTGCATCTATGCAGCTGTTAACGTGCTGGTATAGTGTGGTGGTATAGATTTCTGCATACTCAATGGAGTTAACTGAGTTTGGTGGGGATTTGAAGCTTGTCATGTATCATGTAGAAGTAGGTAGTTTGTCTTAAAGAAATTTCTAAAAGTACCTTAAGTGGAAGGGATCTCTGGTTTCAGATTTATTTCAAAAGAGACTGCTTTATGGTCAGACCTAACGAGTCATGAAGATATACAAGGAATGGTGCAAGATGCTCCCATATTAGTAAGGACAAGATACAAGATGTTATTCCCCCTAATGGATACTCTGACTAATTGTTCCAGGCTGTTTCTATTGAGATAGTCCATAAATCTGTGTGCTTGTGTACTAGCGGTGGTGTAGGTTTCCCAGTCTATGGCTGAATAGTTGCAATCACTTAAGAAAATGGTACTGGGTTTAATACTGAGTGATTCTAGTTCCTGTAGATAGGCATTGTTGCTTTCTGTTGTCATAGAGGGAGTTCTATAGCTAGCTAATATAAGGAATGTGACTTTTCTGATTATTAGGTAACGAAGAAACTCTAGTGCATCATGCTGCTTTACCAGCATTGATGGGAGTCTTTTCTGAATGTAAACTGATGCACCTCCACCCTTTTTCCTCTCCTGTGCAGTAGCTTGCCTCAACGTGTGAAAGGCATTATAGCTCTGGACAGTCAGAGTGCTCTCCACTATTTTAAACTGTGGTTCAGTCACTACACAAATGTTGATGAGAAGGGCTTGTGGGGACTGCAGTTCCTTGTTCAGGCTCCTAGCACTGATCTGCAACACCTTCATATTTTCCTTTGCTTGTTTTTTTATATTTGGTAAGATCATCAGGTTGGTATTTCCTAAAAAAGGCACTATGGGACTGGAAAATGTCTTTGTCAATTGAAATCCTAGAGGGGACAGATGCAGGCCATCCCTGATGAAGCAGCATTGTCTGTCAATCATATCTTCCCAGGCTGTCAAATATTGGACCCTCTTTAAATGACACCAAAAATTAAAACTTAACCCAATTATTGAAGCCAATTATTTTTTGCTCATATTGCGGCATCATCCTTGAAGAAGATAGGTTGCTGTTCAAGCCTAGGGTCATACCTTTCTTGGAGATATAGTCCAAGAGTTCCACCTTGTTTGTCTTCATATAATCCAAGGAGGTACACCTCAAGTCAGTGATACCATCATGAACTGTGACAGCGTCATACTGGTAGCTGCTGTTCAAGGTCTTGAGTGCATGTGTGATCTGATGGATCCTGGCACCAGACAAGCCATGAACCATCAGTCTTTCCTTTCTCAGCATGGTAGGAGGCAGATCTGTATATTTTACAACAGAGCCACCAATAGTAAGAATATTTGGTTGGTTTAATGCCTGCCTTATGGGCTCAGCATCTGTGACTTTGGGACTTCTTGTGCTATGTGAGGAAGTAGGCATAATATGCTGAGAGTGCTTTGTGCCTCTGTTATGTTTTGGATACCTTTGAAGTTTAAGCAAGTTAACCTTCAGAACCTCAGCATGTGATGGATTATTCATATTGTGATAACTTTGGAGAAGTGTGATGTGTTTTGTACTGCTGACGATCTTGGTATCTGCATTTACTGTGTGTGAGATTTTTGCCTTCAAGGATATTATTTATAAACATCTCTCACATATTGTGTTATGCGGTTTGAGCAATAGATGGTCATCAGACAGAAGGAGGCAATTCTTGCTCTCTCTCAAGATACCCATCTCAATCATACTGGCTACAGAAGTGGTGGGGAAGTGTTGGTCCATGATACAGGCAGGACTGACTCTGGGGGCAGGGGTAATATCTTCAAAGTCTATCTGACCTTTGCTTAACTCAAAACTGTATGTCCAATATATCGAAAACAGCCTGTCCAATACAAATCCAGTCCTATGTATCCAGTGAATATTGGTCAATCTCCATTCTTTCTACCCTTGGGAACATCTTATTAAAATGGTTTATAATCAGCTCATCTATACAAGTCAATACTGCTTTCTCTTTTCCAAGCAACATGGTTTCTGGTCTGGCTGCAGCACTTCCACTGCACTTTGGGCCTTCACTGATCACCCCTTTTTAGCTATAGACAAAGGTCTCCTTACTGGAACGACATTTATAGTCCTTGTCAGAGTCTTTGACCTGCTTGACCACCCAATCCTATTTAACCAACTCACTGACATTGGGATTAGCCCTGACACTATTCTCTGGTTCTACAATTATGTATCCATCTGAGATTTCTAAGTCATTTTTAAAAAGAGAGAACATCACCCACCTCTCCCTTACATAAAGGACTCCCTCAAAGCTTCATACTGGTCCCTCTTTCTTTTGTCCCTTTTCATAAATAAGCTTTTATTCAACCTTCCCAAGCATCCAACCTTACTATACTCTGATGGCATGGTTATCTTCTTCTTCAGCCGCACAACCCACTCAATTCAGCATAATCTGCTAATAAGATTTACTGTCTCTCATTAACTGATTTAATAGCAAAAAAAAAATATTCCTCAGCTCCTCATAAACTAAAATTATTTTCTTTGGAACCCGCAATAAAAGCTAAAAGAACCCTATCTCACTTCATATTCTTAACCATTTTAACAATGCCATTGAGTAGGTTAACACCTTCAGATATCTAAGAATCTGGCTTGATCCCTCACTGAACTTCTACCAACCTCTTAAAAACACACAGGCTAAAGTAAAAGTAAACTCCCTACTATTTATGGACAACAAAATGTCCTCTTTCCTCTCCAGTCCAAAAAGAAATGTTACTGGCAAAGGGATTCTTCTAGACCAACTTTAGTACTGCCTACCTCTTGTAGAATCTGCCTCAAAAAGAAACATTACCACCATCCAAACAATCTCAGTTTCCATCTGACACTTCATTACCTTTTCCCCAAAGTAGGAACACCACTGTCATACACTAGCTAAAGCTAAATGGATGCTGGTTCATCAATGAGCCAATCTACTTCTTGGGTCACAAGTTTCCTTGCGCATGAAAGAAAACTCCTGACCTTCCCTTTCCTCTATCTTACTTGGACAGCCTCCATCATATAACCTTACATCTCGTAGCCACTTAAGGCCTCTCCTGCAAGTATCTAAATACAGATTTTAGGGCTCTAACCACCTCCTTTCTATCCTTGGACCCAAGCTCTAGAGGGGCCTTCCCTCAAATCTCAAAGACCTCTCTGACTATTCCTCATTTTGGGCACAAGTTAAAGTACATCTCACAGCAAAAGCTGCTTGTAAACGTTCTTCAGGTCACGTATCCTAATCTCCTTAACCTCTGACACATACCGCCTATCATTTTCACTATAGCATCCCTTTTCTAAGTCATAACATGTCACTACTCTTACTGATGTAAATATTGTACATATTTGTTTCTGTTGACTAACGTCTTACATCACTTTTTCTATTGAATGTTAACTATTCCTTTGTTTTTAGTGTGCTCTTTTATTGTATAAACTGTTTTTATCTTTTCCACTACATGTGTGTCTACATTCTGAGATGAGACTGAAATTGGTACACTGGGATCACTGAAATACTCCAATTAATAAACTGCATAAATAAATACATTTAATTTTATGGACTACTCAGTTTGTTCTCATGCTTAAGTTTAAGCAGATTAATAAATATAAACTTCAACTCTCTTTTCTTCAGAAGCATATGACTTCTTTAGACACATGACATGTACAGAAGGTCAAGGTTCTTCACAGCTTCTCTACCAAAGTATTAATTATTGGGTCACAAGCTGGATTTTGTGTCCAATGTGTGACATTTTGATGTGATTCTCAATGACTGGCTATAATTTCAGGAATAGCTGTCAACCATCATCCAGTGTTCTTCTCACCCTTTGACAAATAGCACCCATATTACACATTTTATTCCAACAGAGTACCTACCAGTGGAAGTGCAGGCCTTGCTTATATCTGTTTTTTTCAAACACCTTTATTGAATTATCCATTGTGACACAGGTAAATTTACATTCATATAAAATTAATCAAATTATATTAACCTAACAAACATTATGCGTCACATATATTGCTATATATCATGGATCTAGGACTATTTACTGAAAGCACATTTCACTGAAAAGCAAATGACTGTGCACAAATCACTGAAAGCACAATTCACTGAAAGTTATATATGGCCTTTTTCCCACTGTAGTGTGACCCTGGAGTTATATATATAGTAAAGGGGATGTGGGGGGCACTGCCCCCACATTGGGAGTGTGGGAGGCGTAGCCTCCCACATAGTTTGGATATATATTAAGTTTAGAAAAGATTAATTTATTGAACTTGCAAGTATCCATGTGTATAGTTCAAAATATTTAAAATAGGTGGGGGGCTATGCCCCCCACACCCACTCCGGGGTCAAACTACAGTGGGGAAAAGGCCATATATAACTTTCAGTGAAATGTGTTTCAGTGAATTGTGTTTTCAGTGAATTGAGTTTTTAGTGAAATGTGCTTTCAGTGAATAGTCATAGACCCATATATCATATAACCTAAGCAATATTACATAAATTATTTTATCTGGACCATTGCAATGCCACTTATATATGATTTTCAAACACAGTTATCAGTGCAGGATTCAGCTCCAAGGTTCCTTGCAGGGGCTTCCTGGCACAACCATACCACTCTGATTATTTCTTGTATTTACTCCCTGCCAAGTACTGAATCACTTTTGAAGTAGTTGCAGTGGTGTTCAAAGCCTTACATGACTAGAGTCCATCATACATACTCTACCACCATTCACAGATACTTAGTTCAACTACTTTCTTCGGTCCTGCAGGATTTAGGCCTTTGTCTTTTCATGCTCCAGTCATTGACCTCTGGTTTAATATCCTTGTACTTTCTATGAGTACTATGATTCCAATGATTTAAAATTATTTGGCATCCTTTCTCAGAAAGACAGAGTAAGAAAAATTTACAGTGCATCCTGTTTGTCTTAACATGGACTTTTATTGCCACAAAGTTTTTCAGCACTTTTAAATGAGTTACTGCTTCGCTTATAAGCACACTGCTCCATTCGTTGCATTAACTAGCAACATTTTTGTACATTTGGAAAATTTCCACAGTTTTTCCTCAAATTGTTGGAAAATTAACAACGCTTTATAGTTTATTTTGATGTTCAAAATGAAGTTCTTTTTTTGCGGTTTGAAAATTCATCACAATTTTGCTATGCTCACTACTTCCTGTAATAATTTATTTTACTAGCATTTCTGAGTAGATAGTGCATACTGCAAGAATATTTTCCCAAAACATGTATTCTTCAAAATAGTATATTCACTATGGAAAACCCTCTGTCAGTGTACTATGTACGTATTTGGTAAGCCACCTTCCAGCAGTGTTATGTGCTTGTTTAGTAAGAAAACTTTCAGCAGTTCTGCATCACTTTGTTAAAATATTCAATAGCACTTCTATTCTGACACTTCTTTCCATTCTAGGCAACTTCTGTTAAAATTGATTCAAGAATGTTTCACTTACTTCACTCTCAGAGTCTAGCTTCTGTTTCCTCCTTCTGGCTCCTTGACTTTGGGTGTGGCAAAGAGAAGCATTTCACACAGTAAACTCAGTTAAGATTTAATTCAGCGATACCTGTTTTGGGAGGTTTACTCTAGCAATCCACATTTCAATGCACATACGTCTTTAGAATGCATTACTCTGAACTTTGCATTTGCTATAATCACAGACCCATACCTTTCTATTGTAGATCGTTACGGCAGAAATAATATCTTGACAAAAATGTAGTAGTCTCTCAGCAAACATGCACTGAATTTGCTTTCCCTGCTTATGAGTCTGGCAATGCAGAAACATCAGCAATTTGTTTCTGTGGGGAAACCAACTCACAAGTAGTTGTAAGCAGTGATGCAGGAACTCTAAAAGTTGTAATTTGGTATTGTTTAGACTAAATTGTGTCTCCTGAAAAAAAGTAACCCAGTGTAGTATGTAGCATACCCTGGAGATATAACTTTTTTTAGCTTAGTGAAAATGGGGGACAAAAAAAATCAGTTTTGTCCTCAGTAGCAGTTCAATGGGCCAGAGTAGAACATGTAGTAATACATGAAAATAAAATGAAAAGAAGCAGTACTTTGTAATAGGAAAAGTCACTCAAACAAAACAAAGTACTGCTCATGTGGTTTCTTATTCACCAAATACTTGAAGTAGTCTCAGGTTAAAAAACAATCTATCACTTAAATACTCAGGTATCCCCCATTTCTTCTATTGTCTCTTCTAGTATACTCTCTTGCTGGCAACCTTCATGAGTCCCAGCACTTGGTTAAATATTTCCTGTCCACTGAAATGCTAAGCATATATTTCGATAGCCTATCTGTCTGGCAGCCCCCAAGATTTCCCATTTTTGGTGAAACGCTAGCTCTGCAGTAAGAGGCAAAAATCTTTTCCTGTAAATTTTCTGATTTATTACTCTCTTGGCAAATTTCTCCTCTTGTCTTCTCTGTAGTCCATCCATTTATAAGAAGTGGGTGTATAATTCTCCATTCTAAGTTTATGGCCTTTAACAATGAACTCTCCTACATACGTGTAAATAAATAAATAATCACTTACCTGGCTTCATAGCTATTTTACAAAGGGACAACAATTAGTAAAATGGAAACAGAAATTCTCCACTTTCCTTCATGTCACGGTGGGAGTCCCACCAGGACCAATACTGCACCCACTTCTATTTAATATATTTGTAAACAAACTGTGCTGTCACAAAAAAGGAAACGTAGTTCAGTATGTAGATGATGCAACCCTCATCTACTCTGCCTCAACACTATAAATCCACCAGGAAATCACACAAGAGTCTTTCTTATCTGTTGAATCCTAGCTAGGCACTGCAGACCTACTCCTAAATGCAAAAGTGACTAAATTAATGTTCTTTTCACCAAAGCAGTATTAATACTCAAAAACACAGTTTCCATATTGCCTCATCTGACAAGACAAAAACTGAAACAGTGACAGAAGTGAAATTACTTGGAGTATTCCTAAATGACAAACTCAAATATGACCACTACATTCTCCAAACTATCAAAAATAAACAAAAAATACTAGGCTTCCTATATAGAGCAAATCAGTATCTTACAGTATCCACAAGAAAATCCATAGCAGCAACGTACCTACTCCCATCTCTGTTGCATGTATCACCTGTCTTCGCTAATCACAACAATACGCTCAAATGTAAACTTGATGCATGCTATAATAAAATAATAAGATATGCCACATATTCATTTTTACAGAACAGCCCTAATGGACCTAAGTTGGCCAGAATGCCCAAATTTGCTAAAGTACTCTCAACTCACCACTGTCCATTGTTATCCCTCTCTAGAAAACATAGTGCTACCAAACAGCAACAACAGAACACTACGCTCCAATAACAAATCTCTCCTAGCTGTAAGTAACAAAAACCTCTGCCAGAAACTCATTCGATTCTCACTGTCTCAAAACTGTGGAACTCCATCTCTCTACAGTTAAAGCTTAAAGAAAACAGCAAATGCTTTGAAAGTCTGCTAAAATAGCATCTGCAGGGCAATTGGCTCTGCTGTTGCTCTACACCTGGATAATTTTTCAAACTTGAAAAAAAATACAAGGTGCAATACCTCTGACACAACAGCTGCACTGTACTAAATGCCCATATGGTGATTATTACACTTTCTCTTCTATCTACTACAGCAAACATTTAGCTGATTATATTTCTTAGCTACCTACTTCATCTTAATCCCTGTTCTCCCTCATCATAACTCTAGTACTAATGTAAACCCAACTGTCAGTCTTTGTCTCACCTTGTTTTCCTTTGTATCCTTGTCTGCTGCAACCTTATGCAAATACAGAGGTAATCTCTTATTTGACCTCTTCCAATAGTCATGCATTGTATGATACATTCAAACAACTACTAACTACTACAGTAACTACTTGCTGGTAGCAGCCATGGCAGCAATACAGTAGTTCTCGGTTCGGGTTTAGTATTCTCACCATGCTCACCAGAAGAGGGACAGACCAAGTCGGTTAAGTTTAGTTATCTGATGTGCTAGATGCACAATCACATCTCACACTTCTGCGAAAAAATCACAAAATGCATAGTAAACAAAAAGTAAAAATCTTTTATTCACAGTAAAAGCGCTTTTTTTCCCTTTCGGCTTCCTCACAAATGAGATACAATGAAACAAACATTTAAACAAACATTTAAAGCTAGAGCTCATGCTCATGGTTAAATCCCATCAAGGTAAAAAAAACAAATAAATCACATACATAACTAGGACAAAAAAACCCTGCACATAAATATTACTTACTACTTTTAAAACGCAGAATAAGAGTTCAATAGTCACAGAGAATTATGTACATCATTCAGTGTGAAAATATCTCATACATTAAAATTCTATATGTACTGTATGCCATGAAAAAATAAGGCTCCTCTCGCCACATTTTAGAAACACTTTTAGGTGGTTACCTGATGTTATTCAAGCATAGAAAGATCGTAAATAAATATCCATACTCAAAGTAGCGACTGCTAACAAACACAACAGCTGACTTTAGGTCAAATATAAGACATACATCTCTAGTAGATGATAAATATCTACAGAAACCTTCTAAAGAGTTTTCAAGACATTTATATAGCTATAGATAATATGCTATAGAAAAGTGAAAAGAAAAAACATTGTGGTGGGGGATGGGGACAAAAAAATGGCAATAATACAAAAAAACATGGATGAACAAACACAAAGTATACTGTGGTTAAAAAGAAAAAATAAGTAATACAACCTATGACAGGTAAACCCTATACATATTAATAGTTTGTCCGCGTCTAATATCTAGTGTCAACAAGTTCGAGAGCATGACAAAAAAAGCGACAGTAAAAAAAAAAGTAAAATAGTAAGAAATAAAAAAACGCTTTTTTCCTAACCTATATGAAATAGAAGAAAAGAGAAGTAGATTCAGAGACAATGCGATACCTAAGAGTTCAATAGGGTAGTGCTATCTCTCTATCACTGAGAGAGACTCCTCCCCAAACTAACCTACTAGAACCCCGAAAACCATTGAGAGGTATTCTATGCAAACAACTAATGGTCAGTCAAGGATATAATTTTTGCTGTTGGCTTTTAGTTACATCTACATTACTTATTCCAAGTCAAGTGTGTGTGACTGACTTTGAGAACTTAATATGAGCGTCGAGCCTTCATCCAAGATGATGCCATACAGAATGAGGAGTCTGTGACTTGTGACTCTGAACTGTTTCACCTTGGAACATGAGACAATTAAAACTAAAAGAAGTTAAAATCCAGAGACATTACTTTGAGGCCTGTTTGAGACAGCTTGATTGAAAGTGAATTATATGTTTGATATGATTAAAGAGAAATTCTAAGAGAGAAACATTGATGTAAAATTAGAAAGGGTGTTAGATAATGTTTTAGTACTTGAAGAAAGGTATTTAGAACAGAAAAGAATAAAATCTTAAGGGACATTCGATCTTATGCTACAAACAGTAATAATAACAATGCACAAGGTAGGAGTTAACCTTTCAGTAGGATAACTGCATGAACAGGAAGTCTTCTTGAAAGGGGTTGAATTTCATACCCACTAAGAGAGGAAATATTGTAGACTACATAGTAGACTCCAAAATGTTTATAAATGATAGAGAATGATATATATAAACATTTTGAAGAATCACCACTTAAATTTGAGAAAATGACAATAATGTGGTGATCAGGCCAGCAGATAAAGGAGGACCGATAGTATTGATGGATGCCACTGACTACAATAGGAATCTTCATTGAATACCATTTGAGGTGGTGTCAATGCCAATCAGAACATTCTGAGGGAAAGCAAACAATTTCTATTTATATATATTCATACATGAAAGTATGTAGATGACAAATGCACATACTACTGGTCACATTTAGATGTAGTGATCTTTTTTTCTTGTGATCGAATGACTTAGGGATGGATATAATACATTCAAAGATTAAGGCACACTCTGATCTCACACATGAGAAAAAAGACTTTCTTACTTTATTATTAGAAATTGTCTTAACCAACAACATTTTATGTTTGGAGGCATTGTGGATGATTTGTTTTCATTTGTGATGTAGATACACTTTTGAGATTCATAAATGAATGATATGACCCACTTAACTTTTGAAATTCACCACCACACATATATGACCAAATCTCCTTCTTTTTAGATGTCAACATTAATAGGCTCACAGTTTTGAGTTGAACACCTCAGTGTATAGGGAAATGTGCCACAGAATACTATACACACAAGGCAGCATCATGCATCCAAATGCTTTTTTTGATAATGTCCTGAAAGGACAGGTGATCAGAGCATCTAGGTTGAACCCCAGTTATACCATAGTTGAATTAGGAATAAGTTTATGGCTATGATAAGAGGCTATGATATTGCTTGAACGTACTATATCAGATGAAGATGTTGAAAGAGAGAGAAGCCAGCCCATACATTTTTCTGAACCCTCTCTAAACTACAAACATGAACGTGGGAGACCTACCTACTATGAACATCAGTAGGCCTCCATTTTGTTTAGAGTTTATTAGAGAGTATTAGACATATCATGGAGAAACACTGGGACATCCTATCCTCTGATAAAGACATTAAGGATATATATAGTACCTTTGTTTAAAAGTAGTGTACAAGAATGCCATGTGAAATGTAAATCAGTGCACTCATATTAATGAGATTATCTACCACATCAGGGTGTTTCAATGCATCATCAATGCATTAAAGGAAAACAAGGAGGAAGAGGAACCTTTAAGTTTTTTTTTTTTAGAGAGAAAAGAAGATCATGTGAAGTGGAGGAGGGAGGAGAATTAACTATACTTTTAGAGAATGAGATGAAGTCAGACTTCAGACTTAGAGCTGACCACCATCCAGGCCTCAATGATAATGAATTAATTAACCTAAGAAAAAAAAAGGAGAATTCAGCCCCCGAAACATTAATAATGTGTTTAATGTTTTTAATGTATGATACATGGTTAGCATTAAGGATTTGTTATACCTAATTGTGTATGCAAAAATGCATATGTAATCAAGATGAAAATATTATATACAATGTGGAAAATGAAAATATACTGTATATTATCTACGTATGTGAATATTAAAGTTTTTTCCTCAGGCCTCTGCTGAAAGGGTATCTATCCCAGTTGGACTTTCCCCATCAACATAGATAACTAACTAACTAAATATATAAATAAATAAAAGAAATTAATAATTCCTAAGTGTCAGATTCAGAGTCTATGGGAGAAAATTAAACTGCTGTTAGTTCCCAGAGCTTGGGGCTAGTATCATGGGTTATAGAAGAACACTAGGATAGCTGCTAACTGCATATTAGAATACAAAAGGCTTGTGTACCACTTGATAACATATTTCAAACCTTGAAACAATAACTCAGGAGACTTCCATTCAGATACATTGTAAACCCCAATTACTACAGATAGCTGAAAGGGACAAGAGTTTTGGTCCAGGCTACTTTTTAAATATGGAGGATACTGATGCAATATCCAAATATGGAAAGTTTTCCCTGAATTTTCACATGATTATAAATAAGATTTTAAGATAGTGTATATAAGTGGATACAGAGACAGGACAGCAAATCACTGAACATTTTTTAATTATGTTTACTATGACCAATAAGGAGATGTTGCATCTCTCTGAAAACATACTTTTCAAGGCACGTATAAATAATTTCACTTCATGGTGGGGTTCAGTATGACAGAACCAATATAACTATGTAGCTGGGTCATCACAGTAGCTCATATACTTGTGGATAGAAGCCATATTTTGATATATATATTCACTATTTTTCACTTTAAAAAGTAACACTCCCACACAACCTCATTTAGCAAAGAGAATTAAGGCTATAAGCTGTTAATGAGCTGCTTCCTGTAGTCCATGGTTTGATTCTCTTAGCCTCCATTTGCCTCCTCTGAACTGTCACTTAACCAGACAGCACTCCCAGGTCACCCTAAAAAGGGAAACTTGTGTCCAATGTACTTAACTGGATGACAAATAAAAAATCCTCATAAAATTGTTACTCAGCACTTTGTGAGCATACAAAAATTACTTCAGTTATTTTACTGCTTCATTATGACCCTATAAGTCCTCATTTTGTTGACCACACATTACTTACCAAGGTTCACATAGTTCACACTCTGCAGTCAACATTTTCCATTGACAGTTGCTTGCTAATAAAGGTTTTTGCTGCCAATTATTTAAAGACAGATATAGTCTGACTGAGAGATATAAACAATGCTGTGGGTGATCAGTGGTAACTAAAGCTTGTCAGTATGAATATCTATGGTCCAGTTCCCCAGCAAAGGGAAGCCAGTTGGTAAATTATTTACAAGCTAATTACAGACATAGAATTTCTTGATTATTGATGACTCAAATTTCTGGAGAGGGTTTTCTTTATTAATTAGTAAATGTGCCTAGTGGAAGTATGATTTGATTAAAAAGGATGGTTAAATTGTTTTCCACTACTATTGGAAGAGATATTTTCATTAAATTCTTAATTATAAATCATGGCACCAAAGAATACTAAGTTGAAATTTATATCAAAGATGTTGCCCTGCTATAGACCACTGAATTAATACTGAGGGGCATGGATTGTTTTTAGTCCCCTGCCCCTCTACTGGCAACATCCATTCTTGTCTCCCATTAACACACTCATTCCCCTTACCCCTTTACACTGCCTCAAGACACTAGGTAGTTTAGGCAAAATCTTGCCATAAACATAGATACAAATAGACATCTCCCCATTCTAAGGGAACAAATTGTCTTTAATAGCCTTGCATATGATAAGATAAACACCCCCCCCTTTAAGAATGAGTACGAGAGGTGGGCATCATAAATTTGGCTAAGGATATTGATTTCATTGTAAAGAGGAATGGAAGTCCTATCTAAGCAAAGACAGGACAATGACAAAGACAGCAATGTATATAACACTGGTCCACTAATGTCTTCTTGTAGTTACCAACCAATGTTAACTTGCCTACAGCCAAGTAGACATGCTCTGATCTCCATCTGGATATGCCCAACCATTAAGCAGAACACCACTCCTTGCCCCAAGATGGAAAAGCTGACATAATTTGCTCAGACCCTTGTCCCCACCCACTTTCTTTAAGGTTTGCGTCCCTAATCAGACTTGGGCCATTTGTGTTGCAGTTGAGATTCCATCCTTCCACATCTACCTCTATATCCAGTGGATTTAATTTTATTCTCACTGCTGTTTTAGAGATGCAACATTTAAGAAGGAAATGCGGCTTCTGCTAAAAATATAATACAAGATTCTCTAAAGACCACAGTGGCCAGAATAATATAGGTAGACTTTGATAGATCTGGATTATAAACTTAATGGAGCAGAAGAGAATAACTGTTTCTCTAGGTAACCCAAAAGCACTCAGTAGGTTGAATTTTTTCTACAGTTTCTTTGCTTTCTAGTAGTGATCCAAACCTGTCAAACTGAAGCACACTTTCTGCTAGACAATACCATTGTGTCCTTCCTGTTGTATAGTGCAAAGGAGTCTCAGAGTGTCTGTGAATGTGAAATATTTGTGAAACTCACTTGTTATTGTAGCTGGAAACATGCAGAGCAGTAGTTAGAGGCAGGTTAAATAATATCCATTCATGTTGGTAGAAAAACATAACTGCAAACAGAGCATGAGCTCCAAACCCATTTGGATGAGACACAGACTTCCATGGCAACGTGATGAAGTCTTGATGGAAATTCATTCTGTGGATGAAAGTGCTTATGATTTTATAGATTACAGCATTATATGTTTGTGTTTGAGTGGGCGTTTTGTTAGTTTGATTTCTGTGCACTTGTCAAGTCATCTTAGTGGTTTATTTGCTGTGCCTTCATGCATCAGTGAAAGAAAGAGAGCAATTCATTTTACCCACTACAAACTGTTATTTTTCTACATGGTTTTAGGACTCTGCATTTAACATATATAAGTGGGATGGGATGTTCAAGGATGTTAGTACTGTACAAAAATAATAAAATATATTTGGGTGTATTTTTTAAATTTTTGCATGTTGTGAAATTTGTGCATTGCCAACATGTTTTTTTTTTTTTTTTTTTTTTTTTTTTGTGGGGGGCAACACTGGCTCTTATTCTGGTGGTTGTTGTGGAATTGCTATACTTGGCAGGGTTTTACAGCACTTTTGGAGTCAAACAGAGGTCCCTCAATGAGACAAGGTAGGCTTAACTTCAGGGCAACCCTAGACCTCACAAATGTAATCATTCTTACCTTAAACACTTTATCTTTGAGTAGAATCTATAGCCAATGCAAAATATTTGTGTTTCAAATAAAAATTAAAAAATAAAAAAAAAAAAGAATTTAAAGCAACATTATATCTAACTACACAATTTTATGATGGCCATGTCATAAAATGCAATATCATTTGCTGAAAGTGAGTAATCAATTATGATAGGTAGGTCAACAGTTGAATTTCAAACTAAAAGACACTTATGAATTGTAAACAGTTGCCATTTGCATATTTGCATTAAATGGCATTAAACAATCAATGGCTCTCCATTCATCTTTAAAATAAATTACTGAAATATCATTTACTAGAATTGCTGAAAAATCATACTTAAGTTTTAATGTGTAGGAGTTATAGTGGTGCTGTCCTGTTTTTTTTCCCCACAGTGTATTGTAAACAGGTCACTTGTGAAATTGTTGGTATGACAACAAGCTCAGTATATGTACATATAACATGCCCTTTTCTCAAAATAAACATGGCTTGAAATGAACATGCTTTTTGGCAGAAGTGATGGAAAGAAGCGATGAGCTGTCATGGTGAAAGGCATTCAGGCAGGTTAACATTTATAGATTTAATGCACATAATTGTTTTGCAAAGGTAATGCTGATTCTCAGTGCTTTCTGCAAAAACATAAACATACTGTGAAATGTGTTTCATATTCTTGCAATACTAACTACTGGGAGAAAAAACACTTCAGTATAAGTGCTCAATGGGTCCAGGTGGTTCATACTGCAGGTACTAAAAACACAGTTCATCCAATATTATAATCCTTCTTCAAAGAATTATTTTTAAATTGTGTGTGTGTGTGTGTGTGTGTGTGTGTATGTATGTGTGTGTGTGTGTGTGTGTGTGTGTGTGTGTGTGTGTGTGTGTGTGTGTGTGTGTGTGCATGCGCACGTGTGGTTGAGTATGCATATGTGTGCACAGATGCATGCATATTGTGTTTGTGTGTTCATGTGCATGTGTGTTTTTGCGTGTGTGTACAATATGCACTTTTATAGCTATGTAAGCATGACATGATAATTTAAAAAGAGTCATTTCTATATCAATGTCTGTGTATTAAGTGATTGTGTCTGGGCATGTTTAATGGATTGGCCTCTAAAGTCAATACGTTAGCTTCTGGTATTATTCAAATACTATAATATGAACTAGAATAACTACTACATCACAAAGTAAACCATTTTCTTTGCTGAACAATATACCAGCAAAGTAAATAATGAAATAAAACCTTAATAGCACAGTTTTCTATATCAGTTGCTAATACACCACATTACACCAATCAATTTAATGTTATATATTTCTGGAATTTGTATTGTTTTCACTTAAAATTTGCTGATTTATTTATTTATTTTTTTATATATTTTTTTGAACTTCCCAGGCTGAACCTAAAAATGGTCCAGAAGGATCGGAATTCCAAAGTAACAAATGAAAATAAAATAAACCAACAAAATAAATAAATAAAAACCATGGTATAACAACAATATACCATATTTGTATGGGGGTTGTGCTAGGATTTCTCCAGGTATGAATTGCACTTCATATTCCCACTGAGAATAACAGCTGTGAAGGTGATGGTTTATTGTCACATATTTTGCAATGTTTGGTATATGCCACTGACCTATAATGCTAAGAAACTGCCAAGTATTATGAGCGGTTATTAGAATGTTAAAGGATAAAGGGTGCTTTGGAGTTCCTAAGTTTTTTTCTATCGTTGCATTTATCAAAGTGAAATCTCAGCAAATTCTCTCTTCTGTGCTTTAGAAGAAAATAAAATATGAGACAACTGAGAATAGCAAACTCCAGAAAGAAATATCTAGTTGCCAGAGTAAGCTAGGTAATATGCCACAAAAGATGGTTCTAGAACATGGTGTAAAGTACTAAGTTCTGTTAATGAGGACAAGTATTCATCAAATTCAAAACATTGAGCTGTAGAACGGTACTCCTTTATTGACCAATGGAAAATCTGCATGCCACAATTTTTGGGATGCGAAGGGAATACACAAAATATGACATTAACTGATCCTGGAGAAAGCTGACCTGGGTGTCTTTGCATCTATATATAAAAGACATCAACTGCAATGAAATGATCTTTGAATGTATTTTAATTAAAGGATGACATTAAGAAGCGTTGTATAGAACTGTATAGATGTGGCAATTACAAGTCACTGGGCAAAGTAACTGAGCAGAAAACATTAGATATAGAAAAAGGCCAAGGAAGCTTATTTGTTTGTTTCAGAAGACACATATTACTAACTTCTCAGAATCTGTGAAGATGAATAAAAGCTACTGTATCCCTATCAACCAAAAAGGATACAAGAGGCTCATTTGGAAAGTTTACATCAAAGGAAATTTGTGACTACATCTTTTCTGCTTATCAATGGTAGGTCTCTCTGGTGAAAAGAAGGGGGATATATATACATACACACACACACACACACACACACACACATATATATATATATATATATATATATATATATATATATATATATATATATATATATATTTGTGTGTGTGGAAAACAATCAAACTCACATTGATGATGCTAGTTTGTCAGACATGTCTAAGCACATGATCTGGGAATATTCTAATGCCTTATTAATCTGGGTCTCTTTTCCAACTATGGCATGAATGTTAGTGGACATTAAACCTGACCAAACATAGATTGTACAATGCTTCCAAAACTTGAATACACTAGTGTGCCACTTTGGTAAAATATCTTTTGACATTGTGGCAATACGTTGAACATTCCATTAAAAAAAATGGTTAGCACGTGTGTTGATCTTTTACTTAACTTCACTGATAATTGTTTTGAGGCAACTATTTTTCATAAAGTAACCTACGAAAATTTCTTTACTTGACACAAGTGGTTGCAGTAAACCACTACAATACTAGAACTACAAAGCAACGTTCAATTCCATTTAGCATTAACAGCATTTCATAAATTAATCTGGGGAATGTTGTTAACTTAGATTTTGAGAGGTTGTATCAAACTAAGTGTTTATGGTTACAGAACTGCAAAAGAGAAATCAAATGTATTTCCACAGTGTGGATGTTGTATTACTTTGGGTATAAATATAAGAGATAATTTTCTATTTTGATAGTGATTATAGCCATATACTGTATAACTTAAATATTTCAGTTCCTTATGGTGAGTCTTATGTTATTGTGATTTCTGAAGAAGTTTGTGTTTTTGGTAGAAATTAACTTCATGTATAGTTCATTTTTTCAATAGGTTGTGAAACTGTCCCCTGTTAAAATCACCGCTGGTTGAATTTCACTATAGTCAACTACCATTTTGTCAATACTACCATTTTGTTGACTATAGCATGTGTTTGCACATTTCCTTTGATCATGATTGTGGAACCATTCAGTTAGTCTATATAACTGAAGGGGTGGAGGGGTAAAGAACCCACAGTGCAGTATGTGAGGGCCACATAAAAATAAGTTGTGTGCTTGTGAGTGTGGTTGCAATGTTTGTACACCACTCCTTGCCCCAGGATGGAAAAACTGACATAATTTGCTCAGACCCTTGTCCCCACCCACTTTCTTTAAGGTTTGAGTCCCTAATCAGACTTGGGCCATTTGTGTTGCAGTTGAGATTCCATCCTTCCACATCTACCTCTATATCCAGTGGATTTAATTTTATTCTTACTGCTGTTTTAGAGATGCAACATTTAAGAAGGAAATGTGGCTTCTGCTAAAAATATAATACAAGATGCTCTAAAGACCACAGTGGCCAGAATAATACTGGTAGACTTTGATAGATCTGGATTATAAACTTAATGGAGCAGAAGAGAATAACTGTTTCTCTAGGTAACCCAAAAGCACTCAGTAGGTTGAATTTTTTCTACAGTTTCTTTGATTTCTAGTAGTGATCCAAACCTGTCAAACTGAAACACACTTTCTGCTAGACAATACCATTGTGTCCTTCCTGTTGTATAGTGCAAAGGAGTCTCAGAGTATCTGTGAATGTGAAATATTTGTGAAACTCACTTGTTATTGTAGCTGGAAACATGCAGAGCAGTAGTCAGAGGCAGGTTAAATAATATCCATTCATGTTGGTAGAAAAACATAACTGCAAACAGAGCATGAGCTCCAAACCCATTTGGATGAGACACAGACTTCCATGGCAACGTGATGAAGTCTTGATGGAAATTCATTCTGTTTGAATGCTGGGTATGTGGGTTGGGTGTATTTGTGAGGGCTGCTGTTTGGAAAAGTAGTGGCATTGTTTGGAGTGTGTTTGTGATTGGTATATGCTGGAGCTGATTTTTGGTGCTGTCTTTGGAGTGAGCGGTTCGGGTAGTGTTTCTGCTTGCACAATGACATGTGCTTCAATTTTGTGTAATGTTAAATGAATGGTGAATGTATCTTCGATGTAATGTGTGTAATAAATACAGTTTCAGTGTGTGTGTGTGTGTGTGTGTGTGTGTGTGTGTGTGTGTGTGTGTGTGTGTGGGGTTTGTATATATATATATATATGTTCAGGTGCCATAGATTTTATCAACAAATGCTTTCATCACGTATTGAAGTTGGTCAAATTATGTTATAGTCGAACTTCAGGACAAAGACTGTAACATAATTCAGTACTTTGTATTTTTTCTACTGTTGTTTTACCCTGGAGTTAGTTTATTTAAGTTCCAGGAATGTGGAAGAGGAGACTCATCTCATGGTGGTATATTAGTGAAACCTCCCATGTAAAAGCATATTATTATATGTTTGTTGGTGATCCACAATGTAATGCTTTGACTTACATTTGAAATAATTTTATTTAGATGTATTTGTTTTCAATAATGGTTATCATTTACAAGATTTTAAAAATAAATGCAAAAATGGCAGCAACAAAGGCAAAAAGATTTAATGTAGCTTTAGTGCTTTTGTCCTCACAATATACAAACAGGACTTCATCAGATCTACTTACCGTAAAACACAAGAATGATAAATAAGTATACCCCTCACTGGTGAGATCAGATCATAAACTAATCTCGCTGGAGGTCCTCATCCCGCCCCCACCTGAAATAAAAAAGACCACAGTGAAAAACTTCTCAAAAGCCGACTTCACACTTCTAAAAACTAGTGTGGTCTCCTTTAAGGCCCCTGAGCCAGTGGTAAACATTACTCAAACCGCTGAATCACTTACAAATGCCTTCTACCAGCACCTACAGGACTGCATGGATCAGGCAATCCCAAACAAAACTAAGACTCTTTGTACCAAAGGCAAGCGTCCAGTCTGGTGGACCCCAGCCATAAACAAGCTCTACAACAAAAGGAGGAAGCTACTACAAGATAGAGCAAAATCCTTGAAAGGTAAGACACCTTTGGTCATTATAAGTAAAAAACTAAGAGCTCTCATAAAATCATCCAAGGCAAATTTTGACAGAAAAATCGCCAAGGACTCAAAAGACAATCATAAGGCCTTCTTTAGCTATGTTAGAAACCTAGGAGGAAACTCCCAGATATGCTCAGAATTAGTTCAAAATGATGTGAAGATTACTGAACCTACACACATTGCCAACATACTGGCTGACAGGTTCAGTGCAAACTCCCCTTCCCCAAAAGGAGAGATATCTATACCAGAGGATTGTAGCCCCCAAACATCTCCAATGCCCAGGTGAGAACTGCTCTCTCCAAGGCAAAAAACACAGCATCCATGGGACCGGATGGTGTCCCCGGCTGTGTGCTCCACGAACTCAATGAGGAATTAAACCCGCAGTTAGGACAGCTGTTTAATCTTAGCCTCACCTCAGGATACGTACCCAAGGAGTGGCGCACGGTGACTGTGGTCCCATTTCACAAGGGTGGTGCCTCCACCGACCCTGGAAATTACCATCCCATTAGCTTGACAAGCCTTATCTACAAAGGCATGGAGAGGATCATAATGGAACTCATAAATAAAGACATAGGGAACTTGCAGACTTTGGATCCAACCCAGTTTGGCTTTGTCAAAGGCAGATCATGCCTTTTAAACTTGGTTGACTTTTTCGAGACAGTCACCAAGGCCATTGATGAGGGAAAGGCAGTCCATATAGCCTACCTCAACCTGGCAAAGGCCTTCGACACAATACCCCACTCAGGTATCATCGAAAAATTCATCAGCTTGAATGTAAACCCATACATCACAAGATGGGTTGCAAACTGGCTAAGTGACAGAACCCACAGGGTCAGAGTTGCTGGAGCCATGTCAGACTCAAAGCCTGTCACAAGTGGTGTCCCTCAGGGCTCAGTCCTGGGTCCACTCTTGTTCAGCATCTACTTTTCTGAAGTACAAGCAAACACAGGAGGGTTATGGCTGACAAAGTTTGCAGATGACTGCAAACTGGGCGCCATAGTCGAAAACACATCTGACACAGATATCCTTCAGAAGGGCCTCACAGAAACGGATAACTGGTGCCAGAGCCATGGCCTAAAGTTAAATGCCAAGGAATGCATAGTCATACCCTTCGGGAAAAACAAGGTTACCCCTAGCTACCATATAGGTGGCAATCCACTGAGCACAGAAGAAGTCATCAGGGATCTGGGGACCCAGGTTGACAGTAGCCTTCGCTTTGACACTCATGTTGCTAAAGTAGTTAGGAAAACCTTCTACATTGCCCACCTGATCATGAAGGGATTCACATCTAGATCAAGGGAGGTCATCGTCCCCATGTACTCATCACTCATTAGACCTATGATTGAGTACAATGCCCCATTCGGAATGTATCTGACCCGACACCTGCAGCAGCTGGAAAGGCCCCAAAAGTTCCTCACCAAAAGGATAAATGGTCTCAAAAATATGTCTTATGCTGCCTGACTGAAAGAACTCCAGCTCTATTCAGTCTCATACCGCTTGCTCAGAGGTGACCTGTGCCTGACATATAAGGCCATGTCAAACCCAGATTTGATGAATATGCTTCACCTCAAAAAATCTAGATCCCTCAAAACCACAAGGGCGGGAGACTTAAACCTTGACACGGTTATTAATAGAACGTGCTGGAGGGACAGATTCATCACCCAGAGACTCCCTATGCTGTGGAACAAAATCCCGGTACATGTGAGGCAGAGCACCTCGCTGGCCTTGTTCAAGAGGAATCTTGACCAATGGATGGGAGATCGCAGATATACCCCAGGGATTACTTCAGTGTCACTGCTTGACAGAGGCACAGCAAAATAATAGGCATAGTTTTATTCCAACTAAAGGGGTGACGAAAGCAACATAACTATGGGCTAGGCTTATAAATGCCCTTGGGCAGATAGCCTCGTATGAACCTATGAACCTATGAACCTATGAACCTATAAAATAATAATGTGCCAAATGTATTTTCTTTATTTAAACATGTAGGGTTTTACAAATGTTTTGTGCATGACCTGTTTTTTTTAATATGGTCTGGAAATCAAATGAAATGTGTTGAAGTTATTGAACAAATGATTTCTAGTGCTACTTTTTTAATATTTGCACTAGTGATATCAGTTAACTTTGTAGATATTACTTTGACAACTGATATTAATATGAGTCTATTTAATAGTAACATTTATAGAAAAGATACATTTGTGTACAAGTATGTACACTACAAAAGCACACATTCTAAATTTATGAAGAAGAAGAACATCCCAAGAGGTCAGATAATCAGAGCCTCTGGACTAATTACTAAAGAAAGAAACCAATTTTGTGAGGGAGTTGGGTTTTATAGTGGCTATATTTCTTAATAGGGGCTATCTTCAAGATTAATTAGACAACACAGCTGATGATGTTTTAAAAATAGACTCAAAAATTGCTCCTATTAATATTAAATAGTAGCAAGAAGGAAGTTTTTAGTTCAGCATTTATGTTAGGCATGTCAATTGATCCAGAAAATATCAAAAAGTGATTAAGAATAATTGGAATTTTATTGTTGGAAACCAAGAAATGGTAACAGCAATAGGATGGCAACCAGGATTTGTGTATAATAAGGCCGCTAAAATAAAAAGTTTACTAGAAAAAGTTACAACTTTTATTACAAGACCTTCAACTAACAAATGGAAAGGAATGTCTATAAATGGAGAATGGAAGACTAATAGGGTGTTACAAAATTGCAATAAAGATTTAGGTTCTAAGAACCATTTTATGGATCTCTCAAGGACTCATCCATGAGAAGTATGCATACCTTACTTTGACCAGTACACTTCTCTTCTCAGTCTACCAGACCCAGTCACCCAACAAACCATGCTTACCACTTATCTTTGCATGCTACCGGCAATAGCAAGCACATGGTCCTCAAGGGTAACCTGCTAAAGGCAACATCAAGGACAGGCTATTTACTACCCTGCTGTGGGTACATAAGTTCTATAAATAGGTGCTTTGATAGGTACTTATTTACATCTCTTCAATTTGAGAAATCAAACCTTTGCTGCAGTATTTTTTTAAGGCATGCATACTATATCAGGGACATAGTCCATAGCTCTGTATATTAGATACTATAGTATAACTTGTCATACAATAAAAAACACATTACAAAATTTTAAATAGCCTAATATGTCTCTTTTCATAAGCAGCTTTTAATATACACTTCTCACATATTCAGATATTTTATACAAACCCCTAACACCAAAACTTAG
The DNA here is from genome assembly GCF_019279795.1 of Protopterus annectens. Classification (NCBI taxonomy): domain Eukaryota; kingdom Metazoa; phylum Chordata; order Ceratodontiformes; family Protopteridae; genus Protopterus; species Protopterus annectens. The sequence continues at coordinate 1,084,175,116 of NC_056747.1, read as the reverse complement.
TTTACTTTCCATAACAGTCTTTCATAGACACACATTAGGTAAATCTATTGCCCTACTCCCCACACACATTTTTCAATGTCAAGCAATTTAATTAGCAGTTATTTTTTGTTATTAATCTAATTTCACTTTTTCTTTTTTTAATCACTACTCAAATAATCAATAGAGTTTGTCAAATCACCTGTAATCTCACTTATTTTATTTATTTTTGCCTTCTTGTTTTTATGTACTAAACTATTCTTGATGCCAGTGTCCTACATAGCAAGTGTGTAAATTTTCCCATTAATTCCCTGTTCTATATAATTTGCTTTATATGGTAAAGTGGATACAGTAACAGTGACATGCGCTTACCTATTTTTGACCCAGTTTGCTGATTGATAGTTTTCTGTCCCACAACATTCTGAGCAAGTAGAAACTGTTATGATCTCCCTTGCTCCACTTGGGCTCACTCTGATTCCCTAGCCTACCCCCTATTACCACCCAGCCCACTTACTCTAAATTTAAACTCCATACCTCCACCCTCCTCAAAGCTCAACCAATCACAGTCTATAATGCTTGCAAACATTAACTATTTGCAGTCCCTTCCATATTTTATTTAATACTCCCTACAATATCCAGTTCTCCCTTCTGTCCAGTGTATCATGACACACTCCCTGCCCTCTTACTTACCAACACTACAACATCATTTTGTTTCCCAATACAACACATCACTCCTCTTTTTTCCATCCCCTCTTCTATTCCTAAACTGAACAAATATTATCCTATACTAACCATCATGATACCAGTCTCCATGCTGAATCTCTCAGTTCTAATGCTACTCATCCACTTAACATGTTTACCGTCACATTTCCACACAGCCCATCACCAGAATCCTAGCTGTACTATCCAACATGCTGCAGCATAATCAACCCTTAATTCACCCAGAGTAACATCCACCTTATACTCTCCCAATACCACAGACATTTTCAAACACAGCCTATACTTGTACAACCCTATAATACATAAGCTAAAATTTAAAAATTACACTTATAATTAAATGCTTATCCTACAGCCTGCATATCTCCCCCAGATGAGGCAACATCCATCCAAACCTTTGACCAGCTGCATTGCCACAAACGTTTAACTATACAACCCTGACAAACCACAACCCTCCAATGCAATAACACTACTTGCTCTTCCCTTAGCATTAGAAATATAAACATTATAAGCATCCAGTACAAAATACCACAGTTCCAAACTTGGCATAACCTACATACTCCAGATATAGTAGTACTAACTGAAATCTAGGAGAAAATAAACAAAAGATAACAAAATTCAATCCCCAAACTATAATATACTAAGAGAACACACATAATATAAAAAAGCCAGTGGAGGTGCAATACTATACAAAAATGGCCAGCAGCTTACCACTTCATAACTAAATTCTCCATAATTTGGTAAGGCAGAAAGAAATTCTCAAATCAACCAGAATAAGACATTGCCCATCAAAGGTGCTTATTTGCCACCTGGTAATACTGTTTCTACTAAAAAGACTTAGCCTTCTGGGTCTCATCCAACATCTACCAAGAAAAATCCATACCAGGTGATTTTAATATTGACTGTTTCTCTCTTTCCTCTCACTTATCTAACCAATCAGTAAAGCTCTATTATTTCTCACAGCTAGTCAGCACTCCCACATTATAATAAAAACAACAATAAGGAAACACTATTTCATTTTATTTCTATTTGAATCCCAAATAATAGAAAATATTCTACATAAGAGAATAGAGCACAAAACAATGTTTTTGCAGGAGGCAAACTCTCCACCCCCTTAACTGTATGCAATACAACCATGGAGAAAAGAAAAGAAAAGAAAAAAAAGATCACTGTATATAGTGAATCAGTGGTGGCACACACACAAACATGTATAAATCTGGGGGTGCAACATGTCAGAGGCATAAATCCTTTCCACAGAAATGACACTGTCAGATGCTACCTGCACTTCTACATTTTTCTACCATTTGTGATTCAATGAAATGAAGTGTTTGTCAATTGAATTTTCAATCAAATGGGTTTTCTCACATTCATTTGATTAAAAACACATAATATGGAATTTAAAAATATAGAAACCCAAAATATTGAAACTCATAATATCTAAACCAAAACATGATTTAAGAAGGTATATATGGGAGCACCACAAATGTTTAAGTCCCAAGCACTTGAAGACAAGTTCTGCATTGCCAGGGACTCTAGTTTCTTGTGGCCCATGCATTCATCTGCTCACACAAACTCAGATATGATCTGAGTTAAGCAGCTACCAACTACTAACTACAACTACTCATGTGCTAAGTAAACAAGTACATGTGGACTAACACTAACTGCAACTACTCACATGCTAAGTAAGGGAGTGCTTGTGGACTAGGCAGGTCAGGAAGGGAAGTAGGGAGGGGGATTTTAAGTTTAGGGAGCAAGTGGAAACTACAGGGTTAGGGAGGGGGAAGGGTGTCTTAGGTTCAGGAAGCAATCAAGACTTAGGTATAGGAAGGATGAAGGAGATTTTAGTTTTAGGGAGTGATCATGGAATTTAAGGCTAGGAAGGGAGAAGGGAGTCTTAGCTTAGGCTGTGATGAGGACTTTAGGTTTAGGGAGACAGAAGGAGATTTTAGATTTAGGGAGTGATCACGGACATTAGGTTTAGTGGAGGGAAGATATACAGCAACCTCATACTGGTAAATTTGTAACTTCTAAAAAGAGTATTCCCCATCTTTCTCAAAATAAACACAGTAAGCACACAGTTCAAAAAACCCATCCTGAAATGGAAAAAAAAATTATAAATGAAGTTCACTCAAAACTTATAGTATGTACAGTATATCACTCTTACTTGCTCTCTCTTTCATTTGCCTGTGAATGAACAAAATCAAGATAGTACCTTTGCTGGCATACATGACAAACCACAGTAGCAAAATCCAGTAACACTACCAAAGAACGCTCAAGTACACAAATTAGAAGAAAACAAAAAAGGAGCATAACAACATAGACATAAAACTGGAACTTTAATACAACAAAAACAAGAACAGGATAAGCGCTTTTGGCGTGTGCCTTCCTCAGATCCTGAAAACAATTCCTACACACAACTATTTAAGAACCAGCTAACCAATCTAGTAGAAAGGTAATTAAGCAATTAAAAAATGAGGCAATGAAACATGGCAACACTTACTAACCATTTGCATAGTGCACTTGTAACAAAAACATGTTTTAAAATAACTTCGACCCAAGCTTAGAACAAAACTACATTTTGCTAGAGACAATCGGCATAGAATATTAAAACTTATAGTAAATAAATAAAACACTGCTGTCATAACCATTACACAGCTTGTAAATCTGTTAAAAACTCAGAGCTCATAATGTTAAAATAGCAGGTTCACAAAAGAAGCAACAGCCACAGCCTGATATACAACAAACAAATAACTATTGTCATCGCATAGAAGTCTGGTGAACACTCAGAATTTATAAATATGAACAAAATAGACACAAAAACTCACCCATTAATAGCAGAATACACTATAACTCCAAACTTAAAATATGTCATGTTCACATCTTAAAAAAAAAGTGAAAGCATGCATAAACACCTATTCTATAGAAAGTATACAGAAGGAATATTACAGAGATGACATCTGTAACAAAGACGGATAGAAAGTAAAAATAATAAATATATAATGAGCTTCCTTAATGGCAAAAAGTCAATCTTCTTTCCTTCAGGAATGGTTTAAGTGGAACAACACCATTAAGCCCTGGGAAACAGCCCTTAAATTCATTATCCATTTAGATTCTTCCATTTACATTTGACTTGTTACATTCCCTTCTCTTATAGTTGGACGAACCATTGCAAGGACCATAAATCTAAATGTATGTGTGGCATTATCTCGAATATGAACATACAACGCATTTGTAACAACCTTAATGCATATATCAGATTGATGCTTAAAGATTCTTTCTTTTAACATCCTATTTGTTTTGCCCACATAGAAACATGGGCAAAAAGTACAGGTAGCAACATATAGCACATTCGTACTATTACAGTTGGCATTTCCAAAAAAACTGGTATGTCCTTCCTGGAAGTGAATGTGTAAAAACATTACTGGTATTGATAACAGCACAGGCTTTACAACTGCCACATTTCCGTGTGCCAGAATGTGTATGCTCATTCCTTTTGGCTTTACAGCTTTTATTGCAAAGCAACCTCTTTAGGTTTTTCTTATTGTTAAAACTAAAATGAGGTGTGGTCTCTACTATTTCTTTCAATCTATTGTCTGATGTTAGCACAGGCCAGTATTTTTTGATTATTTCAGATATTGTAGAATTATCACTATTGTAAGTAAGGCTGACCCTCATGGTCCTCTGCCCTACATTAGGATGTATTCTATCATCTTTCATCACTTCACTTGTCATTCCATTAATATACTGTTGAGAGTAGTAGGGTCTACCCTTATTCATTCTCAGATCTCTTGCACATCTATTGTTATTCCTTCTCTGGCTGGCCTATAACCACGATCCCTGAAACCTTGTAACAGTTTTATGAAATAAACAAAAAAAAGAGAAAAACCACGCTGGAACCAACATTCATACAAAAAAATGAAAATATGATCTGTTTAAACAGAATATGCCTAATGAAAAAAATCTCTCATCTTAGTAAGGCTTTTAGTTTCAAGATACTTTTAACTGAAACTACATCATTGAGTCCTGGTGGGACTGCAGCATTCAGTTTTAATTGCCACAAAACCTCTTTCTCCTCTATTTTTAATAATTGACAAGGTTTCAGATAATGGTAGGGGTGGTCCTATCTGTTTAAAACTAGAGGAGAAAGAGGATCATATTTTCATTTTTTTGTATGAATTTTCTCTGTTAACGTAATGTAATGTATACTATATTAGCCTTGATGACTGTTCCTTTAAAGTAAGGTGGGTTGTATATTTAATTGATGACATCATTATTTTAATTGTATTTAAGGTTTGGGATTTGATCTTTTATTGTCTGAAGAAGTTTACAACATTCAAGTAAACGGAAGCGCTAAAACAAAAGCGCTAACTTTAAAGTGTGTTGGTTCCAGCGTGGTTTTTCTCTTTTTTGTTTATTTCAGTATACAGTTTTTGTGTATTTGTTTCTGTAACAGTTTTATGCTTTCCATGAGAAAAGTATCATCCTGAGTACAAAGCCTGCACACTCGAGTGACTTGGTTGTCAATCACATTGTGGAAAATATGTCTCGAGTGCATACTGGAAAAATGCACCATATGATTCCTCCACATAGGTTTCCGATACAGCATAGTATTTATCCCTTCAAGAGGATCCAATAGGATCTTGGCATCCAGAAATTCAATATCTGTTCTGGATATCTTAACATCAAATTTTAGAAACAAAGTAGTCTGTGTTAAAAAATCCACAAAATTTTGGACTTCTTCCTCACTTCCAGCCCATAGAATCACAATGTCATCCACAAAACTATTATAGAGGAGCACATTCCCTTTCCATTGGAAGTTTACATTCAGTGCACATAGCTTTTCCCACCAGGTGAACATGAGATTAGCATAGCTATTCACGCAGGGGGTACCCAGAGCTACCCCCCATTTCTGCCAATAGTAGCTATCTCCATAAACAAATAAATTTTTCTCTAGCACCAGTTCCAATAGGCTGCAGACAACATAGGAGTCTAATTTCCTTTTTAGCTCTATACAAATCTCTTATGGCTTTAACACCATATTTGTTATGGATCGATGTAAACAAACTATGAACATACATAGTGACTAATAGCAAATGGGAGAAGTCATAGATGTTAGTAGTGGCTTCCTATAAATGCTGTAGGAACTGTGCCATATTTTTCACTATGTTCTTGTAATCACTCAACAGCTTTTTCAGTTAATTTTCCAAAAAGACTGAGAGGGGTTCTGTTGCCCATCCTCGGGCTGCCACTATGGGACTCATGGGTGGTTTAGAGCTGTTCTTATGGATTTTTGGCAGTCCATTGATGATAGGTATGATAGGATGTTCTACTACAAAAATTTGTATAGTTCCTTTGTTATACTCCTATTCATAAGCATCTCATAAAGTACATCTTCTATCCTCCCTTTCATCACATCAGCTTCTTTCTTCTTAATTCTTAAGTATGTTGCTTGATCACTGAGCATATCCAACAAACTTTCATTATAATCATCTGTACTCACCACCACCACAGATCCTCCTTTGTCAGCTGGTCTAATGGTTAAATCCTCTCTAGGTTGTAGTTCTTTCAAAGCATCCAATTCTTCTTTGGTCAAATTCTGATAGTGTTTACCTTTGCCATCTGTTCTAATTTTGGCTAGTTCTTGCTCACATAAGTGCATAAAAATCTCAACCGTAGGATGTCTTACTGGAACAAAATTCCTAGGCTTCCTAGGTGGTCTTTCAGAGTCATGATCTGATCTAACATTGGACCCAAAAATATGTTTTAATGTCACATTGCTTCCAAAACACTTTATATCAGTCACAAACTCATGCAGCGATGAACATAAAGCTGGTATAAAACTTAATCCTTTCTCAAGTAGAGTAACAAACTCTTTTTTCAGAATACTATTCGAGATATTAACATCTAAGGAATTCATCACAGAACTTTTCTTCTCCTTCTTTCCCTGTTTGCAGGTCTGCCTACATGTGGTTCCTTCATATGTATTAAAAAAGGAAGTTGCTGTTTAATAGGTAGATGTATCGATCCTTTCTTGGGTATGACTCCTGCTTGTATAGTGGGCATAGAGGATAATTCATTCATACAAATAGGATTAGGAGCATTTGTTGTATTGTTGACTTGCTCCATGGGAACCTCAAGGGTTCCTTCAGTCAAACATTCTATATCATCATTTTGAGCACACACACTCCCATTGGTTACATTTATATCAGTATGGGCTCCATTCACTTGATGAACCTCAGCTCTAACTGTCACTTCGTGGCGCATTTCATCTCGCTTCCTATGCATCTGGTTGGCTGCAGTGACCTCATTCTCACTCCTCTTGTCACCCTGCCTAGGGGCTCTAGGCCATTCAAAAAGGTGGCCTTGTTTAATATCATTACAATCCCTTAGTAACTTCTGGCTCTTCTGTTCCTTCAATTTCCCTTCATAGGCTGCTAGTCTGTCTTGCAAGTTCTCCAACCTATGCAAATTAGCTTCAGACAAATCCGCAGATTCTAGGTCTTTTTGTTTACTTTCAATGACTTTATTAATCTCTTCTTCTTGTGACCTAAAGAAGTCAATAAGTAGCTTCATGTTACTGAAGCTAGTGTGGATGTTGATTGCCTGCCATTTAGCTAACAATTCCGGGTAGGTATTTCCGTAGCTAGGCATACATTTAACTCTTAGTCCACAAGGAATCAGCAGATGATGAAGACACACCTCCATGTGGAAGCGTTGCCATTGCAAACGCTTTAAGCGATAGGCTGCATTCTCCACTGTTTTGAATATTTCTTCAAAACCTAAGTCGTTTATTGAATCAACAGGTATCAATAACTTCATGCTGTCCAAATTAAGCTTCAGAAGAGAGTTAACATTGCTTGTAATTATATCAGTCACTACCCTCTTAGTGACTGAATCAGCAGAATACTGGTTGTTGGATAAATCTATTGTTCAGTCTATGTGCGGTGTTACTGATAAAAACAAAAAAACAGTACCAACATCCAGTAGCACCACCAAAGAACACTCCAGTATGCAAATTAGAAGAAAACAAAAAAGGAGCGTAACACCGTAGACATAAAACTGGAACTTTATTACAACAAAAACAAGAACAGGATAAGCGCCTTCAGTGTGTGCCTTTCTCAGGTCCTGAAAACAATTCCTACACACAACTATTTAAGAACCAGCTAACCAATCTAGTTAAAAGGCAATTAAGCAATTAAAAAATGAGGCAATGAAACATAGCAATACTTACACCTCATTTGCATAGTGCACTTGTAACAAAAACATGTTGCAAAATAACTTCGATCCAAGCTTAGAACAAAACTACATTTTGTTAGAGACGATCGGCACAGAATATTAAAACTTATAGTAAAAAAATCCTTTTTTGTTTTCTTCTAATTTGTGTACTGGAGTGTTCTTTGGCAGTGCTACTGGATTTTGGTACTGTTTTCTTGTTTTTATTAGTAATACCGCACATGGAATGACAAGTGAAGTGATGAAAGACACTAGAATACATCCTAATGTAAGGCAGGGTACCATGAGGGTCAGCCTTACTTACAATAGTGATAATTCTACAATATCTGAAATAATCAAAAAATACTGGCCTGTGTTAACATCAGACAATAGATTGGAAGAAATAGTAGGGACCACACCTCATTTTAGTTTTAAGAACAAGAAAAATCTAAAGAGGTTGCTTTGCAATAAAAGCTGCAAAGCCAAAAGGAATGAACATACATGTTCTGGCACACGGAAATGTGGCGGTTGTAAAGCCTGTACTGTTATCAATACCAGTAATGTTTTTACACATCCAGTTACAGGAAGGTCATACCAGTTTTTTTGGAAATGCCAACTGTAATAGTAAGAACGTGCTATATGTTGCTACCTGTACTTTTTGCCCATGTTTATATGTGGGCAAAACAAATAGGATGTTAAAAGAAAGAATCTTTAAGCATCAATCTGATATATGCATTAAGGTTGTTACAAATGCGCTGTATGCTCATATTTGAGATAATGCCACCCATACATTTAGATTTATGGTCCTGGTAATGGCTCATCCAACTATAAGAGAAGGGAATGTAACAAATCAAACAGAAATGGAAGAATCTAAATGGATAATGGACTTAAGGGCTGATTGTTTCCCAGGGCTTAAAGGTGTTGCTCCACTTAAACCGTTCTTGAAGGAACGAAGATTGACTTTTTGCCATTAAGGAAGCTCATTATATATTTATTATTTTTACTTTCTATCCATCTTTGTTACAGATTTCAGCTCTGTAATATTCCTGCTGTATACTTTCTATAGAATAGGTGTTTATGCATGCTTTAATTTTTTTTAAAGATGTAAACATGACATATTTTAAGTTTGGAGTTATAGTGTATTCTGCTATTAATGGGTGAGTTTTTGTGTCTATTTTGTTCATATTTATAAATTCTGAGTGTTCACCAGACTTCTATGCGATGACAATAGTTATTTTGTTGTATATCAGGCTGTGACTGTTGCTTCTTTTGTGAACCTGCTATGTTAACATTATGAGCTCTGAGTTTTTAACAGATTTACAAGCTGTGTAATGGTTAAGACAACAGTGTTTTATTTATTTACTATAAGTTTTAATATTCTGTGCCAATTGTCTCTAACAAAATGTAGTTTTGTTCTAAGCTTGGATCGAAGTTATTTTGAAACTTTTTTTGTTACAAGTGCACTATGCAAATGGGGAGTAAGTATTGCTATGTTTCATTGCCTCATTTTTTTAATTCCTTAATTGCTTAATTGCCTTATAACTAGATTGGTTAGCTGGTTCTTAAATAGTTGTGTGTAGGAATTGTTTTCAGGACCTGAGGAAGGCACATGCTGAAAGCACATATCCTGTTCTTGTTTTTGTTGTATTAAAGTTCCAGTTTTATGTCTATAGTGTTACTCTCCTTTTTCATTTTCTTCTAATACATGACAAACCAGACAATTTTGGCATTTGGGTTTCATAATCTTAGCATGTCACACCAGTCAAACAATTAATAAGTCCAAAGTAGTTCAGTTCTCACTCTCTTTCTGGTTGCAGTTCCACGGGTAATAAAGCACTGGAATCCATAAATTGTCACTTTCTATTTTCCAATCACTTGAGGTGCATTTATTGTTACTTTAGATGAACTAACATATAATCAGTTGATATATATATATATATATATATATATATATAGATAGATAGATAGATAGATAGCTAGCTAGCTATAGATATAGTAGGTGTAGATGCTTCGATTGACAGTGTGTTTGGTAAAAATCTGTTTAGTTGATGGCTTTTTTGAAATAGTAAATTAGTGGAGAGTATGAATTAACTTTACACTGCTGGGAAGAATCCAGTTAGTAAGGATGTTGTCTTAGACCTCTGTCAAACAGTTTGGTTTATACAGGCTTAGGCAGTTGTACCCGAACTTCTCAAGATGGAAATGAATCTTTAGATTTTGTCATTCAGTAGGATTGTCGCTTTAATATTGATCACCGTAGCTCTCATCTGCTATAATTTAGGCATAGTGATATGATTTAGGCCACCATATTTAGCCTTGCTCCTCCTAGATTCATGATGCTCCTTTAAAAGGCTGACATGTTTGTTTGTGCATACTTTATTAAATACATATACTATGTTTATACAATGATTCAAGGCCATTAACTATATATGATATATAGTATATTAAGATCTGTTGTACAAAAATAACAAATGTCTCCACTTTCAGACCCTTTGCTATGATTTTTAAAGGATAGTGCTACGATTTGTAATGCTTGGAGTTTAAGAGGTATTTTGACCACTGAACTCAAAACTGCTAATGAAAGGCATATTCAAGTTTTGAGATTGTTGATGGTTGACTAGACTTTATTAATAATAACTGTTTAGCTTGATAGGCAAATATCATTGTGAGAAATCTTTCTGAGATTTAAAAGAAAACACTCAGTGAATGCAAACTCCAAGAGGGTCTCTGTGACCTCAGAAATTATTGGATCCAGGGGAGAAGGGCAGGGGAAAATGCTATCGCTAGCTTTATTTCAATGCCAAATAATATTATGTGGGATTTGGTGAATTTATTTTCAGATGCCTGAGTTCAAAACAATATCAAATTATGTCAATGCTTTTTTGTAGTACAGTTTTAATATATTTAGAGGATAGAGCAAGCTGCCTTAGGGCCAAGTCATCTGGAAACAATGGGGCTAAATAACGGTGTTATTAAATGTGTGATCATTAATAGAAACATTTGTAGAACAGGATGAAGGAAAGAACCTTAGTGGATTCTAAACAGGCATTTGCCTTTTTTAAATAAGCTATTACTGACCTTGGCAAATGATGTATTATGAAGAAGGAAATTTTGGTACAGTTTGATTAACCATTACCATCCCCAAATAAGCTATCAGGTGAAGAAATGCTGATGATTTACAGTTAAAAAACTTCTTAGTATTAACAAAATCCACATAATTCACAGCATAAAATGTTGTAAGAGTACAAAAAGCATTTCTTTTGTCAAGCTGAACATGTATTTGGAAAAAAACATTCAGTAATCTGGCAGAATTTACTTTTTCTAAGAGCTTACCCAGAGTTTGAAAGAATAAACACTGACAAAGCATTGAGTGCTTCCATCAGACTAGGATTATTCCATGAGATAGGGAAATATAAAGATGTGATAGTAGTGTTTTTCCATGAGCTCAGCTCATATATGTTCAATAGATCAGGAAGTAGGTGAGCAAAGAGACAGCAACACCTCACACTCACCAGATATGTTGGCTATTAAGTTTTAAACACATTGGCTTGACTTTTCCTGAAAGCAATGGTGGGAAAGGGGAATGGTTAACTCTCTAGTATATCATCAGGCACACAATCCAATGGAAAGTGATTATAGCGCTAACAAATGCAGGTACATGGAGTGATAAAAAAAGTCTTGTCATAAAGGCAAAATGTTGTGTTGCACAATGAGAAAAGTTTTGTTAAAGTAATCCAGCCTGGACACGACATCTATGATATAATAAATCCCTGTCCAGTTAATGAAAGCTAGTTTGCAGAGAAAGACATTTTGTATAAGAGGAGAAACTTGCAGCCCAAGCTTTGCAATTTGTTTGGTTATGATAATGCTACAGGGTCACATATAGAGAGCAGGGCAGAAATCACTCATTCAGCAGAGCTGTGATGGAAGCATACATCTCTCATTTGCTGGCTATGAACACCCCTGAAAAAATGTAGTGGCCAATTTCAACACCAGATGTGGTAAAGGCAGAAACTAGCAGAAAAGCCTCCAGTGTCTAAAGATATTAAATGACAGCTGACAGCTCTTCCATTCAGGTGAGATTAAATCACCAAGAAGCCTGTAAGTTGTATCTGTGTGTACATGCTGGGGACAGTAATTAATAAGTAGTGCCAAGAAAATGGCTTGCATGTTCGGTTAGGACAAACTGGATGACTAAACAGCTGGCTCCAAATCATTGTACAAAATGCTCATGGTGCCATGATGAAGGGTGAAACTGTTGGCGATAAACAAGAGATTACTACTAACCTGACTTTTACTTAAGAGGACAAACTGTAGGCTGGTGCAGTTATTGCTGATGAACATTGTTAAGATGGAGGAGGGATTATCTTTAAAATGCAGTTATATGCTCAGAAGCAATATAATAATCCATACTGGCTATTCAGACTTCAAACTAATCAACCTTATTATACAAAGTCACTGGAAGGAAGAGCATCACTATAAAATAACCAAGTGTAGTAACAGTGTAACAACTATTGTTCAAAATTTAAATTGACACATTATTATTATTATTATTGTTATTATTACTATCATTATTACGATTACTATTACTATTGTTACTATTAGTATTACTATTACTAGTATTGCTATTACTATTACTGCTATTACTATTACTAGTATTATTTGCTATTATTGTTAATGGTAGGATGAATAGGTTTTATAGATTGGCTGAGATGAGCCACCTGAAATGAATTTGTTCATTATGCATGCAGTGAAAGTCCTGGATTCAGTCACTGCCTGCAGAATAAACATTATATGATCATATATCACTGAAGAGCTATTATTTTTTTTTTCTTGTAGTGGTTTTATATAACAGCCTAGACCAATGGCAGAAATCCTTAGGAATATTATGCATACCAGTTTCATGCAAAAAAGTATGAGCATGTTTTTTTTTTTTCCCAATAGGTGAACCCAGAAATATGGCTAATCTTGTTTGAAGCAGCCTAAGTGGGTAAACCAAATCTTACTGTTCACATATATGGTCAGTTGCAAGAACCATAGACAACAAAATGAAAAAAATAAAGCCACAAGTGGGGAAACAAACTTGTGTGACATTTTATAAACAAATGCTAGGCTGAGAAATGTTGTAGATACGTCAAGAGCAGTTTTCAATAATTTCAAAATACCTAATGGAAAAACAACTGTATTTGTATTTAAGTTTAAAGAAATGATAAAACTTAAATCATCTAACCCTTAATGAGTTTGTGTGTTCTAAAAACCTTTTACTTGAGGTAGATAGGGCTCTAGGGCTACAAGTTCAATAATGCAGTAAGCAGTAATAAAAATGCTGTCAAATAAAACATTAATGAGTATGTGCAAGTAACAAAAAACTCTAATAACTCCAGGAAGTTAGAGCTACAAAAAGAACAGTAAAGTTTCAGAGATGACATCTATAAGACATTAGGTACTTGTATGATGTAATGAGTTCATTAATATGCTTACATATCTACATTTCTCGGAAGTCTGACAAGTCAAATCTGCAAAATCTACAATAAAAGTTCAGTATTAAAACAACAGTAAACGTTAGGAAGCTAAGGCAGGCTCATTAGTACAGATGTTTTAGTGACGGAATGTAGTAAAAGACAGAAAACATTTGAAGTAAACAAGCTAGGCATCAAAGCTGGTAGCTATAGACAGAAAAAAAATCATGTTTCAATTTACAGCTGTAATAAATAACTCCAAGGAACAAGAATATAGGTGGTAAAAGCAGGGTGATGCATCTCAGGCTATCTGTGAAATCAGTTATGAAGCAAGAGGAAAGTAAATAATTGTCGGGAAATGCATGAGAAACTAGTTTAACTTGGGCAGACCAAGCAGATTACGGTTTGATTCCGTTGTAATGTCTTGAGTGATGACCTATTGCATTACATAACACTTACATTCATTTACATTTGACTGACAGCGCAAGGATGCAGTTTAAGTCAGTATGCCCTTAAAATGGATTACCATTTATCTCAGGCTGTGCCTGCAAATGATCACTTGTGATCAGTGCACTACAGTGGCAAACAAACTTAAACAATGTTAATTAAATACCCGTCACAAAACTGGGAGTAATTTGGCTCAGCAGTCTTCTACTTATACTCTCTCTTACTTTCCTGTCTTATTCAGTGAGATCTCTTTACATTTTCTATACCTTGTCTTATGCAGCCATGTCATGTCCTTCCCTTCTCTCAGACCTGTAGTGAGATGCCTCTGTTATCTCCTGTTATTCCCTCTCTACTCCATCTCACAGACCTTTCTGGCATCTTTCCTCTGGACTACTTCTAGTAGACTGATGTCTCTCACTGTGTGGTTCCTCAAGGGATCGGATGTCATAGCCATATTGTCATGGTGCAGCCTAACCAAGGGCGATTAGGGTAGGAGCATTACTTCTTTGCTTTTGGAAGGTAACCCCCTGAAAGTACATCCCACCATTCTATTCAAAACTATCTCATTCTAATCTTGTTCATCTAATCATTAACACCCCTGGTCCTTTGACTTGTTATTTTACCATCATTTCTACACCATCCAGCTCATATCCTATCCTAGTTGTTGTCAAAGGGCAGTACACTACACTACACAGAAACTTAACTGCTATAATTCTGCCTGCTTGGAGTGACATTTTCAATGCCTTCATTAGGCATTTCTGTCTGTTATCCACTTCTGCACCTACCTTCATGTCATCTGTGAAGAAGCCGATACTGTCTTCCTTTCCCATGAGATACATCTGAAATTATTGCACTGAAAAAGTATTGGAACAGGGACTACTGATAACTACAACCTACTAGTCATGTTCCATATTTGTTACAATATATCTCTCGCCATAACCTTCTGTGTCATACAACCCAGCCTCTTGTTTTTTCCAACTGCTGCATGTGCAGCACTAAGTCAAAGACCATGCTGAAATGCAGGTGGGCTACATTTACTGGATCTCCTATAACCAGTCATAAAAATGGATCAAGCTTGACTGACAGCTCCTTCTTTTATGAACACATGATGAATGATGTATAGGAGGTTCTTGCCCACTTGTACAATATCCAGAAAGTAGTGATATCTGCCTGGCATTGCTACCAAACAGATGCTCACTTACTGCATAGACTGAATGTAAGTAATCTAGTAAATGTCCCAAAGTGCCAAATGCTCTATGGATCTAAGGATTTCGGAATCCTGTTCGATGAGGATCTTCCATGAATAAAGCAGCTGTAAGATCTTCCTATTCAGGAAAATGCATTTTAATCCTTTAATTCTACTCCTTTAAAAATTACAGAAGGGAAGTGTAGGTTAACAGGTAAGATCTCTGCATACGTTGCCTTGTCTAATGCTGTGCCTCATCTCAAAATTTACAGAAGAAAGGACAAAACTTATCTTCATTGCCCCACTGTGGCCAGTCACAGTTGGTGTGCTTTCAGGCTCACAGGTCCCTGATAGTACATGGACCTATCTCAACCAAGAAATATTGTTTATTTAAGGAAATTTAAGGAAACAACTGGCTCCATTCCTGGGCTTGGCTTTTTGCTTAAATACCCTGCTGTTACTGGTGTCTCAGAGGTAACGGAGGCTGCAAGGAAACCTTCTACTCATCAAAAGTACTCTTGTCAAATTGAGCTGATTGCCTGTCTAGGTATAGAGATACCCTATGCATATTGTAGTCAAGTTTGAAATCATCCTGCCTTACTTCAGCTGTGTTTCTAATTTGGATATCAGTTTCTCCAAGGTCATGTGTATGTGTAGGGCATTTATGTCTATCACAGTGATGGCAAACCTATGATACATGTGTCAAACATGACATGCGCCATGACATTTTGGGTGACAGGCCAGCGATTACCAACACACGAGTTACCAAAGACACTGCTTTTGCATTCCTTGCTCATGTGAAGTGCACTGAATTATTTTGAGCCAGAAGCTTCTGACACACCAAACCCAGAAGGTTTGCCATCACGAGTCTTTCATAACATTAAAAAGAGCAGAACTATTACCTATATTTACTTAAAGGGGTTTGCAATATTCATTTTCAGTTGAGACCTCTTTTCTTTCAGGATATGAGCTTTATGATTTACATGCCCTCTAATCTCCTGTTTGAGCCAGTCAGTTTAACAATGCTGAAGGTCATCTCTTGAGGGACAATGTTATTTTGCTGTATCACTTCTGCTGCCATTCAGTTAGCTAACTTACATATTCCCATCCTTCCCCTTCATAAGAGGAGCACTCCTTTGGTACTTTTGCTCTGGCTAGTAATTCACTGAGGATCTCCATCATACATCTGTAGTATACTACCAGGCCTTAATTCCTCAGGGGGTATCCTGCCTGGTCCAAGTGCCTCATCCTCTCTTTTTGGAGTCTAAAGAAACAAAATCACCAGTCATTCTGAAAAATCCACCTCACATCCAGGACCCCTGTGTATATCCAAAATTCAAGTCACAGGACAAACAATTACAACAACAAAATCAGATGTTGACCCCCAGCATGAGAGTAGCCAGCAGTCTTTACTTCTTTGTTTGTTCCAAACTCATAGTAATCACTTACACTTATTCAGTAAGAGTTTACAGAAGGCTACAACTTCAAAAGTAAATACTTAGTTTTAAAACAGAAAAATAAAACTAAAGTAGATTTTGCCACCAAAAAGGCTCAGTTTTATTCACTTATGATACGTGCTTTTATCTACAAACTTGACTTCATCAGATCATCTTTTGAAAAAAACAACATTATTCATGGAAAATATACACCTATACCAAACAACAGGGTCATACATCAAGACTGAGAACACATACATAATACTGAGGTAAAAGCATGAGGTGACTCATGGCAGGTAAGCTACTTGGAATATTCAGCAACTAACTGAAATGCAAAACTAGAATCAGCTTAAGTCGCCATGCTATAAAACAAGTTAACTGAAAACCCTGGCAGTGAAAAGTATCTTCATGATCGAACCACATTTTCATACCTAATTAGTATGATCAACTTGATAGGTCACTGGGTAAAATCCTTTATAAAAACAAGAGCCAGTGCATGCCCTTGTACGCATCAACATCCCCAAGTCTACAAGACAAGAAACCATTTAAAGCAGACATACACCAAGAATCCAAAAGAAAGAACAATCAAAAAACAAAATCATATGAACACCCCAACTCAGTGGTATAGGTCTGTTTTATGTGTCGGCTTCTCTTGTACACTGAGTTCTTCATGTACCATTTTGAGCACAATATTCATTATAATATTCTGCTTTTGTTTTCAAATGCCTGCCCTAGCTCTGGTTTTCATGAGTTTAACTAAGTATGACACCACCTTCCCTACACAGTACCTTGTTTTTCCATCATGAATAAGATCTGTCCATCTGTCCATCCCTTCATCTTTCCTGCTATAACTTTTCGACCAGTTCTGTTGGCTCTCTTGTTACTTTCACCTTTGCAACATTCACTTTGGCTTTTAGCATTCTGATTGCTTCCTTGTACTGTCTTCTTTACCCACCTACATTCTCTCTCACCTCTTGTATGCACGTTTGCTTTCATTTCTAGTATCATATGTAGATGTAATGATCTTACCTCTTTTTCCCCTTTTTGCCTTTTCCTAAGACACTTGTCTATATCCTTAAGTAATGGCAGAGAAACACCCTAAGGAAACCACTTTTTAGATGACTCCCACTTCAGTACTCAATAAGTACTCAATAAGTACTCGGTTCTTGGTCTATTTCTACAGTTTATCTCTAAAATTTACTTCCAGTCTTGTTAACTCCTATTTTACCTCATATCCAAATCAATCTAGTTCTGCCTTTGAAATCTCACATTAGTTAATAGCTGTTTGTGATGTTATTGTCAGTTTTTTAATAATATTAGTGAAAGCAAAGTATCCTATTACTGAACACAGGCTCACAAAGTTGAAGAATAGTGATTACTCCAGTTATCAGTAAAATGCAACTGACTACAGAAAACTCACTTGTAAGTTCATATTGTTTTGCGGGACTTCCACTCCCCCCCTTAAAAAGCCGCATTATAGTAACTGTACTCTGTGGGCAATAGAACAGCCCTTATATATTCAAAGCATTTGTTATCATTGAAGGCATAACAGATAATAAAGTAAGTGATTTTGCCTTGTAGAAAGCTCTGTGAAGTATGCATTCAAGCACTGATTACCTCCAACTGTCTTGACAGTTGTTCCAGTTCTGATGCCCTCCCACTCCCAATTCCCCAGCCACCCACCATGACACAACTTTTATAATAACCACTCTCCACCTACCTCTACCCATGGACCACTCCCTCCTTAAAGGCATGCCTAACATTCATCCTACTTTCACAAAACTCTGTCTCCTACCAACGTACTATGTCTGTTATTTCCTTCTTAGCATTCTACTAACCTTACCTCTCCCTCAACACCTGTTTTATCTATAATTTCATGCTTCTAATCTCTACATTTCTAAACTTGCATGCAATTTATTTCCACTACTCACCACGATGCTAACACAATTGACATTAATGTAACTCTGTTACTGCTTTCACAAATAACATAAATCCAGGCATTTGAAAACAAAAGCAGAATATTATAATTTATCACAGTCTACCATCCTTTACCTCATAAACAATCTCTTCAAACACTTCCTTCTGTCAATTCTCCATAACTGCCAACTTATACCTTATTTTTATTTTATTTTATGATAATTTTTAACTAATTTCAGCCTGGTAAAATACAAAACATTTCACAAAACAAACAAAAAACCCCAGTAGAATAACAAAGCAGTTTAGACTAGTTACACAGAAAAAAATGTATGTGTACATTCTAGTGAACAAGCACATTGCAATATCCAATCAAACAGAGTGTTTGTTTGTTTGTATCTTTCGGCTTTTCCCGGTTAGGGGTCTCCACAGAGGAACTCCGGTCCACTAATGATTGGCAGTAGATTTTTACGTACTGGCTTGCCGGGCCTAACGCACAACCTTCAGCGAAGGAACACCCATTCACGCATGTTACCACACAGAAGATGCTCTAACTGAGAATTGAACGGGCAACGTCTAACTGTGAGGCGACAATGCTACCGCAGCACCAGCACCACAGTCCAGTCAAGCAGAGTGCAATGTACAATATATACATCAGATTCTAAAGTGGGTCAGTCTTCAGTAAATCTTGAGAGAAAAGAAGTGTCTTACCAC
The DNA here is from genome assembly GCF_019279795.1 of Protopterus annectens. Taxonomy (NCBI): domain Eukaryota; kingdom Metazoa; phylum Chordata; order Ceratodontiformes; family Protopteridae; genus Protopterus; species Protopterus annectens. The sequence continues at coordinate 1,084,156,055 of NC_056747.1, read as the reverse complement.
TGCAGTCCAGTCAAGCAGAGTGTATTGTACAATATATACATCAGATTCTAAAGTGGGTCAGTCTTCAGTAAATCGTAAAAGAGAAGAAGTGTCTTAGAAAAGAGATACGGATAGTGTGCTAAGTGATATATTCTGTGTTGAAGAAGGAGTGTTTGGCTTGGATAAAGAAGTGCGTTTTGAATTGCTTTCTGAATTTGGAATTAGTGTTGATTTCCTTTATGTTGATGGGGAGAGCTTGCCAAAGAGCAGGTGCCTGAGAGGAGAAAACATGTGCAGTGCTGTGGAGTTTGGTTCTAGGAGTAATGAGAGTCGGTGTGGCTTGTGAGTAGTGTCTCAGGTTGTATAAGAATATTTTTCTCATGAAGTCAGTTGCTTGGTGAGTAAATGTGTGGAGCTGGAGTAGTTTGTAAAGTTGGGTTCCTAACATTAGGTTTGATCTTTGTTTTATGGGTAGCCCTTTGTTTTTTGTTAGGGTTACACAGTGACATTCACAGGGAGGTGAGTTTGTAATGAATCTGCAGGTACTGATAGAGATAGTCTGGACTGTGGCAATAGTTTAGTCTGGACTGTGGCAATGGTTTTCTTGGAGGCAATAGCAAAGACTGAAACCCCATACTCAAGTTGAGAAGGGCTGCTCTGGCTGGCTGGGACAGGAAAAGGGAATTTTTTTTGTCCCAGAAAAGGAGAGAGTTTACTATGGCTCTCACTTCTTCTGTGTGGAAATGAAAGTTAAGTCATTGATCAAGCCATAATCTCAGGCATTTGATGGTAGAGGTTGCATGTATGAAATGGTTATCTAAATCAAAGATGGTTAAAGAGTCAGGTGCTTGGTGAATTTTCTGTGTAGTTTCACGAAGTATAGTTTTGGTATTGGTGTGGATGAGAAGTAGTTTATGGTTTATGAGCCATTGTTGAAGGTTAGGTAAGTCTGAGTGGAGATGACATTGAATTTTGGTGTAAAAGTGACCAGATCAGTAAATGACATGTCCTTAGCACTGAGAATAATTGGAAGGTGGGGGAGGCCATAAGAAAGTTTGTTAGTGAATATGGAGAAAAGGAGGGGGACAAGAATGGATCCTTGTGGTACCTCTTTGGTAATAGGTGCAGATTCTGAATGAAAGGATCCAATTTTAACTCTGAAGTGTCTGTCAGTGAGGAAGTTTCTTAAGCAGGGAGCAATATCTGAACTGATGCCAATTTTAAGTAGTTTGTTTTAGAGAAGATAGAGGTCAATGAGGTCAAATGTCTTTGTCAAGTCTATACACCCGTAACACTCCTCTGCTCTCTGCCCCTGCCTTAATTTCTACATTACTCTATCTGTCCCACACCTGTTTCTTTCTTTCCTTGATCCTGCTTGACCTTTTCAGTTATTCCCCCAAATGTCTCCCCTGGCCAGGTTACAGCCCATTCTTCTCTACCTAATCTCCATTTTCTCCATTCATTCTGCACATTTGCCCCTCTCAATCATGCACTCCATCTTACAGTCTCATTCCAAGTACTACTTCTATAATCTGTGTCTGGAATCTGAAACCCACTTTCTGCATCATCTTCCTGAGTTTCATCACTTCTAACATCAGTCACCTTATATTCCTTCATGTCACACATTTAAGTTCTCTCAGAGGGCTTTCAGTCATACTGCTGGCCCACACTTCGCACACTGTACCTACCTGTTCATTCCCTCTAACTTATTAACCTTATGGATTAATTCAAAACCTAATTTCTAGCCTGTTTGTGTGATACTGTTGAAATATCACCTGTTAAATGTTTGCATGCTTAGTGTCAAGTGCTCCAGTTAGCAACAAACATTTGCTTGCAAAGTAGCACAACACATTCTATACTTTCTGTGTAATAAACTTCTACGCGCACAACTTTGTAATGCTTTGTTGAGAGTAAACTCTACCTTAAGTTAACAGTTTTCATTTTATATGGAAAGGGTCAGGGCTGCAGATTTTGGTGTCAATATCCTATTAGCATAAACAGGAGAGCAATACAAAAGTGGTTGCAGTTTAATTGCATAAGGGATAAACAAATCAAGATTCACCAAGTTTAAGAACACAGCAAGAACAAGGTGTACTAAAGTGGAAACAAGAATAAGGTTTGTGTCCTTTTCCATGCCAAGTGAAATTTAGAAGGATATATTCATAATAATTTATGTTTTTATGCTTCCTACTAACATTACAAATGATACCGCACATGATTGTGCTGTGATTGGTATTCCTAGTTTCCTTAACATCATATCTATAATAAAAGAATCCAAAATAATTACCTAGGTGAGTAAAAAAGAATTAGCTTAAAATGGATAAAAGACCATACCAAAGGCACAGTTCTGGGAACTGAATGCAAATATTTTGTTTAATTTCATGTTTTAGTGTTTTTGATCATGCCCTGGACTTCAGACGTTAAAAATATTTTTACAACAATATGGATTATTATATTGACACCACTGGATAGGTGCCAGTTGTCAATTTTTACAGCAATATCTCATATATTTTTTGTATCAGTCTCCCATGCTGGCTAATGAACTCTGTTGTCCTGAACAGTCTAGGAATCCTTTCTTACCCACTGGATGAGAACCCTTCAGCCCACTTTTTTTTGTGGGTTGAGAGCCTAATGTAATGGAAATAAAAGCCATCATCCACATGCTGGGCGATCGGGACTTCTGCATTAAGCCCTATCCTCTCCTATACATACATATTTGTGTAGAAGGAGTTGGAATCTTATGTCCCTTTCCACTATATGTCTGCACCTCCATGTGTGAAGCTATCAAGTGGTCTTAGCTGTTTGTAGAATGTACCACCTGTGTGATCTCTGGACTCTACCTGGGAAGCAACACTGGAGAGTGACACCCAATCCCCATCCTTCTGCAGAGTAGCCAATAGACAAAGCCTTTGCATGTATAGACTGGCAATAAAAGAAGGACCATTTCCAAAGGAAGATAAACAACCAAGTTCAGACCTGATAAGGATGAAAGATCAGATTATTGACAATGGCCAATTCTGGAAAAAAAGGATTATCAAAGAAATTCTACACTATAGATTAACAGTTTGCTGTTCAGTGGAGGACACATATGAAGACCCAACCCAGATCATTGTGTCAGTGTTGCAGCCCCTAATATGCCACAAAAGTGCTTTATCGAATACCTTGAAGATTCCCTCACAATCTCCACCCAGGAGTATGGAAGTATATTTCTGATAAAAATGTTCTACTATGTTGTCTCTTATGTCTAAGCACAATAACTTGTAGATTTCGGCAACCATCCTAGTACGTCAAATACATATGCATTGTACATAGATATGTTCACGACTGGCAATGTCTGAACATATCAAAAGTATATTCATTTAATTTTGGCATAGGCAAGCTCCCTTCCTATAACATCCATCTTCTTTACCACCCATTGTTTTACTTAGCTCACTCTAAGGATGTTCCAACTCAAAAAAAGGACAAAAAAAACTTAGTGACATTATCCAAACTTTACTTTAGCTCTTTCATCTTGATAATAAACAAGCCTGTGGATTTGATAAATTCCATGTAGGCTTAGAGCAAAGCCTACATGGAGTTTAGATGTTAGTGCTATGGGCAGCAGCACTAATGGCATATGCATGCCGCACATCACACTTACATGGATACAAGTGCGGTTTCATGGCCAGCAACAGTGTTGACAGCCAGGAAAACATGTAAAACAACACAAACATCTGCAGACATACTAACTTGTTTTCCTACAGAGCAAACTAGGTCTGCAGGATTGCGCAGAAAGCCAACATGACTACCAGAGTTTAATATAAAGCAATGTATAGAGTTCTAACACATTTATGAAAGTGTAGTCAGTGCAGAGTAGTGTGCAAACCTATTTTATGCATACTGAATAGAAGTTTTGCTAGTGATCAGCCAGGGCATATAGACTGCATTAGAAATGAATATTCAGGGGAAGCCTGTACATTGAAAAGGGACACACACATAAACTGTAGGAATGAACACAGGAAAATAGGACAGGTGAAACATGGTAATGTACAGCACGAGAGCATGTCAATGTATGTACACCACAAGGACAAGACAGTTGTAGCATGAACAGTAACCACATATCTGCATGATACAGTATGTATTGCTGTTTATACCACCTGTGTGGGTGTAGTTATATCCTCACTCAGTTATTGTATATTATGTGACTGTCACACAAGGTCACATATCAGTGGAGAAGTTTTTTGTGATTGAAGCATTCTGACATGATCACTGGAGAGGAAATTTATCAAGGATGGTATATCCAATAGGAGGTAGGTGCATATTTTAAACCTATGCAAAATGAGTTGCTTGAATGTGAATGTAATGTTAGCATAGGTCACAACCAAGCAGGACACATAGCAACAGGCTCATGGACAAAGCAGATAGAAGTATGCATAATCATGGACAATATCAGAATAATATCACCATTAATCATGCACAATCATAGACAATATCAGAATAATATCACCATTAATCTGTGTCATTGACATAATGTATGTGATTGTGAGTTATTATAGACAGTTCTTCAAGAACACACTTGTGCAACTGTCATCATTTGTCAATAACCTATGAGGGGAATCAAGCACACCTTCCTCAAAAATCGACATCTTTCAAAGGTGTTAAGAGGGACACTGTTATACCTGTAGTGCAAATTAAGAGCAACCCTGGCTATTTGATAGGTTTGTATGGCATATATGTGCCACAATCCATACTTGCATGAATGTAACCCATGCCATCAATGTTGTCAATCAGCCATGTATTTACTGGGTGCATCACAGGAAGCTGTATCACACATGCATCTTGCATAACACCATGAAATGGGTTCTGCACTGTCAACCCTGAATGGTTATGCATCAAAAAGAATAATAAGGCATGAATGATAAGATGTGTGGGAGCTCACTGTGGAAAAAGTGATCTGGTTGAGTAAATCATCCCTGAAAGATGTGTTGGGAGGTACATGTGAAAGGGTGTATAGTACTCAATTATTGGTGTGATGAGGGCTGAGAGCAATAGAACTAGAATGCCCTTTGATGTGCATGTCCCGTACATACTCATGAGTTGTGCTACATACAGGGATTAATCACCACTGTGGGCACATGCTGGTAGATGTTCCGCATACCATCTACCTGAGTACACAGATCGTATACCACTTGATCTGCTCATAGGGGTGTGTTGTCTATATTGTAATTAGCTTGTGTATTTGCTTTCATAAAATAAATATTTCACCCCCTCATGATTTTTGTTCATCTACTTATCTCCATGGCTGTGGCAGCAATCCTTTGTGTGTATTAATGCTGTCTACATTATACTAATGACAGACTTGGATTCAGTGACTGTCTACAATTTACAGTCCTCCACAAAGCTGGTTAGACAAAGAATGTATAAGTTAGTCTTGATATCTGAGACTTAAATACTTACTAGGAAAGGGCCTAGTACACAAACCTGAGGCATGGACCTGGTCACTGGGCTCTAGATAGAGGAGACTTCACACACTTCAACATTATCTGTTAGGTATGTGATCCAGTTGTAAAACCACTTGGTGATGTAGGGGTTTATGGCCACTTGAGACAGTTTCTCTATAATAGCTAAGCGGATTTGTCTAAAATAGTCTGGCCAGGTCACGTTGCACAGGATGGTAGTGTTTTCATCATGCATGCCCTCAGTGACCTTCTTGAAGACATCAAACAGATGTAACAAACATGATGTAGCCTTAACAAATCAAACATGTGGTTGGTATACAAGATTATCTGTGTCCTTTTTGAGAAGGCCCATGATGACTTATTGGTTTACCTCACAGATGAGGAGAGTCAGGAGTATAAGTCTATAACTCCATGCATCAAGCGATGCCCCCCCAGTCAGAAAGATGCATGTTGGTCTACACCCTTCTATGAAAATATAGGCTGTCTGGTGGCTGTGTTGACGTAGGGATCCTTCTGTGTCTGCTGAGGGGTTAAGTCACACTAGAGGCAAACTGCGATGTTGTCAGCGCCCATTGATTCTGTGTTATTAGCATACTTCTCAGCTGTCCAGATATCTGCCTCATATTTTTGGCCTATTTCTCATATTTTTGTGGTTTTCTGGCAAATCACTGAGGACTGAAATAACTAAATAATGTCATACATTTCAGTTTCAGGCTTCATTTCCTTCAGAAAATGCATGTTAAGACAAATGCTGTTATTCTAGCAACTTTCTAAGTCTGTAGGAGCAATTTTTAAAATCTGTCCCTATTTTTGGGCCTTTATCCCTCATTATTTTAGGATTTGTCCTGATTTTTTGTGCTATGAGGTTGAGAGGTATAGTGAGCACAGATGAGCTGCCCTCCTGAGAGTAAAAACTGAGTAATGTTTGCAAGTATACTTTCGGTGATGCCCAGTGGTAACAGGGAGGTGATGTGTGAGACAAGCTGGCAGCCAGTGGATTATCTCTTTTCTCCAGCTGAGTATATCTGGTGGCATCTACAAACAGTTCTGTGCTTAGTTGTGTATTTCCCTGAACATTTCACATTTATTGGAATAAATTATTTGTGAAAAGATCTCCAAATATAAATATGGTCATTCATCAAATTCCACACACTGGTACTATTCACACAGTCACATGACTATACCAATGTCACATAATTACATCAATTGCACAGCATATGCCTATATGTGTGTCATAAGAAAGCTCTGATGCCACATAAAGACACATTACAAATCCATTGTTGGTGGCTCATACAGAACATTTACTGACGCAAATGCTAATACTCACACAGTGGTGCGGCTGACCACCTCAATAACCCTTGGGTATAGCAACACTACTCTACATACAATAAATACTACAATGTTGCAATTGAATCAAAACATGTGATAAGTTGTTGTGTATATCACAGCATAACAACATGGATGAAACAAGGCTTATGTGTCCATGTAATCAATGTCAATTTATATCGATGTGTGTCACAGAGCATTTAATGATGAGTATGTAGGCACATGTACACCTGTGTCATGCTGCAAATGTCACTGTGATGGTAGAATGTGAACTGTGTAGAATGTTGATCTGCTCCACTACAAAAACACATATCCTAATAAGCCAAATATACATATAAGTGTATCATACCATGTGAACAGTTCACAGGAGGCATATTAATACAGTTGTTATAGAAGGAGCATGTAATGAAATGGGAAGCAGTGGCCATCAATACATTAGCTCACATCACAGATTGTAATACCCTCCTGCAGCCATATTGTACATCCACACCTCAATATAGCACATGTCAATAACAGCAACATTGAAATGTTAACTGTTCATAGGGTCATAGGACATTATTAGGCTAACAGCCAACATCACATAAAATCCTAGCCATTATTATACCATTTAAACCAAACTACCTATATCTATATTATGACAGATAGTAAGACTATTGTGCATATTTGTGTATTTGTTGGATTGTATTACATACTGCTACTATCCATATGGGACATGTGCACCGTACCATGACAGAATTAGTAATCCCACATGCAGTGGTCTGGAGATGGCTTGCAGAGGTTCATGGAAGGACTCTGCTTCATGATGTGTGCATGCACATTTGACATGAGGACATCCTCCACCCCTCTGCAGGAAGGATGTCTTGTGGTCAAGGAAAAAGGAGGATGGTGGATGCATGGGGCTATGTGAAAGGCTCTCCTCAGTGGTAGTGAAATGAAGAGAGATTCCAAAGATCATACAATGACCATAATGTACCGCCAACCACACACACACACACACACACACACACACACACACACACACACACACACCAGTAAACTGGACCTGATTTACACCTGTGTAGGTATCGACAATGGATACCATGCAATATAACAGTAGCACCACAACATATGTTTGACTTTAACACTGTCACATTGCACTGAATAGAGTGAGACAGCATCATGCTGAGATAAACATGTTGGGAGGAGTGTCTAACATGGATGTGGAGTCACATGTCAGTGTAAACATTGTTTCAAAAGTAATATTTGGATGCATGCACACTCAGGTTGCCTGCTGTCAGATTAGAACTGCTATATATATGCAGGTAAAGTAGCTTGAAAGCACAGTAGTTACTGTTACTGCCACAGCACAGGTGTGTCTTGAATACTGTCACAGTCCATAATAAACAGGATGGCAACATTGGTGTCTGTTGCAAGAAGATATTTGGAGGAGGGTCTGACATAGCTGTGGACTCACATGGCATACCAAACTGATTGCACACACAAGTCGATTGACCACAGTGAGACTAGAACCTTACCTAATTTTGTCAAGGCACAGTACTTAACACAAGTGCTACAGAATAATTCTGGCTTTTTGAGTGTCCAACAAAACTGTATAGCTGATAACATCCACAATATATAGTGAGAAAAATAATGGTAGTAGCAGTGATTAACATCCTGGTCTTAAATGGTCTTTTCAATGTCAACCAAGAAACAGACAGCAATTGACTGCAGTGAGGATAGAACCCCCACCTAACTAATTTTAAAGCACAGTACTTAACACAAGCACTGCTGCATAAGTCTGGCTTTTATAGTGTCTGACAACACTTTGTAGCTGATAACATTGTCAGTGTCTGGTGAGAAGAAAATTAAAGTAGCGGTGTCTGTAAAATGGTTTCTTGATTGTCAACCAAGTGAATACAGACACACAATAATTAAGCACAGTGAGAAAAGAGCCCACTACTTAAACTATTTCCAGAGTGCAGTAATTAACACAAGCACCACAGCACAAGTCTGACTTTTATAAAGCTTTTGGACAATTTATAGTGGACTTCATAAAGGCATGTTCAAGAGACAATATTGGGAGGCCTGTCTGAAATGAATATGTAACCTTGTGTGGATGTCAAAAGATTTGTAGTAAATGGGACCAGATTGCTGATAGCAGGGTACAGACTGATGCTCCTCTGACTATGCACAAGTACTTACACAACCATAGAGACAAGCACATAATGTGGCTGCTGTGGTAATTTACCACATATGTAAGTATTTGGTTTCCATCTGCAAAACACAGTTATTTAATGATTGCAACACCCCTGAAGTATTATGTTTTGCCTTATAATAGTGGTCTTTATTGATGATGCCATCATTATTATATGATGTGGGTGGCATATCCTGTTATGAGACTGGTGTGCAAAGTGTGGATTACTATTTCCTGTTGTGTTTCCAATGTTCAGGTATACTTTAAGAGACAGCTTGTCAACCTACATGCAAAAAAGCTGTCAGGCATTCATGTAGCAGAACCTGGACATATGCAGCTGTTTTCCAGTATGTTGTGTACATTGCACATTTATTGTCACATACAGACACACACATACATTTGTTGTGATCGGCATGGATGCATCTGGGTATGCACGTGTTCATTTTTGAGAAGAATTGCTGTCCACATTAATACATGCATAAGACAATCTGAATCTCTATTGTCATTATAAGGGAGTACATGGTATGTAACAATGGAGTTTTTCTATTTATTTCCGTGGAGTAGTTGACATTTGTGAAATATTACTGGCATACTACATTTCAAGTGCATGGGTGCAGGTAACAAATGACTCAGTGTAAATATGTGTTCAGTCATTAAAAAGTGCCTTGCCTTAGGTTATGTTTTTACATGGATTTTAGTGAGATGAAGAGTAACTAGGCAGTAAATATAACTAATATAACTAATAAGCACTTTCCATAGTGCAGCACTGAGCAGTTGGTTTGCTCTATTGATGGAAATGTGAGATACACATTTCACTATTCTTACTTCAACTTGAGAAGTACTTATACATACTGGTTATGGTATTCAGAGCTAACAGATACTCTGATGTGAATAATTAGTTCATATGGAAAATGTTGTGTCATAAATTGTTTTACATTACAAAAGAATTTATTCTTGTTTCCCTGTTTGCACATAGTTTAGTGACAAGCAAACACGGGTCTCTGCTTCATTCTTAAAATTATGGGATTTCTATTGGTTTGCTTTCCTTTGTGCAAACACATTAAGCAGAGAGTTGTGGCAGTCGGCACTTTGGACAGTATGGATGAAAGCCACCTACTGCCTAGCTGACTCTGTGGCAACAGGCATAACATCAGTGTGTTGCTATTTTGAGCACAGATGATACTGGGTTCGAATCCAGCTCAGTCTAATTTTTTACATATGTATTCAGGATGTCATTTAATAATTAAATGTGATAATTTTAGCAAATTTGAGAGTGAATGACTACAGTGAAGTACTGCATAAAAGCAAACAGTAATTAATTGATTTATGTCAACAGTGCACATATGGACTAACATATTTATATATTCATGAGTCTAAATAAATAATAATATAACATTTTTAATATGAGTGCATTTATTCTGCTTTTACATTATGTTTCCATAGCGCAGTGAGTTTAAGCTGCATTGCAGAGGTAACTGCACATAGCTATAGAACGTTAAGAACAATTCACCGTCACTCGACATTAGTGTGCGATGCCAAACTCTGTGCAAACACAGAGGATGAAAAGTGAAGGGCTCCATTAGGGACCATTTCTGCCAAATGTGTGTTGTGTGATTCTATTTTTCACCAGATTAAAGGTGTGAAAATGGTGTAGATAGGAGCATAGTGAAATGGGGGGGGGGGCAAGCAGGGGGGAGAGCACAGGGAAGCAATATAGGAATGTGCAGGAGGGAATTAGGAAAGAACCATAGCTGTCCACTTCTTCAGCAGTATAAAATAAGCATGGATAGAATATTGGATGAATTTGGACTGTCACCTTAACAAAGATGGCTGGCAACAATGTAGCAGTGTTGTATAGCCAACTCAGTTGAATAAAGTGTGTCAAGAAGACACGTGTGTGAAGTGGAAAGCTATGTATGGAACTATATTTTTATTTGTGGGATAGCTGCCCATTTCTTTTACTTCAGTAAGAGACGGATGTTGGGTAAGGGCTGTAGGTAAGTCAGAGTCAGGTAAGTAGGGCAGTAACAATACAAGAGATAGGAACTGTGAGGGACACAACAAGTTGGGGACACCATGATTAGGGAAAGGGAGGGGAGATTGGATGCTCATGCCTGTCAAACATAGTGACAGCAAGAATCTAGTCTTCACCCTCAGAACTGTTATCACTGCCCCCCCCCAGGTTGCTGTTGGAGTGCTTGGCATTTTCTTTTGCCCAGCATTCCAGTAAGCATCTTCTCCATCCAGCTGAGGTGTGCTCTGATGGTGCTTTTTGCAACCTCGCACACCATGCCTGGCAGCTCCTGGCGGGTGACAAAATCCCTACCACTGCCAATACTCCCGAAGGGTATCACTGCACCAGCTGCTGGGGTAATGCTACCTGATGTGGAGGGCCCAGGTAGTACAAGGGCTGCAGAGGCAGTACTGCCAGGTTGGGTCTCAGATCTGCAGCTATTGGAGGGGGGCAGGCTAAGCCATACTGATTGGCCTACCTCCCTGTGCTGTAAAGAATTTTTTGAGTTGTCAGAAATTGATAACACCAAAACAGTGTGACCACACATATAAAAATAAAAAAAGATAAATAAGGGTTGGGTAAGAGACAAAAAAAAAAGATAGTGACATCATATGTGATATACAATAAATTAGTAGAATACAAATAATTTATTTATAGTTTTACATTGAGTATACTTTTTAAGAAATACAAACTATAACTGATGATTGCTCCAAGTAATCCTTGCAATATGCAAACATTGCACATATGCTTGATCAAATAATACAGATTAACTAAACAGCATGGTATGTATGCTAATTTTGTTGAAATTATTATTTAATCTTTTAAAATAATTTTAGAATACATCTGTTACCTTGGAGATTTGAACCCATAACATTTGAATGCAGTATTACAATTGACTCCAACAGTTGGCTTGAGCTACATTATGAAGCATGCATGAATGATTTTACAGTTAAGATATGCATGCTTAATTTGCTACTACTATATAGAGGAGCAATACTTTAGATAAAATAATATTTATGTTCTGCTGCATACATACCCCTTGCTTCCCTAAATTTTTCTAAATTGTCAGCATGGGCTTACCTGTTCACTGCAATCTCCTAGTCAGCTGTAGAATAAAAAGGAGAGAAAAAGACAAGAGCAATACGCATATGAGTCTTCCTTATATCCAGCTTTCTGTCTAATTTGAATTATCTTTATCTGTATACTTATACAACTGCAGGATGTCAGCAGTCCTAAACTCATCCAGCCACTGGTTGAGTGTATCCTGCTTGCATCTTTTGAGGTCATTATAGTGTTGCCTGCATTGCTTTTGTATGACAGAGTGTGGGGTTAACCATGTATGTGTGTGACCCAACAAGGTCCTGGTTTATACATTCATGTGTGTATGAGCATCACTGAAGTCTGAAATCCATCCAAGGCCAGAAAAGACAATTATAATTATAGAAACATAATTGACAGTATACCCTCAGTCACACATATTATTCATATGAGCTCCAGTGCTATATATACTTATTGTTATTTATAATTATATTTACATTGTTTTATATTTTTAATTAAGTGGACAACCAATAATAAAACTGGGAATGTGCAAGATTAGAATCCTGGCTCAACTGTATTTTGAGCATTAATTTGCACCAGTTGTCAAATGGAAGGGTGGGCTATGAGTGTATTTTTTTACAGTAATTACTATGCAGAGTGCTAATTGCAATTGAGACCTTGTTTGTCATACATGCTCATTAGTTATACATGTACATTAAAGAGCTGAGTGTTTAACCATGTATTTGTATGACATGAAAATTCAGAAAGTGAATGTGTTATTGCAGAACAATAATTGTACTAATACCCACAGTTGCACATGTAATATATCTCTGATATCCTGTGTATGCTCAATGCACCTGCTATAGGTAGTTATTTATATGTTATCACAGTCCAAACACAAGCGTGATATTCCAATGGCAATAAAATGAAAGTAAAATGTTCTAACAAGTCAGTTCATAAAACAAACATAAAATTTATTTAAGCCAAAGGCTTCTTCAGACTCTTAAAACAAGGACAAACACCATGAACAACCTTTTAAAACAACCAATACTCATCATTGGTTAAGTCACATCACATGTTCTATTCATTTAAAGGTACAAGGGCTGGTATAATATTTACCATGCCAGTGAATCTATTGCACTTATAAAATCATAAAATATGCATCAAGATTTATAATTCAATACATTTCAAGGATATATATGGTATACAACAAAACCATATATGAAAGTATATTGTACTGAACTGTAAACAATGTTTCAGTACGATCATGCATGCGTTTAAACTCAGCTTTCAAAACATGTTCTTCATTGGGGTTGAAGAACAACGAATATGCAGTTATCACACTAGCTCAACTGTTAACAAATAACTGCCTTGAGTGAAATTTCAGTGCCATTAGAACATGCTCGTTTCATCCGGATTAAAAACAACGTTAATGCAAAAATCGTGCTCTCTCAACACTTTACATATGAACTAGTTCAATAGTTAGAAATCTGTCTTAGATGTAGTTTCAATGTCCTTAGAACATGTTCGTTACATCAGACTTAAAAACAACATAAATACAAAGATCGCACTTTTTCAATACTTTACGTACAACCTGAGTGTCGATTCTTTCACATATAAAATGTTCATAGCTTTTCAATTGCTTACATTAGAACATTAAGCAGCATCTACAACCAGAGTGTATACATTTAAAATTATTATTAAACAATCTAGGGTTCTATTTGTCATTTTTAAAAAATTAAAAAGTTAGAAAATATATATGTATAAATAAATATAAATATAGCCCATACACAGTCTGTTGTAAAATCAAGTAGCATATTGTGAAATTAGTTTAGGTATTATTACCATAATATTTAAGTAATATTTCTCAATAACTTAACACCCAAATAATAAAAAAGGTTCCATAGGTGTACTGAAGAGAAATATATCACAAAGATACCTAGAGTACTGAAACATCTTAATATGTAACTATGCTCTTAGTCAAGGAATAATGAAACATAGTGTTTGCTGTATAGATGTGTTACCAATATCTAAGTAAAATAAAGGCTTGCTAGTATGAATTATAGGTCTGGTATATTCACTAGTAAGTTCTCAAACCTATTTAAAGCCACATATAGTCAGTGGGGACTCATATCATCTCCGTAACCTCCTACTTTTTAAAAATGGCTTTAAATGTACTTTGTCATTTAGGCCAGGTGGTCTATCAGATCTCATCCTAATAATCCATCTTGTTTCTTGTTCTAATGTTCTGTTTATTAAATCACCACCCCTGAAGCCTTCAAATACACACTGAATAACACAAAATTTAAAGTTATGAGTGATGCCTGCCAATTTTTTGTGTCTGGCTAAGGCATTAGTTTCAGTACCCACTCTGATGTGGTATATGTGTTCCCTAATCCTTTCTTTAAGTGACCTGTTAGTTTTCCCTATGTAGTAACTATTACATGCTGAACAGGTTGCTATATATATCACATTCTTGCTCTCACAATTTGTATTAGTTTTAGTCCATAAAGCGCAATATGTTACAGTGAAATTTGGTTTACTGTGATTGTATTAAAGTACTGCTTCGATTAAGGTTTTAGACCTTAAGACTTTTTGCGCTGCAGTCCTAATGTCTATACTTAATTATAACTTCATTTATTATTGCTTTTTGAATTTTACGTTTCAGTTTTATCTATCTTGATATTTACTTGTATTTACATGTCTATGAAATTCAGTAATATACCTTCTAGCAGGTACCTTTTTATTATAACATCTGTTTCCTACAGATTAAACAATTCCAATGCCGTAAGTTTACGGCGAATTAACCACTGAATGTTTATATGATTCCTTACGAATCAACAAATACGTATGCATAGTAGCGTCTTACGCATTCTGCATCTTACATACAGTTAGGTTAACACGCTGCAGTAAGCTGATTGTACACAATGAGTTTGACTTTTAAATGTAAGTAGTTGAAAAGCTATGAACTTTTATATGTGAAAGAATCGACACCCAGGTTGTGCGTAAAGTTTTGAAAAGTCGATCTTTGTTTTATGTTATTTTTAAGTCTGATGTAACGTACATGTTCTAAGTACATGGTAACTTCATCTAAGGCAGATATCTGCTAACTATTGAGCTAGTTTTATGTAAAGTGTTGAGAGAGCACTAACTCTGCATTAACGTTGTTTTAAACTTGATGAAACGAGAATGTTCTAATGTAAGCAATTGAAAAGCTATGAACATTTTATATGTGAAAGAATCGACACTCAGGTTATGAAAGTATTGAAAAAGTGCGATCTTTGTATTTATGTTGTTTTTAAGTCTGATGTAACGAACATGTTCTAAGGACATTGAAACTACATCTAAGACAGATTTCTAACTATTGAACTAGTTCATATGTAAAGTGTTGAGAGAGCACGATTTTTGCATTAACGTTGTTTTTAATCCGGATGAAACGAGCATGTTCTAATGGCACTGAAATTTCACTCAAGGCAGTTATTTGTTAACAGTTGAGCTAGTGTGATAACTGCATATTCGTTGTTCTTCAACCCCAATGAAACGAACATGTTTTGAAAGCGCTGAGTTTAAACTCATGCATGATCGTACTGAAACATTGTTTACAGTTCAGTACAATATACTTTCATATATGGTTTTGTTGTATACCATATATATCCTTGAAATGTATTGAATTATAAATCTTGATGCATATTTTATGATTTTATAAGTGCAATAGATTCACTGGCATGGTAAATATTATACCAGCCCTTGTACCTTTAAATGAATAGAACATGTGATGTGACTTAACCAATGATGAGTATTGGTTGTTTTTAAAAAGGTTGTTCATGGTGTTTGTCCTTGTTTTAAGAGTCTGAAGAAGCCTTTGGCGCTTTCGTTTAAATAAATTTTATGTTTGTTTTATGAACTGACTTGTTAGAACATTTTACTTTCATTTTATTGCCATTGGAATATCACGCTTGTGTTTGGACTGTGATTATTTTATGTATAGAGTGAGTTCCTATCTCAACTGAAAGCAGCCCTGCATTTGGACTTGGAGTTATTTATATGTGTTCTTTTACTGTTATTTTTTTATATAAAGTGGAACATCAGCAAGAAAAGTTTAGCCTTTCCTGGATTAGAACCCAGGCTCACCTGTACTACAGCCCTTAACTTACACCTGCTGCCACAGGAACAACTAGGCAGCAGCTCTATATTTTCACATTCATTACTATGCATGTGTTCTGACTGCTGCACAACACTGCTTAGTATATTTGTGTGGTGGCAAACCACACATGATAGAATGTATCCATTTTAAAATTGTCTACTGCTTGTTGTCTGCAGGTGCTCTGGACCAATAGCTGTTGTTGAAGCTTGCTGACCATCACGCAATATCGCTTAGTGGATTTGCATGATGATAATCAAACAATAAAGCAATGTATCCAGTTTGAAATTGACTACTGCCTGCTTCCAATCAGCAAGTGTTATGGACCTGTAGGTGTTATGGAAGCTTCCTGACTGTTGCTCAATGCCACTTAGTGGGTTTGTGTGATGGAAAGCAAAAGTGGTAATAATTTCCTTTTTGAACTAGACAGTGTCTGCTTCTTGTCTAGGCCATTAGACCATGTTTGCATGAAAGTAAGTGATGTGTAAATATGACAAGCAAAGTGAAGATTATATTATTCTTCTAAGAAGTGTACATTAGGTTTCATTATTAAAATATAAATGTGGGACTTGAACAACAGTCTACAGATAGCATACACTGAGTGGTTCATTGTGTTTTCCAGTCATGCTACACCTACACTTGACTCAGAGGTGTAATTTATACAATCTTTGTTATAGAAGTAAGTTACATGACAGTTAATATATCTGTTTCACAGTGTTGTGCTAAGCCATATAATGTGCAAATATTAATATTAAAAAAGAAGAAAAAATATAAACAACATTACAAAGTATTACAAAATACATTTTATCACACATTACAGATTTTTACACAGCTCTAGATTTAAACTGCCAGGCTAATGAACTTACAAAACACAGTAAGGGTGTCTTATCTCTCTTTGCCACAGAAACAGCTTTGCAACCAGAATGCAAATCATTGTGTGAACAAACAAGTCCCATTTCATCCACAGTATTAACAAGACATATAACACTTGCACACTCTCAGTTGTTTGTACATGCATTAATTACATATTTAGTGCAATGACTGATCACACAACCATTTATGAGTATTATATGCAGCAGTGCAGTTCTGTCTTCTCTTTGTATTGTGTTCATTCTTCTGTTATGTGTGATGTAAACTGAGACATGCTGTCTGTAGGACATTTTTATCATTGTCCTTAAAATGTATGAGAATATTAAATAACAATAATATACAGTTTTCAACAAAGGTGGGGGGTTAGCTATTAGTGAACAAAAACTGATCCAAAAACACAAGAGCCAACAATATATAGCAAAACAAAAGCCAGAACGTCAGTAAAAAACCACTTTAATAGCGAGCAAAGCTTTCGGAAATAATCCTTTCTCAATACTAAAATACATGAGTACATTCTCAATATATATAGGTCCCAAGATGGTCATATGACCGACAGCCAAAATCATATGACCCACATTAAAGGCATAACAAGACATATATTAAAAGCTCTTAATACAAACATTTTTTAAAAAAATATATAAAAAAATACAAGAAAAAAATAATAAGAAGAAAAATAAGAAAAATATAGATCAAATCACAGCTTAGTTCTACTAAGCTTAATCAATATAGGTTTAATACTAACCATACTGTTTAGGCCAGGAGGTGAGTCACTAGCCAATCTTAAAATCCATCTATATTCTTTAGTTTCAAGGGCATTATTTATATCCCCACCTCTAATCGAAGGATGTATAAAGTCTATAGCCCTAAATTTAAATGTATGTCCATCTCCACAATCCAAAATGTGTTTATAGAGTGCATTTCTATCTACGTGCCTCCTAATATCTGATTTATGTTCTGTAATTCTTTCCTTCAGCTTCCGTGTAGTTTTGCCTACATAGAAGGAATCACATGCCACGCAGGTGGCTAGATATACTATGTGTGTAGTGATGCATGTTGCAAATGTGTGAAACTTAAATCTCTTATTAGTTACTGGATGCACAAAATGGTCGCTGTTTTCACAAAAAATATTTTCACAACAGGAGCAGCTATGGCATTTAAATGTACCAAATTTAGATGAAGTGGGAACATAGGTATTGATAGGAAAGTCTTTATAACATAGGACACTCTTTAAAGTCCTCATATTCCTATAGGCAAAGTGTGGTCTATTGCCTAGACAAGCTTTCAACTCATCACTAGCCATAAGAATTAACCAGTTGTTACTAATAATCTGCTTAATTAAAGGTGTTTTCAAATTAAATGAAGTCACGTATCTTATAGATGTTTCCTGTGTGGTGAAAGTATCAGCTTCCCTTGTCTCAGATATAGAGCTAGAGAAAATCGGTTTCAATGAAGTCTCCCTGTCCTCTAACAACTTCATCTTCTCATTATGTACATGCACATCACTATACCCACTGGAGGCAAAATCAGTCAGCATGTCATCAAGTTGTTTATAGAATTTATCATTTTCAGTGTTATACCAACTCAGCCTACAGAACTGTGATCTTACAGTCCCTCTAAAAATATGGGGAGCATGCATGCTGGTGGCATGTGTATACCTCCCTGCACTTACATCCTTCCTATGTAGGCTCGTGTTGATAATATCCCCATCAATAGTTACATTGATATCTAGGAACGTGATGGTATTGTCTGAAAAACACATTTTAAATTTCAAAAAAGGAGATAATGAGTTTAGAAATAACATAAACTCATCCAGTTCTAATAGTGTACCATCCCATAGTAAGAAACAATCATCAACAAAACGTTGAAAAAATTTTATATGTTCTCTATAGGGATTGGTATCACAAAACAGGAACTTTCTCTCCCACTGATAAAGCACTAGATTTGCGTAGGTGTTGGCTACGGAGGTGCCCATAGCCACACCTGTTAGTTGCAAATATAAAGACCCATCAAACAGAAAAACATTGTTCCTTAACACTACATCAATGAGGGTACAGATATTTTCGACTTCCCAAAATCAGACTGAGGGCAGGAGATCAAAAACTTCCTTAGCAGTTCAATTCCTGTATCAATTGGGATAACTGTAAATAAGGAAACTATATCAAGAGTCACAAGGTAATGTTTCCTACTAGTCAGACCTGTTCTACCTATACTATACCAAGCCTTAAGTTTAGACAAAAAATCTATAGTGTCACGGATGATGGATTCACATTTTTCTAGAAAAGGTAGAAGTTGGGCATGTAAATATACTGAGAAGGGTTCAGTCACCCAGCCAGCACCTGAGACGATAGGTCTCATAGGTGGGTCCAACAATGATTTATGGATCTTTGGGATGCAATGTACAATATATACATCAGATTCTAAAGTGGGTCAGTCTTCAGTAAATCTTGAGAGAAAAGAAGTGTCTTACCACTGCAGTCCAGTCAAGCAGAGTGTATTGTACAATATATACATCAGATTCTAAAGTGGGTCAGTCTTCAGTAAATCGTAAAAGAGAAGAAGTGTCTTAGAAAAGAGATACGGATAGTGTGCTAAGTGATATATTCTGTGTTGAAGAAGGAGTGTTTGGCTTGGATAAAGAAGTGCGTTTTGAATTGCTTTCTGAATTTGGAATTAGTGTTGATTTCCTTTATGTTGATGGGGAGAGCTTGCCAAAGAGCAGGTGCCTGAGAGGAGAAAACATGTGCAGTGCTGTGGAGTTTGGTTCTAGGAGTAATGAGAGTCGGTGTGGCTTGTGAGTAGTGTCTCAGGTTGTATAAGAATATTTTTCTCATGAAGTCAGTTGCTTGGTGAGTAAATGTGTGGAGCTGGAGTAGTTTGTAAAGTTGGGTTCCTAACATTAGGTTTGATCTTTGTTTTATGGGTAGCCCTTTGTTTTTTGTTAGGGTTACACAGTGACATTCACAGGGAGGTGAGTTTGTAATGAATCTGCAGGTACTGATAGAGATAGTCTGGACTGTGGCAATAGTTTAGTCTGGACTGTGGCAATGGTTTTCTTGGAGGCAATAGCAAAGACTGAAACCCCATACTCAAGTTGAGAAAGGCTGCTCTGGCTGGCTGGGACAGGAAAAGGGAATTTTTTTTTGTCCCAGAAAAGGAGAGAGTTTACTATGGCTCTCACTTCTTCTGTGTGGAAATGAAAGTTAAGTCATTGATCAAGCCATAATCTCAGGCATTTGATAGTAGAGGTTGCATGTATGAAATGGTTATCTAAATCAAAGATGGTTAAAGAGTCAGGTGCTTGATGAATTTTCTGTGTAGTTTCACGAAGTATAGTTTTGGTATTGGTGTGGATGAGAAGTAGTTTATGGTTTATGAGCCATTGCTGAAGGTTAGGTAAGTCTGAGTGGAGATGACATTGAATTTTGGTGTAAAAGTGACCAGATCAGTAAATGACATGTCCTTAGCACTGAGAATAATTGGAAGGTGGGGGAGGCCATAAGAAAGTTTGTTAGTGAATATGGAGAAAAGGAGGGGGACAAGAATGGATCCTTGTGGTACCTCTTTGGTAATAGGTGCAGATTCTGAATGAAAGGATCCAATTTTAACTCTGAAGTGTCTGTCAGTGAGGAAGTTTCTTAAGCAGGGAGCAATATCTGAACTGATGCCAATTTTAAGTAGTTTGTTTTAGAGAAGATAGAGGTCAATGAGGTCAAATGTCTTTGTCAAGTCTCTACACCCGTAACACTCCTCTGCTCTCTGCCCCTGCCTTAATTTCTACATTACTCTATCTGTCCCACACCTGTTTCTTTCTTTCCTTGATCCTGCTTGACCTTTTCAGTTATTCCCCCAATTGTCTCCCCTGGCCAGGTTACAGCCCATTCTTCTCTACCTAATCTCCATTTTCTCCATTCATTCTGCACATTTGCCCCTCTCAATCATGCACTCCATCTTACAGTCTCATTCCAAGTACTACTTCTATAATCTGTGTCTGGCATCTGAAACCCACTTTCTGCATCATCTTCCTGAGTTTCATCACTTCTAACATCAGTCACCTTATATTCCTTCATGTCACACATTTAAGTTCTCTCAGAGGGCTTTCAGTCATACTGCTGGCCCACACTTCGCACACTGTACCTACCTGTTCATTCCCTCTAACTTATTAACCTTATGGATTAATTCAAAACCTAATTTCTAGCCTGTTTGTGTGATACTGTTGAAATATCACCTGTTAAATGTTTGCATGCTTAGTGTCAAGTGCTCCAGTTAGCAACAAACATTTGCTTGCAAAGTAGCACAACACATTCTATACTTTCTGTGTAATAAACTTCTACGCGCACAACTTTGTAATGCTTTGTTGAGAGTAAACTCTACCTTAAGTTAACAGTTTTCATTTTATATGGAAAGGGTCAGGGCTGCAGATTTTGGTGTCAATATCCTATTAGCATAAACAGGAGAGCAATACAAAAGTGGTTGCAGTTTAATTGCATAAGGGATAAACAAATCAAGATTCACCAAGTTTAAGAACACAGCAAGAACAAGGTGTACTAAAGTGGAAACAAGAATAAGGTTTGTGTCCTTTTCCATGCCCAGTGAAATTTAGAAGGATATATTCATAATAATTTATGTTTTTATGCTTCCTACTAACATTACAAATGATACCGCACATGATTGTGCTGTGATTGGTATTCCTAGTTTCCTTAACATCATATCTATAATAAAAGAATCCAAAATAATTACCTAGGTGAGTAAAAAAGAATTAGCTTAAAATGGATAAAAGACCATACCAAAGGCACAGTTCTGGGAACTGAATGCAAATATTTTGTTTAATTTCATTTTTTAGTGTTTTTGATCATGCCCTGGACTTCAGACGTTAAAAATATTTTTACAACAATATGGATTATTATATTGACACCACTGGATAGGTGCCAGTTGTCAATTTTTACAGCAATATCTCATATATTTTTTGTATCAGTCTCCCATGCTGGCTAATGAACTCTGTTGTCCTGAACAGTCTAGGAATCCTTTCTTACCCACTGGATGAGAACCCTTCAGCCCACTTTTTTCTGTGGGTTGAGAGCCTAATGTAATGGAAATAAAAGCCATCATCCACATGCTGGGCGATCGGGACTTCTGCATTAAGCCCTATCCTCTCCTATACATACATATTTGTGTAGAAGGAGTTGGAATCTTATGTCCCTTTCCACTATATGTCTGCACCTCCATGTGTGAAGCTATCAAGTGGTCTTAGCTGTTTGTAGAATGTACCACCTGTGTGATCTCTGGACTCTACCTGGGAAGCAACACTGGAGAGTGACACCCAATCCCCATCCTTCTGCAGAGTAGCCAATAGACAAAGCCTTTGCATGTATAGACTGGCAATAAAAGAAGGACCATTTCCAAAGGAAGATAAACAACCAAGTTCAGACCTGATAAGGATGAAAGATCAGATTGTTGACAATGGCCAATTCTGGAAAAAAGGATTATCAAAGAAATTCTACACTATAGATTAACAGTTTGCTGTTCAGTGGAGGACACATATGAAGACCCAACCCAGATCATTGTGTCAGTGTTGCAGCCCCTAATATGCCACAAAAGTGCTTTATCGAATACCTTGAAGATTCCCTCACAATCTCCACCCAGGAGTATGGAAGTATATTTCTGATAAAAATGTTCTACTATGTTGTCTCTTATGTCTAAGCACAATAACTTGTAGATTTCGGCAACCATCCTAGTACCTCAAATACATATGCATTGTACATAGATATGTTCACGACTGGCAATGTCTGAACATATCAAAAGTATATTCATTTAATTTTGGCATAGGCAAGCTCCCTTCCTATAACATCCATCTTCTTTACCACCCATTGTTTTACTTAGCTCACTCTAAGGATGTTCCAACTCAAAAAAAGGACAAAAAAAACTTAGTGACATTATCCAAACTTTACTTTAGCTCTTTCATCTTGATAATAAACAAGCCTGGGGATTTGATAAATTCCATGTAGGCTTAGAGCAAAGCCTACATGGAGTTTAGATGTTAGTGCTATGGGCAGCAGCACTAATGGCATATGCATGCCGCACATCACGCTTACATGGATACAAGTGTGGTTTCATGGCCAGCAACAGTGTTGACAGCCAGGAAAACATGTAAAACAACACAAACATCTGCAGACATACTAACTTGTTTTCCTACAGGGCAAACTAGGTCTGCGGGATTGCGCAGAAAGCCAACATGACTACCAGAGTTTAATATAAAGCAATGTATAGAGTTCTAACACATTTATGAAAGTGTAGTCAGTGCAGAGTAGTGTGCAAACCTATTTTATGCATACTGAATAGAAGTTTTGCTAGTGATCAGCCAGGGCATATAGACTGCATTAGAAATGAATATTCAGGGGAAGCCTGTACATTGAAAAGGGACACACACATAAACTGTAGGAATGAACACAGGAAAATAGGACAGGTGAAACATGGTAATGTACAGCACGAGAGCATGTCAATGTATGTACACCACAAGGACAAGACAGTTGTAGCATGAACAGTAACCACATATCTGCATGATACAGTATGTATTGCTGTTTATACCACCTGTGTGGGTGTAGTTATATCCTCACTCAGTTATTGTATATTATGTGACTGTCACACAAGGTCACATATCAGTGGAGAAGTTTTTTGTGATTGAAGCATTCTGACATGATCACTGGAGAGGAAATTTATCAAGGATGGTATATCCAATAGGAGGTAGGTGCATATTTTAAACCTATGCAAAATGAGTTGCTTGAATGTGAATGTAATGTTAGCATAGGTCACAACCAAGCAGGACACATAGCAACAGGCTCATGGACAAAGCAGATAGAAGTATGCATAATCATGGACAATATCAGAATAATACCATCATTAATCATGCACAATCATAGACAATATCAGAATAATATCACCATTAATCTGTGTCATTGACATAATGTATGTGATTGTGAGTTATTATAGACAGTTCTTCAAGAACACACTTGTGCAACTGTCATAATTTGTCAATAACCTATGAGGGGAATCAAGCACACCTTCCTCAAAAATCGACATCTTTCAAAGGTGTTAAGAGGGACACTGTTATACCTGTAGTGGAAATTAAGAGCAACCCTGGCTATTTGATAGGTTTGTATGGCATATATGTGCCACAATCCATACTTGCATGAATGTAACCCATGCCATCAATGTTGTCAATCAGCCATGTATTTACTGGGTGCATCACAGGAAGCTGTATCACACATGCATCTTGCATAACACCATGAAATGGGTTCTGCACTGTCAACCCTGAATGGTTATGCATCAAAAGAATAATAAGGCATGAATGATAAGATGTGTGGGAGCTCACTGTGGAAAAAGTGATCTGGTTGAGTAAATCATCCCTGAAAGATGTGTTGGGAGGTACATGTGAAAGGGTGTATAGTACTCAATTATTGGTGTGATGAGGGCTGAGAGCAATAGAACTAGAATGCCCTTTGATGTGCATGTCCCGTACATAATCATGAGTTGTGCTACATACAGGGATTAATCACCACTGTGGGCACATGCTGGTAGATGTTCCGCATACCATCTACCTGAGTACACAGATCGTATACCACTTGATCTGCTCACAGGGGTGTGTTGTCTATATTGTAATTAGCTTGTGTATTTGCTTTCATAAAATAAATATTTCACCCCCTCATGATTTTTGTTCATCTACTTATCTCCATGGCTGTGGCAGCAATCCTTTGTGTGTATTAATGCTGTCTACATTATACTAATGACAGACTTGGATTCAGTGACTGTCTACAATTTACAGTCCTCCACAAAGCTGGTTAGACAAAGAATGTATAAGTTAGTCTTGATATCTGAGACTTAAATACTTACTAGGAAAGGGCCTAGTACACAAACCTGAGGCATGGACCTGGTCACTGGGCTCTAGATAGAGGAGACTTCACACACTTCAACATTATCTGTTAGGTATGTGATCCAGTTGTAAAACCACTTGGTGATGTAGGGGTTTATGGCCACTTGAGACAGTTTCTCTGTAATAGCTAAGCGGATTTGTCTAAAATAGTCTGGCCAGGTCACGTTGCACAGGATGGTAGTGTTTTCATCATGCATGCCCTCAGTGACCTTCTTGAAGACATCAAACAGATGTAACAAACATGATGTAGCCTTAACAAATCAAACATGTGGTTGGTATACAAGATTATCTGTGTCCTTTTTGAGAAGGCCCATGATGACTTATTGGTTTACCTCACAGATGAGGAGAGTCAGGAGTATAAGTCTATAACTCCATGCATCAAGCGATGCCCCCCCCAGTCAGAAAGATGCATGTTGGTTTACACCCTTCTATGAAAATATAGGCTGTCTGGTGGCTGTGTTGACGTAGGGATCCTTCTGTGTCTGCTGAGGGGTTAAGTCACACTAGAGGCAAACTGCGATGTTGTCAGCGCCCATTGATTCTGTGTTATTAGCATACTTCTCAGCTGTCCAGATATCTGCCTCATATTTTTGGCCTATTTCTCATATTTTTGTGGTTTTCTGGCAAATCACTGAGGACTGAAATAACTAAATAATGTCATACATTTCAGTTTCAGGCTTCATTTCCTTCAGAAAATGCATGTTAAGACAAATGCTGTTATTCTAGCAACTTTCTAAGTCTGTAGGAGCAATTTTTAAAATCTGTCCCTATTTTTGGGCCTTTATCCCCTCATTATTTTAGGATTTGTCCTGATTTTTTGTGCTATGAGGTTGAGAGGTATAGTGAGCACAGATGAGCTGCCCTCCTGAGAGTAAAAACTGAGTAATGTTTGCAAGTATACTTTCGGTGATGCCCAGTGGTAACAGGGAGGTGATGTGTGAGACAAGCTGGCAGCCAGTGGATTATCTCTTTTCTCCAGCTGAGTATATCTGGTGGCATCTACAAACAGTTCTGTGCTTAGTTGTGTATTTCCCTGAACATTTCACATTTATTGGAATAAATTATTTGTGAAAAGATCTCCAAATATAAATATGGTCATTCATCAAATTCCACACACTGGTACTATTCACACAGTCACATGACTATACCAATGTCACATAATTACATCAATTGCACAGCATATGCCTATATGTGTGTCATAAGAAAGCTCTGATGCCACATAAAGACACATTACAAATCCATTGTTGGTGGCTCATACAGAACATTTACTGACGCAAATGCTAATACTCACACAGTGGTGCGGCTGACCACCTCAATAACCCTTGGGTATAGCAACACTACTCTACATACAATAAATACCACAATGTTGCAATTGAATCAAAACATGTGATAAGTTGTTGTGTATATCACAGCATAACAACATGGATGAAACAAGGCTTATGTGTCCATGTAATCAATGTCAATTTATATCGATGTGTGTCACAGAGCATTTAATGATGAGTATGTAGGCACATGTACACCTGTGTCATGCTGCAAATGTCACTGTGATGGTAGAATGTGAACTGTGTAGAATGTTGATCTGCTCCACTACAAAACACATATCCTAATAAGCCAAATATACATATAAGTGTATCATACCATGTGAACAGTTCACAGGAGGCATATTAATACAGTTGTTATAGAAGGAGCATGTAATGAAATGGGAAGCAGTGGCCATCAATACATTAGCTCACATCACAGATTGTAATACCCTCCTGCAGCCATATTGTACATCCACACCTCAATATAGCACATGTCAATAACAGCAACATTGAAATGTTAACTGTTCATAGGGTCATAGGACATTATTAGGCTAACAGCCAACATCACATAAAATCCTAGCCATTATTATACCATTTAAACCAAACTACCTATATCTATATTATGACAGATAGTAAGACTATTGTGCATATTTGTGTATTTGTTGGATTGTATTACATACTGCTACTATCCATATGGGACATGTGCACCATACCATGACAGAATTAGTAATCCCACATGCAGTGGTCTGGAGATGGCTTGCAGAGGTTCATGGAAGGACTCTGCTTCATGATGTGTGCATGCACATTTGACATGAGGACATCCTCCACCCCTCTGCAGGAAGGATGTCTTGTGGTCAAGGAAAAAGGAGGATGGTGGATGCATGGGGCTATGTGAAAGGCTCTCCTCAGTGGTAGTGAAATGAAGAGAGATTCCAAAGATCATACAATGACCATAATGTACCGCCAACCACACACACACACACACACACACACACACACACACACACACACACACACACACACACACCAGTAAACTGGACCTGATTTACACCTGTGTAGGTATCGACAATGGATACCATGCAATATAACAGTAGCACCACAACATATGTTTGACTTTAACACTGTCACATTGCACTGAATGGAGTGAGACAGCATCATGCTGAGATAAACATGTTGGGAGGAGTGTCTAACATGGATGTGGAGTCACATGTCAGTGTAAACATTGTTTCAAAAGTAATATTTGGATGCATGCACACTCAGGTTGCCTGCTGTCAGATTAGAACTGCTATATATATGCAGGTAAAGTAGTTTGAAAGCACAGTAGTTACTGTTACTGCCACAGCACAGGTGTGTCTTGAATACTGTCACAGTCCATAATAAACAGGATGGCAACATTGGTGTCTGTTGCAAGAAGATATTTGGAGGAGGGTCTGACATAGCTGTGGACTCACATGGCATACCAAACTGATTGCACACACAAGTCGATTGACCACAGTGAGACTAGAACCTTACCTAATTTTGTCAAGGCACAGTACTTAACACAAGTGCTACAGAATAATTCTGGCTTTTGAGTGTCCAACAAAACTGTATAGCTGATAACATCCACAATATATAGTGAGAAAAATAATGGTAGTAGCAGTGATTAACATCCTGGTCTTAAATGGTCTTTTCAATGTCAACCAAGAAACAGACAGCAATTGACTGCAGTGAGGATAGAACCCCCACCTAACTAATTTTAAAGCACAGTACTTAACACAAGCACTTCTGCATAAGTCTGGCTTTTATAGTGTCTGACAACACTTTGTAGCTGATAACATTGTCAGTGTCTGGTGAGAAGAAAATTAAAGTAGCGGTGTCTGTAAAATGGTTTCTTGATTGTCAACCAAGTGAATACAGACACACAATAATTAAGCACAGTGAGAAAAGAACCCACTACTTAAACTATTTCCAGAGTGCAGTAATTAACACAAGCACCACAGCACAAGTCTGACTTTTATAAAGCTTTTGGACAATTTATAGTGGACTTCATAAAGGCATGTTCAAGAGACAATATTGGGAGGCCTGTCTGAAATGAATATGCAGCCTTGTGTGGATGTCAAAAGATTTGTAGTAAATGGGACCAGATTGCTGATAGCAGGGTACAGACTGATGCTCCTTTGACTATGCACAAGTACTTACACAACCATAGAGACAAGCACATAATGTGGCTGCTGTGGTAATTTACCACATATGTAAGTATTTGGTTTCCATCTGCAAAACACAGTTATTTAATGATTGCAACACCCCTGAAGTATTATGTTTTGCCTTATAATAGTGGTCTTTATTGATGATGCCATCATTATTATATGATGTGGGTGGCATATCCTGTTATGAGACTGGTGTGCAAAGTGTGGATTACTATTTCCTGTTGTGTTTCCAATGTTCAGGTATACTTTAAGAGACAGCTTGTCAACCTACATGCAAAAAAGCTGTCAGGCATTCATGTAGCAGAACCTGGACATATGCAGCTGTTTTCCAGTATGTTGTGTACATTGCACATTTATTGTCACATACAGACACACACATACATTTGTTGTGATCGGCATGGATGCATCTGGGTATGCACGTGTTCATTTTTGAGAAGAATTGCTGTCCACATTAATACATGCATAAGACAATCTGAATCTCTATTGTCATTATAAGGGAGTACATGGTATGTAACAATGGAGTTTTTCTATTTATTTCCGTGGAGTAGTTGACATTTGTGAAATATTACTGGCATACTACATTTCAAGTGCATGGGTGCAGGTAACAAATGACTCAGTGTAAATATGTGTTCAGTCATTAAAAAGTGCCTTGCCTTAGGTTATGTTTTTACATGGATTTTAGTGAGATGAAGAGTAACTAGGCAGTAAATATAACTAATATAACTAATAAGCACTTTCCATAGTGCAGCACTGAGCAGTTGGTTTGCTCTATTGATGGAAATGTGAGATACACATTTCACTATTCTTACTTCAACTTGAGAAGTACTTATACATACTGGTTATGGTATTCAGAGCTAACAGATACTCTGATGTGAATAATTAGTTCATATGGAAAATGTTGTGTCATAAATTGTTTTACATTACAAAAGAATTTATTCTTGTTTCCCTGTTTGCACATAGTTTAGTGACAAGCAAACACGGGTCTCTGCTTCATTCTTAAAATTATGGGATTTCTATTGGTTTGCTTTCCTTTGTGCAAACACATTAAGCAGAGAGTTGTGGCAGTTGGCACTTTGGACAGTATGGATGAAAGCCACCTACTGCCTAGCTGACTCTGTGGCAACAGGCATAACATCAGTGTGTTGCTATTTTGAGCACAGATGATACTGGGTTCGAATCCAGCTCAGTCTAATTTTTTACATATGTATTCAGGATGTCATTTAATAATTAAATGTGATAATTTTAGCAAATTTGAGAGTGAATGACTACAGTGAAGTACTGCATAAAAGCAAACAGTAATTAATTGATTTATGTCAACAGTGCACATATGGACTAACATATTTATATATTCATGAGTCTAAATAAATAATAATATAACATTTTTAATATGAGTGCATTTATTCTGCTTTTACATTATGTTTCCATAGCGCAGTGAGTTTAAGCTGCATTGCGTAGAGGTAACTGCACATAGCTATAGAACGTTAAGAACAATTCACCGTCACTCGACATTAGTGTGCGATGCCAAACTCTGTGCAAACACAGAGGATGAAAAGTGAAGGGCTCCATTAGGGACCATTTCTGCCAAATGTGTGTTGTGTGATTCTATTTTTCACCAGATTAAAGGTGTGAAAATGGTGTAGATAGGAGCATAGTGAAATGGGGGGGGGGGCAAGCAGGGGGGAGAGCACAGGGAAGCAATATAGGAATGTGCAGGAGGGAATTAGGAAAGAACCATAGCTGTCCACTTCTTCAGCAGTATAAAATAAGCATGGATAGAATATTGGATGAATTTGGACTGTCACCTTAACAAAGATGGCTGGCAACAATGTAGCAGTGTTGTATAGCCAACTCAGTTGAATAAAGTGTGTCAAGAAGACACGTGTGTGAAGTGGAAAGCTATGTATGGAACTATATTTTTATTTGTTGGATAGCTGCCCATTTCTTTTACTTCAGTAAGAGACGGATGTTGGGTAAGGGCTGTAGGTAAGTCAGAGTCAGGTAAGTAGGGCAGTAACAATACAAGAGATAGGAACTGTGAGGGACACAACAAGTTGGGGACACCATGATTAGGGAAAGGGAGGGGAGATTGGATGCTCATGCCTGTCAAACATAGTGACAGCAAGAATCTAGTCTTCACCCTCAGAACTGTTATCACTGCCCCCCCCCCCCCAGGTTGCTGTTGGAGTGCTTGGCATTTTCTTTTGCCCAGAATTCCAGTAAGCATCTTCTCCATCCAGCTGAGGTGTGCTCTGATGGTGCTTTTTGCAACCTCGCACACCATGCCTGGCAGCTCCTGGCGGGTGACAAAATCCCTACCACTGCCAATACTCCCGGAGGGTATCACTGCACCAGCTGCTGGGGTAATGCTACCTGATGTGGAGGGCCCAGGTAGTACAAGGGCTGCAGAGGCAGTACTGCCAGGTTGGGTCTCAGATCTGCAGCTATTGGAGGGGGGCAGGCTAAGCCATACTGATTGGCCTACCTCCCTGTGCTGTAAAGAATTTTTTGAGTTGTCAGAAATTGATAACACCAAAACAGTGTGACCACACATATAAAAATAAAAAAAGATACATAAGGGTTGGGTAAGAGACAAAAAAAAAAGATAGTGACATCATATGTGATATACAATAAATTAGTAGAATACAAATAATTTATTTATAGTTTTACATTGAGTATACTTTTAAGAAATACAAACTATAACTGATGATTGCTCCAAGTAATCCTTGCAATATGCAAACATTGCACATATGCTTGATCAAATAATACAGATTAACTAAACAGCATGGTATGTATGCTAATTTTGTTGAAATTATTATTTAATCTTTTAAAATAATTTTAGAATACATCTGTTACCTTGGAGATTTGAACCCATAACATCTGAATGCAGTATTACAATTGACTCCAACAGTTGGCTTGAGCTACATTATGAAGCATGCATGAATGATTTTACAGTTAAGATATGCATGCTTAATTTGCTACTACTATATAGAGGAGCAATACTTTAGATAAAATAATATTTATATTCTGCTGCATACATACCCCTTGCTTCCCTAAGTTTTTCTAAATTGTCAGCATGGGCTTACCTGTTCACTGCAATCTCCTGGTCAGCTGTAGAATAAAAAGGAGAGAAAAAGACAAGAGCAATACGCATATGAGTCTTCCTTATATCCAGCTTTCTGTCTAATTTGAATTATCTTTATCTGTATACTTATACAACTGCGGGATGTCAGCAGTCCTAAACTCATCCAGCCACTGGTTGAGTGTATCCTGCTTGCATCTTTTGAGGTCATTATAGTGTTGCCTGCATTGCTTTTGTATGACAGAGTGTGGGGTTAACCATGTATGTGTGTGACCCAACAAGGTCCTGGTTTATACATTCATGTGTGTATGAGCATCACTGAAGTCTGAAATCCATCCAAGGCCAGAAAAGACAATTATAATTATAGAAACGTAATTGACAGTATACCCTCAGTCACACATATTATTCATATGAGCTCCAGTGCTATATATACTTATTGTTATTTATAATTATATTTACATTGTTTTATATTTTTTAATTAAGTGGACAACCAATAATAAAACTGGGAATGTGCAAGATTAGAATCCTGGCTCAACTGTATTTTGAGCATTAACTTGCACCAGTTGTCAAATGGAAGGGTGGGCTATGAGTGTATTTTTTTACAGTAATTACTATGCAGAGTGCTCATTGCAATTGAGACCTTGTTTGTCATACATGCTCATTAGTTATACATGTACATTAAAGAGCTGAGTGTTTAACCATGTATTTGTATGACATGAAAATTCAGAAAGTGAATGTGTTATTGCAGAACAATAATTGTACTAATACCCACAGTTGCACATGTAATATATCTCTGATATCCTGTGTATGCTCAATGCACCTGCTATAGGTAGTTATTTATATGTGTTCTTTTACTGTTATTTTTTTATATAAAGTGGAACATCAGCAAGAAAAGTTTAGCCTTTCCTGGATTAGAACCCAGGCTCACCTGTACTACAGCCCTTAACTTACACCTGCTGCCACAGGAACAACTAGGCAGCAGCTCTATATTTTCACATTCATTACTATGCATGTGTTCTGACTGCTGCACAACACTGCTTAGTATATTTGTGTGGTGGCAAACCACACATGATAGAATGTATCCATTTTAAAATTGTCTACTGCTTGTTGTCTGCAGGTGCTCTGGACCAATAGCTGTTGTTGAAGCTTGCTGACCATCACGCAATATCGCTTAGTGGATTTGCATGATGATAATCAAACAATAAAGCAATGTATCCAGTTTGAAATTGACTACTGCCTGCTTCCAATCAGCAAGTGTTATGGACCTGTAGGTGTTATGGAAGCTTCCTGACTGTTGCTCAATGCCACTTAGTGGGTTTGCGTGATGGAAAGCAAAAGTGGTAATAATTTCCTTTTTGAACTAGACAGTGTCTGCTTCTTGTCTAGGCCATTAGACCATGTTTGCATGAAAGTAAGTGATGTGTAAATATGACAAGCAGACAAGCAAAGTGAAGATTATATTATTCTTCTAAGAAGTGTACATTAGGTTTCATTATTAAAATATAAATGTGGGACTTGAACAACAGTCTACAGATAGCATACACTGAGTGGTTCATTGTGTTTTCCAGTCATGCTACACCTACACTTGACTCAGAGGTGTAATTTATACAATCTTTGTTATAGAAGTAAGTTACATGACAGTTAATATATCTGTTTCACAGTGTTGTGCTAAGCCATATAATGTGCAAATATTAATATTAAAAAAGAAGAAAAAATATAAACAACATTACAAAGTATTACAAAATACATTTTATCACACATTACAGATTTTTACACAGCTCTAGATTTAAACTGCCAGGCTAATGAACCTACAAAACACAGTAAGGGTGTCTTATCTCTCTTTCCCACAGAAACAGCTTTGCAACCAGAATGCAAATCATTGTGTGAACAAGCAAGTCCCATTTCATCCACAGTATTAACAAGACATATAACACTTGCACACTCTCAGTTGTTTGTACATGCATTAATTACATATTTAGTGCAATGACTGATCAACAACCATTTATGAGTATTATATGCAGCAGTGCAGTTCTGTCTTCTCTTTGTATTGTGTTCATTCTTCTGTTATGTGTGATGTAAACTGAGACATGCCGTCTGTAGGGCATTTTTATCATTGTCCTTAAAATGTATGAGAATATTAAATAACAATAATATACAGTTTTCAACAAAGGTGGGGGGTTAGCTATTAGTGAACAAAAACTGATCCAAAAACACAAGAGCCAACAATATATAGCAAAACAAAAGCCAGAACGTCAGTAAAAAAACACTTTAATAGCGAGCAAAGCTTTCGGAAATAATCCTTTCTCAATACTAAAATACATGAGTACATTCTCAATATATATAGGTCCCAAGATAGTCACATGACCGACAGCCAAAATCATATGACCCACATTAAAGGCATAACAAGACATATATTAAAAGCTCTTAATACAAACATTTTTTAAAAAAATATATAAAAAAATACAAGAAAAAAATAATAATAAGAAAAATAAGAAAAATATAGATCAAATCACAGCTTAGTTCTACTAAGCTTAATCAATATAGGTTTAATACTAACCATACTGTTTAGGCCAGGAGGTGAGTCACTAGCCAATCTTAAAATCCATCTATATTCTTTAGTTTCAAGGGCATTATTTATATCCCCACCTCTAACCGAAGGATGTATAAAGTCTATAGCCCTAAATTTAAATGTATGTCCATCTCCACAATCCAAAATGTGTTTATAGAGTGCATTTCTATCTACGTGCCTCCTAATATCTGATTTATGTTCTGTAATTCTTTCCTTCAGCTTCCGTGCAGTTTTGCCTACATAGAAAGAATCACATGCCACGCAGGTGGCTAGATATACTATGTGTGTAGTGATGCATGTTGCAAATGTGTGAAACTTAAATCTCTTATTAGTTACTGGATGCACAAAATGGTCGCTGTTTTCACAAAAAATATTTTCACAACAGGAGCAGCTATGGCATTTAAATGTACCAAATTTAGATGAAGTGGGAACATAGGTATTGATAGGAAAGTCTTTATAACATAGGACACTCTTTAAAGTCCTCATATTCCTATAGGCAAAGTGTGGTCTATTGCCTAGACAAGCTTTCAACTCATCACTAGCCATAAGAATTAACCAGTTGTTACTAATAATCTGCTTAATTAAAGGTGTTTTCAAATTAAATGAAGTCACGTATCTTATAGATGTTTCCTGTGTGGTGAAAGTATCAGCTTCCCTTGTCTCAGATATAGAGCTAGAGAAAATCGGTTTCAATGAAGTCTCCCTGTCCTCTAACAACTTCATCTTCTCATTATGTACATGCACATCACTATACCCACTGGAGGCAAAATCAGTCAGCATGTCATCAAGTTGTTTATAGAATTTATCATTTTCAGTGTTATACCGACTCAGCCTACAGAACTGTGATCTTACAGTCCCTCTAAAAATATGGGGAGCATGCATGCTGGTGGCATGGGTATACCTCCCTGCACTTACATCCTTCCTATGTAGGCTCGTGTTGATAATATCCCCATCAATAGTTACATTGATATCTAGGAACGTGATGGTATTGTCTGAAAAACACATTTTAAATTTCAAAAAAGGAGATAATGAGTTTAGAAATAACATAAACTCATCCAGTTCTAATAGTGTACCATCCCATAGTAAGAAACAATCATCAACAAAACGTTGAAAAAATTTTATATGTTCTCTATAGGGATTGGTATCACAAAACAGGAACTTTCTCTCCCACTGATAAAGCACTAGATTTGCGTAGGTGTTGGCTACGGAGGTGCCCATAGCCACACCTGTTAGTTGCAAATATAAAGACCCATCAAACAGAAAAACATTGTTCCTTAACACTACATCAATGAGGGTACAGATATTTTCGATCTTCCCAAAATCAGACTGAGGGCAGGAGATCAAAAACTTCCTTAGCAGTTCAATTCCTGTATCAATTGGGATAACTGTAAATAAGGAAACTATATCAAGAGTCACAAGGTAATGTTTCCTACTAGTCAGACCTGTTCTACCTATACTATACCAAGCCTTAAGTTTAGACAAAAAATCTATAGTGTCACGGATGATGGATTCACATTTTTCTAGAAAAGGTAGAAGTTGGGCATGTAAATATACTGAGATGGGTTCAGTCACCCAGCCAGCACCTGAGACGATAGGTCTCATAGGTGGGTCCAACAATGATTTATGGATCTTTGGGATGCCATACAATTGTGGGGTGATAGGACAGGAAACAGTCAAATAGTTGAACAAATCAATATCAAATACAGTTGTAGTTCATAAATCACCATATTGACATATGACACACAATTTTTAACATCCACAGGAGTAATACATTTAAAAGCCACAGTATCTAACAGCAACAATGACATAGCTGAAATATATTTATATTTATCCATAAGGACAACTGCTCCCCCCTTATCAGCTTGTTTAATAATAATGTTCTCACAAGACTGTAATTCTCTATACGCTTTATACTCTTGACATGTTAAATTAAAGCACTTCTTATCAACTTTAAAATTTGCACTATAAACATTTCTTATCTGCTGTTCACATAAATCATGAAATGCCTTGACTACAGGTGCAAGAACAGGAATAAAAGTGCTAAGTCGTTTAAAACTTTGTTTTTTCAAAATACTGTTGCCAAATATCAATTTAAGACTTAACAGTCTGGAAAACAATTTCAAGTCCGTATGTGCTGTGACTAAATCATCACTGCTTGAGGGAATAAAGTTTAAGCCTTTAGATAGTAGCGAATAATGTGCTTGATACAAAACAAAGCTGGAAAGATTTAGCGTACCTCTAATGATTTCTTGCTGTACTTGTTCACCCCTAAAGGGCTATCCAGCTTTCTTTTGTTAGATACAGTCACTTTCGGCGAAGCAGGGCTTCTAGGATAGGCAGTACGCTCCTTCACAGTCTCTGCATGTTCAAGAGAAAACCGCTTATTTGAGAAGTTAAGCGTGGTTTGCTGTATCCTCTTATTTTTTGCACCAGCGACATTTTGTACACCACCAGTCAGTTGCTTGTCATCCAGAGGAGCTGCTGAAGCTCCCGCTTGCGTGCGAGGCGTCGAATGGGCCAAACCATCTGATCCAGTAATCGGAGGGTTAGACTCTGGGCAGTTGGTACATGCAGGCTGGGGCAGATCGATATTACCATGAATTTCATCCAGCGTATCTAGTAGAGGTTTGGCTGCTTGTTTAGTAGCTGCATTATATTTATATTTAACAAGATTTTCTCTTGGCCAGGAGAAGATATTCAACTATTTGACTGTTTCCTGTCCTATCACCCCACAATTGTATGGCATCCCAAAGATCCATAAATCATTGTTGGACCCACCTATGAGACCTATCGTCTCAGGTGCTGGCTGGGTGACTGAACCCATCTCAGTATATTTACATGCCCAACTTCTACCTTTTCTAGAAAAATGTGAATCCATCATCCGTGACACTATAGATTTTTTGTCTAAACTTAAGGCTTGGTATAGTATAGGTAGAATAGGTCTGACTAGTAGGAAACATTACCTTGTGACTCTTGATATAGTTTCCTTATTTACAGTTATCCCAATTGATACAGGAATTGAACTGCTAAGGGAGTTTTTGATCTCCTGCCCTCAGTCTGATTTTGGGAAGATCAAAAATATCTGTACCCTCATTGATGTAGTGTTAAGGAACAATGTTTTTCTGTTTGATGGGTCTTTATATTTGCAACTAACAGGTGTGGCTATGGGCACCTCCGTAGCCAACACCTACGCAAATCTAGTGCTTTATCAGTGGGAGAGAAAGTTCCTGTTTTGTGATACCAATCCCTATAGAGAACATATAAAATTTTTTCAACGTTTTGTTGATGATTGTTTCTTACTATGGGATGGTACACTATTAGAACTGGATGAGTTTATGTTATTTCTAAACTCATTATCTCCTTTTTTGAAATTTAAAATGTGTTTTTCAGACAATACCATCACGTTCCTAGATATCAATGTAACTATTGATGGGGATATTATCAACACGAGCCTACATAGGAAGGATGTAAGTGCAGGGAGGTATACCCATGCCACCAGCATGCATGCTCCCCATATTTTTAGAGGGACTGTAAGATCACAGTTCTGTAGGCTGAGTCGGTATAACACTGAAAATGATAAATTCTATAAACAACTTGATGACATGCTGACTGATTTTGCCTCCAGTGGGTATAGTGATGTGCATGTACATAATGAGAAGATGAAGTTGTTAGAGGACAGGGAGACTTCATTGAAACCGATTTTCTAGCTCTATATCTGAGACAAGGGAAGCTGATACTTTCACCACACAGGAAACATCTATAAGATACGTGACTTCATTTAATTTGAAAACACCTTTAATTAAGCAGATTATTAGTAACAACTGGTTAATTCTTATGGCTAGTGATGAGTTGAAAGCTTGTCTAGGCAATAGACCACACTTTGCCTATAGGAATATGAGGACTTTAAAGAGTGTCCTATGTTATAAAGACTTTCCTATCAATACCTATGTTCCCACTTGATCTAAATTTGGTACATTTAAATGCCATAGCTGCTCCTGTTGTGAAAATATTTTTTGTGAAAACAGCGACCATTTTGTGCATCCAGTAACTAATAAGAGATTTAAGTTTCACACATTTGCAACATGCATCACTACACACATAGTATATCTAGCCACCTGCGTGGCATGTGATTCCTTCTATGTAGGCAAAACTACACGGAAGCTGAAGGAAAGAATTACAGAACATAAATCAGATATTAGGAGGCACGTAGATAGAAATGCACTCTATAAACACATTTTGGATTGTGGAGATGGACATACATTTAAATTTAGGGCTATAGACTTTATACATCCTTCGGTTAGAGGTGGGGATATAAATAATGCCCTTGAAACTAAAGAATATAGATGGATTTTAAGATTGGCTAGTGACTCACCTCCTGGCCTAAACAGTATGGTTAGTATTAAACCTATATTGATTAAGCTTAGTAGAACTAAGCTGTGATTTGATCTATATTTTTCTTATTTTTCTTCTTATTATTTTTTTCTTGTATTTTTTTATATATTTTTTTAAAAAATGTTTGTATTAAGAGCTTTTAATATATGTCTTGTTATGCCTTTAATGTGGGTCATATGATTTTGGCTGTCGGTCATGTGACTATCTTGGGACCTATATATATTGAGAATGTACTCATGTATTTTAGTATTGAGAAAGGATTATTTCTGAACAAAAACTGAGAAATGTGTGCTGATCACTTACATTTAAAACCTTGATACAATTACTTCTACACTTTGTAAGTGTAACCTGGGTGACACACCCACTGCAGGTAAGGGAGTCTAAACTGCTGTTGTGTTTTCCTTCTCCTTACCAGTAATCATTCACAGTTGCAATCCATTGGCAACTAACACCGAGTTAGTCCTGCACTATGTTTACACCTGCCACACGAGGCCAACAATTTGGGATTCAGCAATTCTAATAAGCTCACATGTCATTGCATCTTCACCGTGCTCAGCGGCCTGAATCTACACTATAAAAAGATAACCATGTAGCTAGGGAGCCTGAAGGTAAGGTGTGTTGTGCATGTGGACAATATAGAAGAAGGCCGATATTAATTAGATTTATCTGCACAGAAGACTTCTGATCTTACTAAGGTATGATTGAAATTTTAATTACATACTGAATTTGTTCATATGTTGCTAGGAACATTTTTTTAAATATATGTATTATAAAATGGAATTTTTATCTGTATGCACTTCTTAGAAATTCACTGTCGGCATAGGCATTTTTGTCAGGGGATTTTACTTTCTCAGATACACAGCCTTATTAACTTTCATCGCAAGTGTTATTGTTAAAGCTAGTTAGCTTACACTCTTCTAACCGGAAAAAGCTGAAAGAAGAACAACAGCATTTTACACTCTTCTATGTTATTTCATTGAAATGTAAATGCCATGTATTGCCAATGACACAGGAGTGTTAGCCTTCTAAGATGGCCCATAGACACCTATAGAGGAGTGCTGGGCACAGGAAGAAGTGACTGGCAATCATATAAAAATGACTCTTCTGATGTAAATGTGTACACATTTTATGAGAATTTTTGGGAAGGCACTTAAACAATTGACTGATTGCGTTATTCCTCAAATTGTCATTTGCTTTTTGGTTTGGGGGTGCGACAGCCAAGTTCCATTTGTGTATTACCACAAAAGCAAAAGAAAGAAAGAAAGAAAAATTTAAAGAGGCTTTCTCTTGTTATTCCTTGCTTTGGATAAAGCCTTGGTTTCTGTGTGACTGTGATATATTACAACCATATAACCTTATATTTTAATATTGAACTGTGTTTCTCCAGTGGATAATACTGAAAATATAATATGTGCATATATAATCAGAACTTTTATTTATGTGATGTTTATGTGTTGTATCCTTATTTGTTTTATGTCACCTAGAATTATGGCATCCAAGCGTCCCAATCTCCAAAAACCCTCTTTCAGTGACTCCAAAAATGATGTCATTGTCCAAGCATTTAGAAGCCATGGTGTCTTTCTGTTTGATAGAGGACATGGGGATATGTCTAACAAAATGCAGATTTGGAATCAGCTAATGAATGACATCAATGCTGTAAGGGGGGATGCAGCAGAATTATGATCAAGTGCATCACAGGGCCATGGATATGATTTCATCAGCCTGGAGGAGATCAGCTGCAGTTGCCCGTGGACAGCTGGCTATGGGTGGGGCTAATACAGAGCCACCACTGACACCAAATGCAGAGTTTCTGTCCACTGTCAGAGATCCAGAGAGCTCAGTGGAAAGTGCAAAACAGCATGGGATTGATGTTGGTGCTAATGTTTCTAGGAGGACAAGTATGTCCCAGGATGAGCTTCCAGGTAAGCTTACATATGTCATTTATAATATTTTGTTGCATAGTAAAATATTGTAAGTAATAAATTCATTGTTATTTTAATTTGGGGTTGAACCTATTGATAAACTGATATGGTTAACAACACATTTTTGTTCATTACATATGGCCTTTGGGTAGATGTATCAGCCAAGTTTCAGTTAAAAGAGTTGTCAATAGACAAATATTTGGTCCCCTTGTGTGAATCTTTGATGCATGAGGCCTATAATTTGATAGACAAAACATGTTCTGACATAAGTCAGTGCTGTCACGTATTGATGTCATTGTTGTAAAAACACCCACCTTATACTTACTTACATTAGCAAGTAACAGCATGCAAGCATATGCCATCCATTTGGGTTCTTAGCCATTTATTTTCCTATTCCAGGTTCAACACTTACATTGGAAGTCCTGCAGTTGCAAGAGTTTTAATTTGAGGCTGGCTCTGCCTGATGCTAGGAGTACACAGCCATTACATGGGTAAGTAAAGGTTGCGAGCATTGCCTGGAATAAATGTTACTGTTTGTATGTGCATAGGATGAAGGTTTTAGCTTCTTAGGTGGTGAGCATATGTGCTATCCATTGCCTCTTGGTCAAGGCAAGGGTTTATTGTACACCCCTATATCTGCCTAGACCTACAGTGGCTGGGGATTCCCCCTCTGACTCCTTACCTGTGTGTGGCTATGGTGACCTTGCCAGTGGAGTTGGGAGTTGTGGCCCTTCCCATTGGTGTTCTTGCTAAAGCTGTTTTCCCAGAATAATATTGTAAAGGATAGCGCAGACAGTGAAAATTTCAGCACACGTACAGGGATTGTGCTGCAGGGCTCCCCCAGATGTATCTAGACACTGGAACCATGACTTCAGCAGCCCAAACACATACTTTATCATATTTCCTTTGGAGTGTGTGCCTCATTATAGCATTCTTCAGTTGGCATGTGTGCATTTCTGATGGATGTCATCAGCCACAGTCCGTGTGTTTAAACTGCATCCCCCAGTAAATGACCCTGTGGGATATCCCCCAGAAAACATTTGATACAGTTGAATGTTATGCCAGATATGTGAGTCATAGTAACTGCATGGGTTGCCAGCACATGCTTTCAGGATGACTTCCTTAGCATTACACATGACCTGGCAGTTAACAGAGTGGAAGCCCTTTCTTTTTATGAGCACCCTTCCCTGTTCCCCTGGTGGTGCTTAGATTTCAATGTGCGTGCAGTATATGGCACCCAAGATTTCAGGGTAGTGTACAGGGTAGAACCCCTGCTTAGTTGTGGATCTGTCCTCAGGTGTACAGGGAAAATGTATGTAGTCACTGGCATGTTGTAGCATAGTATTCAGGAAATGAAGTAGGATCCAGTATGCAGATGTCTGTGACATGCCAAGCATGTCACCTGTTGGAGTCTGGAAGGGTTCCTGTAGCTAATATTCTAAATATTACACATACCTTAGTCTCCACTGGTATTGGTTGCCCTCAGTTTACCCTTGCTCTACAATTTCTAGCTCATGCAGACCATGAAATGTTAAATGGGGTCTAAACACCCTTTTCCTTCTTATGAGTGGTCTATTGGCAGCAGCAGCAGCATACACTTGGGCCTGTTTCGCACACATGAATAAGTGTAACAGCAGCCCTAACATTTTTTCCATGTAGATTAGTTTCCATGGCTGTATTCCAATAGATTTTGGAATTTGCATGCAAAACCTCTGCTAAGGCTACATGATTGCTTTATAGCTTGTTGAGTAGCTCTCCCATCTTGGATTGGTTGACTAGCATACAATTCAGCTGTTTATGCTGTAATTAGCATGCCCCATTATTTACAGGGTTTGATCAGCTCTACAAGGTATGTAGAACCGCTTACTGAATACAAAATGGTGCACTATTGTGGGAGCGTCGCATGATTTTAGTGGACCCTGTAGGCTTTATTGAACGCAGTCCTTTCTCTAAGAGTCTAGTTCTCATTTATGCAGCTGTGTCACATATTTAAAACGTTCTCACATGACACTTGAATATTTCCTTGTGAAATCTAAAATGCTGTGCAATTGTCACTGCTCTGAGGGATAAATGCTTCTGTAAGACAGTCACGCATTATTGGAATGATTTTCCATATTGTTTAGTTGGTGCTGCCAAACAACACAAAAGTTTCCGACTTCCAGTGCATATTACAATTTGCAACACTGGCACTTTCTTCTCATTTAACATGATTTGCTACACAACACTGCCACATGCTTTCAGTATATGATGTCTTATTCTTTCTCTCTCTCATTCTGCAGTTACAAAGTACTGATATATCCCACAAGCTCATCCATTTCAAATGTGTTTCAACACTCAGTTATTTTAGTGCTCATTGTTTCTTGCTAGACCTGGAATAGTATCCACGTACTTACTTGTCTGCAAATGTTACAATAATTGCTGCTTTGCATAATGCACAGTCTTTTACTGGTACATTTGCTTTGAGATATTTCCCTTGCACTGTGTGACTTTGTTTTTTTAGTGAACAGTCACTTAAATACTTGCACACAAATTTACATTTCCTTAATATATGAAAAAGATAATTACTTGGTTTCAACAACTAATAAAGTACATTTTATCTCACATCACTGCATGTTGTTTGCTTAAGCAGATAACTTGCAGATGCAGAATTTCTATACAAACTAATTTCTGTAATATGCAAACATTTCTTCATTTTTTATCGTGAAGTACTGGTAGAGCAAACCAAGGCACATTAACACCATAAATATCATCAAAAGATTTTTATTTGTGTGAGCGCTTTCACGGCTTAAACCTGCCGCTTCATCAGACATTTTAAAACCATTTTAGCTGTTGCATTGTAAAGAATTCTTAACCAATAGCAACACAATAACAATCATTATCTAATTAGTCTATTAAAGAGATAGACAATGTATATAAAAAAAATATATATATATATATATATAAAACTATGAATATACATAGAAATAATTGATAAAAGAACCTACTTACATCTATTTGCAATGTGGTTACAATTGATAATAAAAACACCTCATATAATATAATATATGACATTTCAAAAAAGCCTAGCATATAAAACGTCATTTAAATCTCCTATTTTTTAAAATAGGCTTGATGCATATTTTATCATTCAGCTCTTTACCCTTATTGCCTCTCATTCGAATAATCCATCTTAATTCTATGGATTCCACCTTATTTTCAATGTCACCCCCACAAATATTTTCATGAATCACCTCCAGAACCATAAATTTAAAGCTATGTGATACATCATTTATTGCAATGTGTTTGGCCAGGGGATTAGTACATACAAAGTTATTTATACAATAAATATGTTTTCTTATTCTATCATGGAGGTCCCGCGGTGGGGGATTAGTACATATAAAGTTATTTATACATTAAATATGTTTTCTTATCCTATCACGAAAGTCCCGCGGTGGTGGTGCTGCAGTAGCATTGTCGCCTCACAGTTAGACATGGCCCGTTCGATTCTAAGTTAGAGTGTCTTCTGTGTGTCGACATGCGTGAATGGGCGTTCCTTCGTTGAAGGTTGTGCGTTAGGCCTGGCAAGCCAGCACGTGAAAATTTACTGCCAATCATTAGCAGACCGGAGTTCCGCTGTGGCGACCCCTAACCGGGAAAAGCCGAAAGACACAAAAAGAATTCTATCACGAAGATGGTGATCTGTTTTGCCTATATAGAAACTATTACATGCCTGGCATATAGCTAAGTACACTAAATGTATAGTATTACAATCAGCCTGAACCTGAAAATGTAAAAATTTTCCTGTGTCAGGATACAAAAATTCACTTGAGCTATCAATAAATTTACACCAATTACAATTTTTGCAAGGGAAAGTCCCATTTACTTTA
Organism: Protopterus annectens; assembly: GCF_019279795.1. Classification (NCBI taxonomy): domain Eukaryota; kingdom Metazoa; phylum Chordata; order Ceratodontiformes; family Protopteridae; genus Protopterus; species Protopterus annectens. The sequence goes on along the minus strand of NC_056747.1, from coordinate 1,084,111,837 downwards.
TTTGGACCAATATTCATAAAATATTTAGGAAAACATAACAATCTTTTTAAGTTCTTTTTCTTTTTATTGTAAAACTAGGTTGTTTACCCACTATAGAGTCTACTTCTAGGTCAGTAGTAAGTATAGACCAATTATTTTTTACAACTTTGTCCATGCTACGAATATTTCCTGAATGGGTAAGGGGCATCCTTAATAAGCTTTTGGTTCGATCAGTTTGTGGAAAATTTTTCCAAGGTCTATCAGAAAAATATGGTTTCCCTTCATTGTTACATGACTGTACTACCTTGTTTAAAATGATGTCTACTTCTCTTTTATTATATCCCCTTTCATAAAATCTCATTGAAAGGGAGGAAGTTTCTATATTAAATCTTCATCACTGACATTTAATCTGGATGCTCGAAGACCTTGACTTTTAATGATATTACGATAAATATATGATGGATGCATACTCTTTCTATGGAGGTAGTTATTACTATAACAACTCTTTCTGTATATTCTAGTGGAGAATGTACTGTCAGATAACCTAAAAATGGTGACATCTAAAAAAAATTTAGGATCCATAGAGTAACTAAGAGTGAAATTTAGGAAGGAAGTGGATGAATTCAAATATTCATGAAACTTCAAAAGTGAATCTTAATCACCGTCCAACAATAAAAAGAGATCATCTACAAATCTCCTGTAGAAATTAACTTCTGGGAATCTCATAAGTATATTTGTAGTTTCCCACTGTGCCATAACAATATTGGCATAGCTATTGGCACTGGAAGTGCCCATAGCTACGCCCTTTTTCTGTAAATAAAACTGACCATCAAAGGTTAAAACATTATTTTCTAAAATAATTTCCATGAATAAACACAATAATTCTATAAATGTTTCGCAAAGGAATATAGGTCACTTAGAAAATTCTTTGTATCAATTAAAACATATTTGTTATTACATAAAACACTGCAAAGCTGTTTCTCAAGGAAAATTGATATATTCTCTGTGCACCAGCCTCTGCCAGATACTATGGGTCTAAAGGGCGGTTTATATGCATCTTTATGGATTCTTGGCAATCCTTGTAAACAAGGAATAGTAGGTTTGTCACTTACAAAATACTTGTATTGTTTCATAGTAATATTACGTTCTAACAAACAATCATTTAAAGCACCGTTAACTCTCCGAATAATGACATTGATGTAAACCATATTTATAAGAATATATGTATCTGTATCTCTAAGCATAGATAACATCTCATTTACAGAATACTTTTTATCCATCACTACTGTAGGACCTCCTTTATCAGCAGGTTTAATAATTATGGAGGTATTGGAGGCCAAATTTTTTAGCACTTGGCGCGCTAAAGCATTTAAATTAAAATTAACCTTCCCCATGTTCCTATTATTAAATAAACTATCATTTTCACATTTCTTTTCAAAAACTTCTACTGATGCAGTATTGCTTGGTACATAAGTACTAGGTTTTCTAAGCTGAGTAAATTCTTTTCCAACAACCTCACTACTTTTATATTGCACTTTTAACATGATATTACGTGTGAACATTTTTAAGTCAACAATACAGTCTGAAATATCAGTCAGTTGGGTGGCTATAAAACTCATACCTTTGTTAAGCAGAGAAACTTCCTCTGCTGACAAGTTATATGAAGAAATGTTCCAAATTAAGGGCTTGCTGGTTTCTGCCACATTTTCTACAAAGTATGATTGTCATTGCTGTCCGAATTCAGCTTGCGTTTCGACCTGCCTCTGCTGAACGAACGTCTGTTCACCGGTGAATTTATTGGAAAAGGGAAATAATGGCCATTCTTGTTTAAATTATCAGCTCCATGCTGCTGTTGTTCAGTGGAAGCATTGCTCAATAGAGGAGGAAATGGGCATAAACTGTTATTAATACCGGATGCATTAAGAAGTGGAGCGTTACTCCTAACATCTACATTGTTCTTCTGAGTGTTTGCTGACACAGAAGGAGTACAACCAGCCTTCGTCATATTCATGATCATTTCTACTGCCGTTTCATCAGTAATATTTAAATTAGGCTGTTTAACCTCTTGAATGTCAGGCATCTGGGATTGCCTGATTACTGCTCTGGGCCAAGCAAAGACATGCCCATTTGAAAAATCAGTTACATCTCTATCCAGTTTTTTCTGTTTTTGAAGGAGCAGTTTGCGCTCAAAAGCTGCCACTGAATCCAAGATGTAACATCATTTTACATGTAATATATCAGCAGGATATTTATTATATAACTAATTTTGTAAGTCCGTGACCGATGATAATAGTCTTTCTTCCTCAGGTTTAAAAAAACCTAATAAGTAAACTCATGTAATTGAAGCTGAGTTCTAAATTCAATTTCTGCCATTTAATTAATTGTTCCTTATATTGTTCACCATACGTAGGCATTTTTAGAACTCTTAAGCCTCTAGGTACTACCTGAAGCTCAAGACAGGCTTCAAAATGATAGTGTTGAAATTGCAAGTGTTTTAATTTATATAAGCTGTCTTCTATTTGAAACAAGTCTTTGCAAAGAGTAGAAGCATCAACATTGCTACCTTGTTCAGGTGTAGATTGGTTAGAGGCTTTGTATCCCAATAGAGGGTTTTCAGGTAGATTTAAAAGCTGAAGTAGTCTTCCATTAGCTGGAGTAGTTCTGTGCTTTTCTTTTCAGGTACATACGATAACTCGATGTCATTGATAGTTCCTTCTGCCATGGTAACTTCTGGTTTAAACCAATGTAGTGGAGAAAAAGAAGAATAAACGTCCTCCAGAGGTATAAATGCACTGCCAGTTAAAACCACAACCGTGGTTAATACCACAACCGTGGTTAATAAAACAAAAAAAAAAGTGTGAACTTTAGGAAGGAAGTGGATGAATTCAAATATTCATGAAACTTCAAAAGTGAATCTAAATCACCGTCCCACAATAAAAAGAGATCATCTACAAATCTCCTGTAGAAAACAACTTCTGGAAATCTCATAAGTATATTTGTAGTTTCCCATTGTGCCATAACAATATTGGCATAGCTATTGGCACTGGAAAAGTTTACTCTTAGTTACTCTATGGATTCTATAAATGTTTTAGATGACACCATTTTTAGGTTATCTGACAGTACATTCTCCACTAGAATATACAGAGTTGTTATAGTAATAATTACCTCCATAGAAAAAGTATGCATCCATCATATATTTATCGTAATATCATTAAAAGTCAAGGTCTTCGAGCATCCAGATTAAATGCCAGTGATGCAGATTTTAATATAGAAACTTCCTCCCTTTCAATGAGATTTTATGAAAGGGGATATAATAAAACAGAAGTAGACATCATTTTAAACAAGGTAGTGCAGTCTCGTAACAACAAAGGGAAACCATATTTTTCTGATAGACCTTGGAAAAATTTTCCACAAACTGATAGAACCAAGGGCTTATTAAGGATGCCGCTTACCCATTCAGAAAATATTCATAGCATTGAGAAGTTGTAAAAAATAATTGGTCTATACTTACTACTGACCTAGAAGTAGCCTCTATAGTGGATAAAAAAACTTGTTTTACATATAAAAATAAAAAGAACTTAAAAAGATTGTTATGTTTTCCTAAAGATGTTATGAATATTGGTCCAAATAAAGTAAATGGGACTTTCCCTTGCAAAAATTGTAATTGGTGTAAATTTATTGATAGCTCAAGTGAAATTTTTGCATCCTGATACAGGAAAATGTTTACATTTTCAGGTTCAGGCTGATTGTAATACTATACATTTAGTATACTTAGCTATATGCCAGGCCTGTAATAGTTTCTATATAGGCAAAACAGATCACCGTCTTTGTGATAGAATAAGAGAACATATTTATTGTATAAATAACTTTATATGTACTAATGCCCTGGCCAAATGCATTCCAATAAATGATGCATCACATAGCTTTAAATTTATGGTTCTGGAGGTGATTCATGAAAATATTCATGGGGGTGACATTGAAAATAAGGTGGAATCCATAGAATTAAGATGGATTATTCGAATGAGAGGCAATAAGGGCAAAGGGCGGAACGATAAAATATGCATCAAGCCTATTTTAAAAAATAGGAGATTTAAATGACAAAGTTTTATATGCTATGCTTTTATGAAATGTCATATATTATATTATGTATGAGATGTTTTTATTGTCACTTGTAACCACATTGCAAATAGATGTAAGTAGGTTCATTTATCAATTATTTCTATGTATATTCATAGTTATATATATATATATATTTTATACATTGTCTATCTCTTTAATAGACTAATTGGATAATGATTGTTATTGTGTTGCTATTGGTTAAGAATTCTTTAAAATGCAACAGCTAAAATGGTTTTAAAATGACTCAGTCATTGTCCATGCTGGTGTGAATGACCTGAGAAGTACCTCCCTGGACTACATGAAAAGAGACATAGAGGAGCTCTCTGAGCATGTAGCCCAGGCCGGTATGACCCTGACCTTGAATAACATCTTACCTTCACCAAGAATGATGCCACAATATGAAGACAAGATGATCAGTTTCAACAATTGGCTTAAGTATTGGTGTCATTCAAAGGGGATTCAATGCCTGTCAGCCTGGGATGACATGCTCAACAAGCCACAATGCTTCGCTAGGGACGGCTTGCACCTGTCACCCCTGGGCTTTTGGTTATTGGCAAAGGCTCTTGCCACCCCCATAGTGCCTTTTTTAGGCAAGGCTCAAAAGAGAAACCCACCTCCATAGGTATCACAAGGGATAAGAAACTAAGAGTAATGCTACTCAACGCCAGAAGTCTAAACCTCAAAATGCACGCACTGGAAACTCTCCTTAGCATGGAGGACATCGATATCTGTGCAGTAACAGAAACCTGGTTCAAGGCTCCCGAGAGCACCCCAGCACTACCAGGTTATACCTCATACCATGCTTTTCAGCCCCAAAACTTGGACCGAACCACAAAAGGAGGGGGAGTATCAATATTCGTCAAAGATACCCACACCTCCAGGTTGGTGGCACAGCACAAAGCATCAGAGACTATCCATGTGCAACTAACAGTGGGTAAAACTGCCTTCCAGTTTATAGCCTGCTACAGACCACCCCCCCAAACCCAGGAACCCCACTCGGCCTTCCTGAGAACACTGGAAAATATGAAGGTCTCTCCAAACACCATTATATTGGGTGACTTCAACTACCCAAACATAGACTGGGAGCATTACTCTAGCTCCAACACCCTAGCCCAAAGGTTCCTAGAATTTATAAACTCAAATGCTATGGAACAACTTGTTACCACTCCCACAAGAGGGGAAAACATACTGGACCGGATCATCACCAACATGGATGCTCTATGCTCCAGACCAGAATTGTATCCCTCACTGGTAAGATCAGACCATAAACTAATCTTACTGGATATTCACATGCCGACCCCACTCCCTGCCCAGAAAACCACAGTGAAAAACTTCTGTAAAGCAAATTTCACACTCCTCAAAACTGAGGTGGAATCCTTCAAAGCCCCCAGGCCTGTGGAAAATACGGCCCAGACTGCAGAATCCTTTATAAATGCATTCTATGAACACCATCAGGAATGCATGGATCATGCAATCCCAAATAAAACCAAGACCCAATCCTCCAAAGGCAGGCATCCTGTCTGGTGGACCCCAGCCATAAAGAAACTATACAATAGAAGGAGGAAGCTACTACATGATAGAGCAAAATCCCAAAAAGGGAAGGCATCTCTGATCAGTATTAGAAAAAAACTACGGTCACTCATAAAATCGTCTAAAGCCAGCTTCAAGAGAAAAATTGCACAGGACACTAAGGATAATCACAAGGCTTTCTTTAGTTATGTTAGGAACCTGGGTGGGAATTCCCAGATATGCTCAGAATTAGTCCAAAATGACAAAAAATACACCGAACCCACAGACATTGCCAACATCCTAACTGACAGGTTCAGCATAAACTTCTCCCCCCCCCCCCACCAAAAGGGCAAATATCTATCCCAGCAGAGTGCTGCCCCCCTGACATCTCAGATGCTCAGGTAAGAACCGCCCTCTCCAAAGCAAAAAACACAGCATCAATGGGACAAGACGGTGTCCCGGGCTGCATCCTACATAAACTCCAAGAAGAGCTAAACCCAAACATAAAACTACTGTTCAATCTCAGCCTTACTACAGGATATGTACCCAACGAGTGGCGTACAGCAACAGTGGTCCCTCTCCACAAAGGTGGTGCCTCAACGGATCCTGGAAACTATCGCCCCATAAGCCTGACTAGCTTGGTCTGAAAGCTATGGAAAGGATCATCATGGATCTCATAAATAAAGACATTGGGGACCTACAGACACTGGATCCTACCCAGTTCGGCTTTGTTAAGGGCAGATCCTGCCTCTTAAATCTGGTCTATTTCTTTGAAACTGTCACCAAGGCCATTGACGAGGGGAAGATGGTCCACACAGCCAACCTAGATCTCGCAAAAGCCTTCAATACAATACTCCACTCGGGCATTATAGTTAAGCTCACCAGCTTAAATATAAACCCCTATGTCACTAGATGGGTTGCAAACTGGCTCAAGGACAGAACCCACATGGTTATAATTGCTGGAGACACATCAGTCTCCAAACCAGTTACAAGTGGCGTCCCACAAGGCTCAGTCCTGGGACCTCTCTTGTTCGGTATATATTTCTCGGAGGTACAGGCCAACACGGAAGGACTGTGGCTGACCAAGTTCGCAGATGACTGCAAACTAGGCACCATAATCGACTCTCCAGCCAGCACAAGCATCATACAAAAGGGCCTCATAGAAACTGGTGCCAAAGCCATGGCCTCAAGCTAAACGCCAAAAAGTGTATAGTCATCCCCTTTGGCAAAAACAAAGTGCCCACAAATTACCACATAGGTGGTAATCCATTAAGTACAGAAGAAGTAATTAGGGACCTGAGGACCCAAGTTGATAGCAATCCCTCATTTGAAAACCACATGGCCAAAGTGGTTAGAAAAACATTTTATATAGCCCACCTAATCATGAAGGGATTCACATCTAGATCAGGGGAGGTCATTGTGCCTCTTTACTCATCTCTCATCAGGCCCATAATTGAGTACAATGCCCCTTTTGGGATGTATCTTACCAGACACCTGCAGCAATTGGAAAGACCCCAAAAGTACCTCACCGAGAGGATCAAAGGGCTCAAACAGATGCCATATGCTGCCCGGTTAAAGAAACTGCAGCTCTACTCAGTGGCATACCGCTTGCTCAGAGGCGATCTGTGCCTGATGTATAAAGCCATGTCCAACCCTGAATTAATGGACATGCTGCACCTCAGAAAATCCAAATCCCATCGAGCTATGCGCTCGAGAGACTTGAACCTCAGCACTGAAATAAATAGGGCATGCTGGAGGGACAGATTCATAACCCAGAGGCTCCCTTCACTCTGGAATAAAATCCCAGTCCAGGTTAGGCAGAGTCCCTCATTGACTCTCTTCAAGAGGAATCTTGATGAGTGGATGGGAGATCATAGGTTTACCCCAGGTATCACTTCTGTGTCACTGTTACACAGAGGCACAGTATACTAACCTCGAAAAAGGGCGTAGCAAAATTAATTTAAAATGGGTGGCGAAAGCCAAACACACTCTGGCTAGGCTTATAAATGCCATAGGGCAGATAGCCTTGTATGAACCTATGAACCTATGAAAATGTCTGATGAAGCGGTAGGTTTAAGCCGTGAAAGCACTCAGACAAATAAAACATTTTTATGATATTTATGCTGTTAATATGCCTTGGTTTGCTCTCCCAGTATTTCACGATAATTGTTTTATTAACCACGGTTGTGGTTTTAACTGGCAGTGCATTTATACCTCTGGAGGACGTTTATTCTTCTTTTTCTTCATTTCTTCATTTTACTTGCTTCATTCATTTGATATATTTGATCCAATTTAACAAATACGTTACTGTTTTCTCCCATAAAGTTGCTTGCATTTACTGTTATAGAAATGTGTACTACCATTCCATCACATTATGTGATTATTATGCTTTCTCAATTTTTGATTAATAAGAACTTTGATAGGTCTGTCTAATCCACAGTCAGTGCATGTTCATAGGGTCATAGGTTCATAGGTAGGTACTAGGCTATTGGCCCTAGAGCCTATATAAGCCTAGCCAAAAGGTACCCTGGCTTTCACCACCCAAGAAAATTCTTTTCCTGTGCCCCTGTCGAGCAGAGCCACAGAAGTGATCCCCAGGGTGAATTTTCTATCTCCCATCCAATCATCAAGACTTTTCTTGAAGAGTGCTAATGAGGAGCTTTGTTTGATATAGATAGGTAGTTTGTTCCAGAGTATGGAAAGTCTCTGGTACAGGAATCTATCCCTCCAGCATGTTCTGTTTATTGTGGTGACAAGGTTTAGGTCTCTAGAGCATGTAGCTCAGAGGGATTGGAATTTCTTTAAGTGGAGCATGTCTAACAGCTCTGGGTTTGACATAGCTTTGTATGCTAGGCCGAGATCTCCTCTGAGTAGGCAATATGCGAGAGAGTAAAGCTGGAGTTTTTTGAGACAGTCTGCTTAGCATAGGGCATCTGTTTGAGGCTTGTAATCCTCTTTGTGAGGTATTTCTGTGGCCTTTCCAGTTGTTGTAGATGTCTTGTGAGGTACATACCAAAAGAGACGTTGTACTCTATAATGGATCTAATGAGTGATGAGTAGAGGGGAACAATGATCTCTTTTGTCCTGGATGAGAAACCTTTTGTGATGAGGTGTGCCACGTAGAAGGATTTCCTGACTACTGTGGTGATGTGATTATCAAAGGAGAGACTATGTCCACCTGTGTCCCAAGATCTCTTATCACAGTTTTAGTGTTAAGTAGACTACCGACTATGTGGTAGTTCATGGGTACAGAGTTTTTACCAAAAGAGATGACAATGCACTTTTTGGCATTGAGCTTGAAGCCATGGCTTTGACACCAGACATCTGTCTCACTGAGGCCCTTTTGCAGGATGTCTACATCGTTATGAGTTTTGATTACGGCTCCTAGTTTGCAGTCATCTGCAAACTTCTTTAGCCAAAGACCATCTGTGTTAACCTGCACTTCAGAGAAGTAGATACCAAACAGGAGAGGACCCAGGACTGAACCCTGTGGTACTCCACTTATCACTGTTCTGAAGTTGGATTTGGAGTCTGCTACTTTCACAGTGTGGGTTCTGTCAGTGAACCAGTTGGCAACCCATCTTGTGACATAGGGATTTATACCTAGTTTAGTGAGTTTATCTATAATTCCAGAGTGGGGGATGGTGTCAAAAGCCTTGACGAGATCTAGATAGGCTGTGTGATTGTTGCAGTATTTGTCCATTAATACAATTCTGTAGATAAAAATTTCAAAATTGGTATCTTGCAAATTTGAATACTTTCAGTTATTTGGCATTTATACTGTATACTCATTAAAGTCAGTTTGCTCGTGCCCCAAGTACAAACGCATATTTTAGCTTATATAAATACTGATGAAATTCTCATTTTTTTCTACAAAATCATTTTTATTCCGTGTATGTTAATAAAATGACATTTGATCAGCATGAGGCTTTCTTCTTGTCTACTGCTTAGCAGTGTTCCTTACTCTATTATTATTTTTATTACTATTGCTAATTACTATTATTATTATTTGCAGTAGCAATGGTAACAGCAGTATTTATTTTTAATTTTTACTGTCTTCTGAATATAGATTTTTTTTGCGTGAATAACTCAACCTAGGTGATGTATATATTGCTCCTTTGTTTTCAGTGTGTTTTTACAGCACAGCATTAACACATTCATTTAGACTGGATCTCTTGTATAATATGACTTACTTACATACATTTACTTCTCAAATAACATATCTATCTCATATGTGCCAGCACAGATGAAGTATCCATGAATTGCTTATAAGTAATAAACACATTAAGTAATGACCTGCAACATGGAAAAGATCAAGGATCTCTTCTCAAGCCACAAATCATTTTGCATAGCAGAAAGACAAAAATGTCAAAAGTAAAAAGAAGCAGCTGTGCATACACATAACAGTCTTCAGTTTGGTTGGTGTGCAGGAAATTTGGTGAAATGTCACAGTTAAGTTAGCATGTCTTTAAAAGGTACAAATCAGAAATGTACTTTAACGTCATAAGGTGTATAAAGCACCAAAATGATAAAAAATGCATTTAACTGGCTGCAAGCTTTTCAGCTACCATACTCTTAGGTGACTACAAGATATAAATGAGAAACAATTATATTTATATTAAAAGTGCTTGCACTTAGTAAATGAATATACAATATAAATTATTTCACTAAAGTCTTATCATCTGTGGCTTTATAAGCAATGCTGCATTTCATCCCCTGTGCTTGCTTGCATTTAATTCCAATTGACATTACACTTCTGCATGTATTAAGTGATTAGACATATTGCTCACAAATAGGACAGAAAAAACATCTGTGTTAACACTGGAAAGTTTATATCATAACCATGTTGAATGTCACAAATGTGATTATATAAGGAATAGTTTATATCTTTACATTTTGTTATACGTTTTGCTCCTGCTGCTTGAAGGCAGTCAGACTTCTCAGTCTATGAACCCATTCTTTCTCAAGTGGACAAGAGCTGACCAAAAGGGGTTTTCATATTCTGGTAGCCACCAAGGGGGGTTTGGAGTTTTTCCATTTTTCATTTCAGCCCTAACAAAACACACAGAGCAAGCTACTAAGGTAGGTTCATGTCATGGTCTGTTTACAGAGCATACCCCCCCAACTTAAGTAAGGGTTGATCCCTCCAGGCAGTCCTGCTCATTCCCCCTACATAATGACAAGTCATTTTTCTGGGCTGCACCTGTTCATTTCTTTCCCTCCCTGCCTGAGCTTCTACAGTGTGGGGGCAGTAAGTTGAACTTCAGTTGCCTAAGTCACAGTCAAAGCTCCATCCATTTGCATTACACAGCCAGATTTAATATGAAATGTATACTCTTATAGATTCATAGGTTGATACTAGGCTATCTGCCCTAGGGCATTTACAAGCCTAGACAGAGTGCGTTTGGCTTTCGCCACCCTTCTTAGATTAGTTGACTGTGCCTCTGTATAGTAGGTCACAGAAGATAGCCCATTTAAGGTTAGTTTACCGTGCCTCTGTCTAGCAGTGACACAGAAAAGATCCCAGGGGTAAATTTACGATCTCCCATCCAAACGTCAAGATTCTTCTTGAAGAGGGACATTGAGGGGCTCTGTCTGACATGGATTGGGATTTTGTTCCAGAGTGAGGGGAGCCTCTGGGATATGAATCTGTCCCTCCAGCATGTTATATTTATTTCTGTGCTGAGGTTTAAGTCACTGGAGCGTGTAGTTCTGATGGATTTGGATTTCTTGAGGTGGAGCATGTCCATTAATTCTGGGTTGGACATGGCTTTATACGTCAGGCACAGATCGCCTCTGAGTAGGCGGTAAGCAACTGAGTAGAGCTGGATTTTCTTTAGCCTAACTGCGTAGGGCATCTGTTTGAGTCCCTTCATCCTCTTGGTGAGGTACTTTTGGGGTCTTTCTAGTTGTAACAGGTGTCGGGTAAGGTACATCCCAAATGGGGCATTGTATTCAATTATGGGCCTGATGAGTGATGAGTAGAGGGGCACAATGACCTCTCTTGATCTAGATGTGAACCCCTTTGTGATAAGGTGGGCTATATAGAATGTCTTTCTAACCACTTTGGCAATGTGATTGTCAAAGGAGAGATTGCAATCTACTTGGGTCCCCAAATCCCTAATTACTTCTTCCGTACTTAATGGATTACCACCTATGTGGTAATTTGTGGGCACTTTGTTTTTCCAAAAGGGGATGACTATGCACATTTTGGCATTTAGCTTTAGGCCATGGCTCTGGCACCAGTTATCCGTCTCTGTGAGACCTTTTCGGAGGATGCTTGTGTCAGCCAGCAAGTCGATTATGGCCCCCAGTTTGCAGTCATCTGCAAACTTTGTCAGCCATAGTCCTCCTGTGTTAGCCTGTACCTCAGAGAAATATATACCGAACAAGAGAGGTCCCAGGACTGAGCCTTGTGGGACACCACTTGTAACTGGTTTAGAGTCTGACATGGCACCTGCAATTCTGACCATGTGGGTTCTATCACTAAGCCAGTTTGCAACCCATCTTGTGACATAGGGGTTGATATTTAAGAGGGTGAGCTTATTTATGATGCCCGAGTGGGGTATTGTGATGAAGGCTTTTGCAAGGTCAAGGTAGGCTGTGTGGACTACCTTCCCTTCGTCTATGGCCTTGGTGACTGTTTCAAAAAATTGACCCGGTTCAAGAGACAAGATCTGCTCTTAACAAAGCCGAATTGGGTAGGATCCAGTGTTTGGAGGTTCCCAATGTCTTTGTTTATGAGTTCCATGATGATACGCTCCATAGCTTTACAGACCAGGTTAGTTAGGCTTATAGGGCGATAGTTTCCGGGGTCCGTTGTGGCACCACCTTTATGGAGTGGGACCACTGTTGCTGTACACCACTCTTTGGGTACATATCCTGTTGTAAGGCTGAGACTGAACAGTGATTTTAAGTGAGGGTTCAGTTCATAGCTTCATAGGTTCATACTAGGCTATCTGCCCTAGGGCATTTATAAGCCTAGCCAGAGTGTGTTTGGCTTTCGCCACCCATTTTAAATGAATTTTGCTATGCCCTTTTTTGAGGTTAGTATACTGTGCCTCTGTCTAACAGTGACACAGAAGTGATACCTGGGGTAAACCTACAATCACCCATCCACTCATCAAGATTCCTCTTGAAGAGATTCAATGAGGGACTCTGCCTAACCTGGACTGGGATTTTATTCCAGAGTGAAGGGAGCCTCTGGGTTATGAATCTGTCCCTCCAGCATGTCCTGTTTGTTTCAGTGCTGAGGTTAAAGCCTCTCGAGCACGTAGCTCGATGGGATTTGGATTTTCTGAGGTGCAGCATGTCCATTAATTCCAGGTTGGACATGGCTTTATACGTCAGGCACAGATCACCTCTGAGCAGGCGATATGCCAGTGAGTAGAGCTGGAGTTTCTGTTTGAGCCCTTTGATCCTCTTGGTGAGGTACTTTTGGGGTCTTTCCAGTTGCTGCAGGTGACTGGTAAGGTACATCCCAAAAGGGGCATTGTACTCAATTATGGGCCTGATGAGAGATGAGTAAAGAGGCTCGATGACCTCCCCTGATCTAGATGTGAATCCCTTCATGATTAGGTGGGCTATATAAAATGTTTTTCTAACCAGTTTAGCCACATGGTTTTTAAATGAGAGATTGCTATCAACTTGGGTCCCCAGGTCCCTAATTACTTCTTCCGTACTTAATGGATTACCACCTATGTGGTAATTTGTAGGCACTTTGTTTTTGCCAAAGGGGACGACTATACACTTTTTGGCGTTTAGCCTGAGGCCATGGCTCTGACACCAGTTGTCTGTTTCTATGAGGCCCTTTTGTAGGATGCTTGTGTCGGCTGAAGAGTCGATTATGGCACCTAGTTTGCAGTCATCTGCGAACTTGGTCAGCCACAGTCCTTCCGAGTTGGCCTGTACCTCCGAGAAATATATACCGAACAAGAGAGGTCCCAGGACTGAGCCTTGTGGGATGCCACTTGGAACTGGTTTGGAGTCTGACATGGCTCCAGCAATTCTAACAATGTGGATTCTGTCCTTGAGCCAGTTTGCGACCCATCTAGTGACATAGGGGTTTATATTTAAGCTGGTGAGCTTATCTATAATGCCCGAGTGGGGTATTGTATCGAAGGCTTTTGCGAGGTCCAGGTAGGCTGTGTGGACCACCTTCCCCTCGTCAATGGCTTTGGTGACTGTTTCAAAGAAATCGAACAGGTTTTAGAGGCAGGATCTGCCCTTAACAAAGCCGAACTGGGTAGGATCCAGTGTCTGTAGGTCCCCAATATCTTTATTTATAAGGTCCATGATGATCCTTTCCATAGCTTTGTAGACCAAGCTAGTCAGGCTTATGGGGCGATAGTTTCCAGGATCCATTGAGGCACCACCTTTGTGGAGAGGGACCACTGTTGCTGTACGCCACTCTTTGGGTACATATCCTGTAGTAAGGCTGAGATTGAACAGTAGTTTTATGTTTGGGTTTAGCTCTTCTTGGAGTTCATGTAGGATGCAGCCCGGGACACCATCTCGTCCCATTGATGCTGTGTTTTTTGCTTTGGAGAGGGCGGCTCTTACCTGAGCATCTGAGATGTCAGGGGGGCAGCACTCTGCTGGGATAGATATTTGCCCTTTTGGTGGGGAGGGGGGGAGTTTGTGCTGAACCTGTCAGCTAGAATGTTGGCAATGTCTGTGGGTTTGGTGTATTTTTTGTCATTTTGGACTAATTCTGAGCATATCTGGGAATTCCCACCCAGGTAACTAACATAGCTAAAGAAAGCCTTGAGATTATCCTTAGTGTCCTGTGCAGTTTTTCTCTCGAAGCTGGCCTTAGACGATTTTATGAGTGCCCGAAGTTTTTTGCTAATACTGATCAGAGATGCCTTCCCTTTTTGGGATTTTGCTCTATCATGTAGTAGCTTCCTCCTTCTATTGTATAGTTTGTTTATGGCTGGGGTCCACCAGACAGGACGCCTGCCTTTGGAGGATTGGGTCTTGGTTTTATTTGGGATTGCATGATCCATGCATTCCTGAAGGTGTTCATAGAATGCGTTTATAAAGGATTCTGCAGTCTGGGCTGTATTTTCCACAGGCCTGGGGGCTTTGAAGGATTCCACCTCAGTTTTGAGGAGTCTGAAATTTGCTTTAGAGAAGTTTTTCACTGTGGTTTTCTGTGCAGGGGGTGGGGTCGGGAGATGAATATCCAGTGAGATTAGTTTATGGTCTGATCTTACCAGTGAGGGATACACTTCTGGTCTGGAGCATAGAGCCCCCATGTTGGTGATGATCAGGTCCAGTATGTTTTCCCCTCTTGTGGGAGTGGTAACAAGTTGTTCCATAGCATTTGAGTTTATAAATTCTAGGAACCTTTGGGCTAGGGTGTTGGAGCTAGAGTAATGCTCCCAGTCTATGTTTGGGTAGTTGAAGTCACCCAATATAATGGTATTTGGAGAGACCTTCATATTTTCCAGTGTTCTCAGGAAGGCCGAGTGGGCTTCCTGGGTTGGGGAGGGTGGTCTGTAGCAGGCTATAAACTGGAAGGCAGTTTTACCCACTGTTAGTTGCACATGGATAGTCTCTGATGCTTTGTGCTGTGCCACCAACCTGGAGGTGTGGGCATCTTTGACGAATATTGATACTCCCCCTCCTTTTGTGGTTCAGTCCAAGTTTTGGGGCCAAAAAGAATGGTATGAGGTATAACCTGGTAGTGCTGGGGTGCTCTCTGGCGTCTTGAACCAGGTTTATGTTACTGCACAGATATCGATGTTCTCCATGCTAAGGAGAGTTTCGAGTGCGTGCATCTTGAGGTTTAGACTTTTGGCGTTGAGTAGCATTACTCTTAGCTTCTTATCCCTTGTGATACTTATGGAGGTGAGTTTGTCTTTTGAGCCTTGCCTAAAAAAGGCACTATGGGGGTGGCAAGAGCCTTTGCCGATATCCGAAAGCCCAGGGTTGACAGGTGCAAGCCGTCCCTAGTGAAGCATCTTGGCTTGTCGAGCATGTCATCCCAGGCTGACAGGCATTGGATCCCCTTTGAATGACACCAATACTTAAGCCAATTGTTGAAATTGATCATCTTGTCTTCATATTGTGGCATCATTCTTGGTGAGGGTAAGATCCTACTCAAGGTCAGGGTCATACCGGCCTGGGCTACATGCTCAGAGAGCTCCTCTATGTCTCTTTTCATGTAGTCCAGGGAGGTACATTTCAGATCATTCACACCAGCATGGACAATGACTGAGTCATATTTGTACTTGCCTTGGAGTGACCTGAGTGTTTGTGTTATGTGGTGGATCCTAGCACCCGACAACCAGCTCACCGTGACCTTCTCCTTGTTCAGCCTGGTGAGCGGGACGTCAGTGTGCCTGACGATAGAGTCACCTATTACAAGTGTATCAGGTGTGTTGTTTAGCCTTAAGGGCTGTGACTGTTCGGCACACTGGCTTTGTGAGCTATGTGTGGCATGTGTTTTGTTTTGGGGTAGTGGTTGCTTGGTTGTCTGCTTTGGAGGTCTCTGCTGCTTAGGCAGATTTTTATTTAGAGCCTCTGAGTATATTTTTGTGTGTTTATGTGTTTGGTTTGCTGTCGTGGTAGGTCTATGTGAGACTGGAATTGTAGTGAGTGTGGGTTCCTTCTCCTCCTGACTGGTTACGCCAGTACTGAGTTGAGAGAGCTTAGCCTCCAGTTTGGCTATATGGTTGCATCTCTCACATGTGTTGGAATTTGTCCGGAGGAGGAGAGGGTTGTCTGTGTACATGTGGCAGTTGTAACATTGCCTCAAGATTCCCAGATTCACCAGCTGGACCGGAGAGGAGATTGACAACTGACCTTTGGACATGCTAGAATAGTATTGGGAATTCCTTTATAATTGAAAAAAGGTCCAATGGGGAACAAGGCACTCAAGGGGAGTTTGTGAGGGTGTAGTGCTTTTAATTTTTTAGTGTTGACTTATATAATTGCTTTAGTGAGCAAGTGCCAGGCTTTAGAGTAGGAATAGGGTGTTTATTATGAGAACTAGATCAGTTCTAAGGGAAAAAGTGAAGAGCAGACTTTGTGGAGCTGAGAATGGTTTAAACCCAATTAAGCAGAGCTGCCCGATGCTGCACTATGCGCAAAATCGCGCAAAGCCGCACCAAAGCGGGTTTTATACAGGGGGACTTGAAAGAGCTTGAAATTGGCCCAAAACAGCCAATAGACTACCAGATTCTTGTGTCTGGGAACACTCCTCCAGGGATAGATAGGCTGCTCTAAGCTCACCACTGCCACTGGTGAACAAAGAATCCTCCCTTTACCCAAGAAAGGAAATGGGCAACACAGGAACTTTCCAAAAGTCCAGAATACAGCAAAGCCTGTATTTGGACTACTCTAGGTTAGGAAAGATGGGAAACAAGGATACTTTTTTTGTTTTTTTTTTCTTTTTTGCAACAAACAGCAGGAAAATGCAATAAATATGTAACACAGGCTAGCGCACTTGAGTGTGTAGCCTCAACAGGTAAATGCAACAAACAGGACAAACTTTAAAAGTGCAGGTGCAAAAACAACTTTAAACAGTTTAAAACAGTTCAAGAAGCAGAAATACTTGCAGTTTATCTAGATCGGACATTCGCCCAGGTAGTAGCAGGAAAAAAAACACTTTCATCAGGTTAGCAGTCACTCTTTTAGCCTCTCTGCTGCTAGCACCACTCTGCAGGACCATGAGGAGCTTGGCTGAGTAGTAACAAGTGCAAAAACCGTGCCAAAGTGGGTTTTATACAGGGGGACTTGAAAGAGCTAGAAATTGGCCCAAAACGGCCAATAGACTACCAAATTCTTGTGCTGGGAACACTCCTCCAGGGATAGATAGGCTGCTCTAAGCTCCCCACTGCCACTGGTGAACAAAGAAGCCTCACTTTATCCAAGGAAGGAAATGGGCAACACAGGAACTTTCCAAAAGTCCAGAATACAGCAAAGCCTGTATTTGGACTACTCTAGGTCAGAAAAGACGGGAAACAAGGATACTTTTTTTTGTTTTTTTTCTTTTTTGCAACAAACAGCAGGAAAATGCAATAAATATGTAACACAGGCTAGCGCACTTGAATATGTAGCCTCAACAGGTATATGCAACAATCAGGACAAACTTTAAAAGTGCAGGTGCAAAAACAACTTTAAACAGTTTAAAACAGTTCAAGAAGCAGAAATACTTGCAGTTTAGCTAGATCAGACAGTCACCCAGGTAGTAGTAGGAAAAAAAAACACTTTTATCAGGTTAGCAGTCACTCTTTTAGCCTCTCTGTTGCTAGCACCACTCTGCAGGACCACGAGGAGCTTGGCTGAGTAGTAACAAGCGCAAAAACCATGCCAAAGCGGGTTTTATACAGGGGGACTTGAAAGAGCTAGAAATTGGCCCAAAACGGCCAATAGACTACCAGATTCTTGTGCTGGGAACACTCCTCCAGGGATAGATAGGCTGCTCTAAGCTCCTCACTGCCACTGGTGAACAAAGAAGCCTCCCTTTATCCAAGAAAGGAAACGGGCAACACAGGAACTTTCCAAAAGTCCAGAATACAGCAAAGCCTGTATTTGGACTACTCTAGGTCAGGAAAGACGGGGAACAAGGATAATGTTTTTGTTTTTTTTTCTTTTTTACAACAAACAGCAGGAAAATGCAATAAATATGTAACACAGGCTAGCGCACTTGAGTGTGTAGCCTCAACAGGTATATGCAACAAACAGGACAAACTTTAAAAGTGCAGGTGCAAAAACAACTTTAAACAGTTTAAAACAGTTCTTCTTGGAGCTCATGTAAAATGCAGCCCGGGACACCGTCTGGTCCCATTGATGCTGTGTTTTTTGCTTTGGAGAGGGCAGCTCTCACTTGTGCATCTGTGATGTCAGGGAGGCTACACTCTGTTGGGATAGCCATTTGCTCATTTGGGGGGAGGGGGGGAGTTTGCACTGAACCTGTCTGCCAGGATGTTGGCAATGTCTGTGGGTTCAGTGTATTTTTTGTCATTTTTCACTAACTCAGAGCATATCTGGGAGTTTCCACCCAGGTTTCTGACATAACTAAAGAAAGCCTTGTGATTATCTTTTGTGTCTTGTGTAATTTTTCCTTTGAAGCTAGCCTTAGATGATTTTATGAGAGATTGTAGTTTCTTGCTAGTACTGATCAGAGTTGCCTTCCCTTTCAGGGATTTTGCTCTATCATGTAGTGGCTTCCTCCTTCTGTTGTACAGCTTATTTATGGCTGGGGTCCACCAGACAGGTCTCCTGCCTTTGGAGGAGTGTGTCTTGGCTTTATTTGGGATAGCACGATCCATGCATTCCTGTAGGTATCCATAGAATGCATTTGTAAAGGATTCTGCAGTTTGGGCCGTATTTTCCAATGGCCAGTATGTAAGCATTTCCCAGTTTTACCTGCATAAAGCTATAACAAAACATAAAACAGGTACATGCACAATAAACAGTGACCTACAATTGGTATTCCTCTGATTTAGATAACTTCATTGATGATATAAGTGACATTAATGTATCTGTACATAATTTAGTCAAAGCATTTTTGAAAACCATATATTTTTATAAGCAAAACTTTCTACTATGTGCCGATGGTAACCTACTCTCTATTGTTTACCCTTGTATACAAAGGAAAAACATATTGCTGTATAGGAAAAAGAACCTCTAGCTATTTCTTTCAGCATCATCAGCCTATCTACTAACTACATTATACATAGAAACCAAGTCCAAAGGCTTTCACAATGATTATTCCATGGGAAAGAATTTGAAATTTCTTGCTTGGTGTATGAGATAAGTAACCATTCAGCAACATAATTTGTACGTGAATAATAGATTTGCACTACTAATGTTCCATCCAAGAATTATTTTGGAAGTCATTAACAATCCCTTCCATGTTATCTTGTGATAACAAGTTTGTGGCTACTGAACAAAACTGACATTTGACACTTAGGTATGCAGTTTAATGCATGGTGTGAGTATTACTGTATCTGAATATATTATTACCCATCACTGACTTGAGATGAACCTTTTATTGCAGATTTAAACCATCAATAAATATACAAATCCTAATCCTAAAGGGGCAATATCAGTAAAAAGGGGCAAAAAGGGGCAATATCAATAGTAATTCATGCTATCAGTTGGCGGCTACCTCTCACACCTTATTCTAGCTACAAAAGAGTCATTGGCAGTCCTGGTAGGGGCTTTTTCAAGGCCACATGCAACGACCTAGTTTTTCTTTTCATTAAGATAGCGTTAATGCTTTACTCATCTGTTGGATAGTTTCTTGGGCTTAGGTAGCTCGCATTTGGCAGAAATATAGCACGATTGGTAGGTTTACTCTATCTCCTTATGCAACGTTCTATTTCTGATAATATAAAGATTGTGTTGTCTCTCTGTTTCACAGGATTCACATGAGATTCACGGATTAGTACTAGGCTAACTGCCCTTGTGAGACATTTTAAGCCTAGCCAATTAACCCCTGTGAGATTCAAAACCTGTTCCTTGTGTTTGTAAGGCAAACACCTTAACCATTAGGCCACCCTCCCAACCCTCTACCCTCTAGTTAGGTTTTCTGGGATTGGGTTGCTCGACTTTAGCGGGATCATAGAATTGTTATTAATTAGCATGAGTCATGTGCTGCCTTACAGCATCTCATAAAGCATAGCCTGGGCAATCGAGTGGTACTTAGTAAGTTTCTAGACATGTATTTCACCATAGTGAATGTGGTTTGTATATTGTGTTTTACAATGTATAGTACTGGTATGTAAATGCTACTTACTATTGTATTTTTTTTTCACTGTCGGTCCTTTACTTTTTCTCCAGTAACCTGTCTGTAAAGTGACTACATTGTACCGTTAATGTGATTATTACTGCCTGCCCCTTTGCTGTATTGTAATCTTCACTACTCCTATCATCTACCACCTCTAGTATCTACTCTCCCACCTATTTCCACTCCTCGACCTCATTACATTTCTTGTCTTGTTCCTTAATTTATGTATGCTACTTGACTATCCCCCTCATCTGACTTTTCCATTACTTTTGTGCCTATCACTCTATACTCTTTCTTGCTATTCCTTTGTATCCTAACCCACTGTGTCTCTCGCTTCTTTTTTTTTACAGTAATCCACCCAGCGTGCTCCCTTCCAGCCTATATACCCAAAAGGGATAGCTCCTTCATAAACCAGAAGAACTCACAGAAATTGCCTGCTTGCCTGGGTCTCCTACTAACTACCTGCTGTGAGGACTCCCAGTTTCAAACTGTTGTGAATGTATGTACCCAGACAAACTACCGCTGATTCTGTTTTTTAAGCTACTTTTAATTCCTATATATTGTGCTTGGCTGGCCTCGCGAGTGTGTGTTCTTTAAGCAGCCTACCGCAGACCACTTGCTACTGGCCTCCCCACTCCTGTCTCTAAAACCCTGCCAACCTCTTACTTCACACTAGGTCCAGTATATCTTTTCTGCCTACCATCCTTTGTTCTTCCATGTTTTACCACTAGGTGGCAGCACCTACATGTAGCACACCTAGAACAAGAATATTCTCCTGTGGCTTCAGTTTATGAAGCTGGCTGGACTATTCAATGTTTTTTAAACGTAACATACCCCCACCTTACTTTATCTTTCATATATCCACTCCCCCCTTGTTATAGCACTATTCTCTCTCTCGTTTCTTCTTGTTCTTCTAGTCTTGCTTCCTTAAAGTAGTCATTACTTACCCACTTACCTTAGTTGCTGCATAACTGTTGCTGATACTTTTTTCTGCTGCTCTATCTTCACTTGCTCTAACCCGTTCTGTTCGCCCTGTGGGTTCACTCCGCTCCCCTACCCTACCCCCATATCCCACACACCCCCAGGGCTGTTAACCTTATACTTCAATAACCACTCCCCTTCCCCATCACCCAACCACTAACACCTTCTTATTAACTACCACACCTCCACTTCCTACTACTGCTTACAGCTACATTACACCTTTCTGTACTCTCAGCCTTCTCCACCCCTACTTTATTTGCTAATAACATACAAACAGCTATTCCATCCTTCTTGCCAGTCACTATCTATATTACATCCTACAGCATACTGTCTCCCTCAACCTACTCTAGCTCTTATCCTTCTCCTTCTCATAGCCCAAATGCATAAGACCAGTTATATACACCTACTACTCATAACAACTATTCTAGCTTCACTAACTATACCATATACTCTTATCTTCTATGAACATTGGTCACTTAGTGAAATTCAACTTCCCCACCTAGAAACACAATCAGTTTCTCAATTATACTCACACAACCTCATAAACGTAACTTCCACTTCCAACTATATACTTCCAAAGTACCATAGATCCTCCCATATTATCTACTTCCAAAACAAGAAAACCCTAAATAACTATTATAAATTCCTAAAGATTATACAAAGACCTCAACAGCACCCCCTATTGGATGGTGACATTCAGCCAAACCCTGGCCCCATTAATAACATTACCATAGACCCACAGAACCTAACTTCCAATATCCATACCCCTAGGAAACCTTCAAAATCTCTCCTGATAGCCTCAACATCCGTAGTATAAACAATAAAATAACCCACCTTCATGCTCTCTTAGAAGTACACTCATTTGACATCTGTTGTATTACAGAAACTTTGCTAAAATCTACTACTCAGGACCAGGACATTACTCCTCCTGGTTATAACATTCTGAGATGTGATCAGAAGACCAAAAAGGGTGGGGGGTGTAGCCATTCTCTATAAATCTGAACTTCAAGTTGAAACTTTCAATACGTACCTTCCCTCAAATACTAATGCAGAAATCCTTACTGTCAAACTTCAAATCAACAGCTGTAAATCTAGCTATATAATTTGCTCCTACCTTCCCCCTGAAAATAATATTAATACCCTTGAAATTATCCTCAGCTGCATCTCCACTCACCTTCCTCAGGAAACCATAGTGCCAGGTGATTTCAATATAGACTGAGCTTCCTGCAACTCCCCTAATCCTACCACCCACATAAATCTTTACGTTTTTTCCCAAATTATAACTACCTCCACTAGAATCCACAAACCAAGCAGTAAAGAAAGCATACTAGACTGTATCCTTATAAATAGTCACCCCAATACTTACAAACCAGGTACCCTTCCAGATGATATTAGTGACTACTCTCTAACCTACATAATTAAACAAAAACTCCATAACCTCAATCCAAATATTTTCAAGACCTCACGCTCTAAAAAATACTTTAATCCAGAGACCTTCCAAAATGAACTTAAGGCACATGACTGGTCACCTCTATATCATCTTCACCTGGACGAAGCTGTATCTTACTTCAATACTAAATTCCTACAAATTCTTGACTTCCATGCCCCCTTGTACTCTACCTGTATTAGGACCAAAGTTGTTCCATGGCTCACTAAAGAAACTAGGCAAAAAATCCTCCTATATAATAAAATATGGGCCAAATGGAGGGCTTCAAAAAACCCAGCAGACCATCAGTACTTTAAACAGCTACAAAACTCTGCCAAAAAGGAAATTCTGCATGACAAAAAAAAAACTTCTACCATCAGCTACAACAAACCCACCAGCATAAACTGCAAAAGTTCTGGTCAGGCATTAACAAATTGCTTCAGCAAGGGCATTCTAAAACATCCACCCCATCAGGTGCTACCCAGAAAAACTCTAAGCAAATTGCTGATGCCTTCAACAACTACTTCACCGAAACAATTCAAAATCTAGCTAATACACTACCCACTGTTAGCACTAGCCTATCAGACAACATTAATAGGACAACTCCTTCCTTTCATCTACAACCTGTACCTACATCCCTCATCTGCTCTCTCCTCCAACACCTCAAACCATGCACCCCCTCAGCTGACCGTCTACCAGCTGAATGCCTACAAATAGCATCTAAAGCCATTGCCTATCCCATATCCATCCTTATAAACAGAACAATTACAGAAGGAACAATTCCCTCTATCTGGAAAATCTCACCCATCATCCCTCTGCATAAGGGTGGCTCTTCTACTGAACTTTCGACCAATACCCTTACTCTCTTCAATAGCAAAAATAATGGAAAAATGTATCCACCATCAACTACTCTTCCACCTTCTTTCTAATAACTTACTTGCTAACATATCTCTCAACCTGGAAACATCAAAAATCTGGACAAGGCCCATGAAAAATAGGTACAAATCTGTGCGCTGATTAACATCTAATTTGCATACATACTTATGTAACCCCACCCACTCCAATGGAATTGTGGGATACCAACTTTTAAACGCAAACTAAAGAACAGACAACCAAAATATGGCACCACACCAGAGTTCCCCTGCAGCCATTCCAATGTTCCATTACCTGGCTATTTCACCTCATTTACCATAAACACTAATATGTGTATACTGCTTTACTTCTACAATGATTATTTGGATTTTATTTTTACATTTTGCAGCACAGTAATGCACAAACACTGACAAACATATGCTAAACAAAACAATACTGTCTCACTATGAAAATAGATTTGGCATTAAAGCTTCTCTGCCCTTGAAAGTCACATTCATTGAAACAGCATTGAAACCCACACCACATCCAGACAAAATGCATCTGGCCAGTGGTGGATAAAGATTACCTTTGGGCTGTCATACATGTGATTTTTGATGCACCTTCCTGATTGTATTGAATTGTATTCCTTGTATTCTTATAAACTATATTCCTTGAATACAGCACACTTGTTAGAGCGCTTTTTAAATTTGTTTTGAACATTTTCCCACTAAGCAGTGAAACAAAATGCACAAACCAATAATGACAAAACTGCCCAGTACCCCAATTCAGAACATTTCCATCATAACAGCCTTAGTCAAACTTCTACAATCCACCAGTATCCATAAATATGCTCAATATCTGCAAAAGGAAAAGTCATCTAAATAATTCACGTTAAAGAGATCTGTAAGTAACAAAGAGCTTGTTGCTAGCAAACAGCTTTATATTTCATTGCTTCATTTAAAAAATAAAGTGCCTGTTGCCCTTGAGGAATAAATTGCCTATATTGCATTAAAAAATGGTAAGCTATTAATATTTCAGTAGGGAATGGATGGTAAACTGATAACAGGTTCATAGTTACTAGGTATCTCCATTCTCCACCAAAGACATTCTTAGTACTACAGTATCCACACCCCAAAAGTACACAGTGCAGTATCAGCAATCTAGCTACATAATGTGGGAGTAGAAGCCACAGCCTTCTGCATTAAAAGCAAGCATTTTACCTGTTGTGCTACTAACACAAACAGACGTCACATAAGCAGCACTAAAGTTCGATCCCCCTGAAAACTATGCAGCACAAGACATCTGGAAAAAGCCAAAATGTATGGGGGGGGGGGCAAAGGCCCCAAATCAGGGACACTTTAAACATTGCTTGTATGATCCTAGAAAGGTTGCTAGAATAAAATGTTTTGTGTTACCATGCACTTCCTGAAAGATAGGATGACTGAAACTTAAATGGCCATCATTATTTAATGAATTCAGTTCTCACTGATTTGCCAGAAACTACAAATTTTAAGAGGAACAGACCACAAGTAGGAGCTATCTTAATTGCAGTAAGCAATAATACCACAAAGCAATTGACTTTTGCAGTAAGCAATACCACACACAAGCAACTGACTCCTGCATTAAGCAATACCACACAAAAAATCAGAAGCTTAACAGAAAAAAGCAATACACTTCTGCAGGCTGCAGTTTCTCAATTAGAACTGAATCTTAATAGAACAGTGACCCAGCTTTCAGCTAGCCCCATTTACAGTCGTTCTATAATTGCATGACTTTAAAAAAAAAAAAAATTCACTTAGTAAGCACAAAACAATAAAGCAAGTTAAGCAACCGAAGGTCTTTTTCTCATAATACATTGTACTGATCCAAAATAAACACTTCTGCACTCTGCCATTCTCGCACATAACTGCCACGTTGGCCCATTTCTCATGTCAGCTTGCCTTAAACAGAAAAAACACAAATACCCAGTACACTTTCTGAAACTGCAGAATTAGAAGCTTAACAGAAGAGCAATACATTACATACATGTCTGCAGACTGCCGTGCCATTTCTCTTTTCATCTTAAACGTTTCTCTGAGCTCTCGCACACGCATAAGACAATAAATAACCCTTACAGTCTTTTGTTTGCCCTAGACTCTGCACACACACACACAAACAAATACACACACACACACACACACACACACACACACACACACACACACACACACACACACACACACACCTTACCTCCAGTTCCAGCCAGCATAATCTGCTCATGATGATCATGACAGAATAAATCTCCACATCCACGCTAAGCAGCAGAATAAATACATCCAAGCCCAAGCAGTAGTTTTCCATGGCATAAGCCGTCCAAACAGTTCCCACTCGCGTCGCGTTTACTTTAAATCCATTCCAAGCAGAGCAGCTCTAGTCTCCATGCTAACGAGAAGCCAACAGCAGCAGAAAAAATAAATCCAAAAAGTTCCCGCTCGCGTTTGCCGGAAATACGTGCCCTGTGTGAGCTCGAGCTGAATTCCGACTGGTTGGCAGAGCTGACGTTGCTGATGTCATCACGTACGTGATGACGTCAGCGACTCCGCGAATTTTTAAATAAATCTTTAAAAATAAATCAGAAATGAAGGGGTGCCACTCGTGAATCGTGGCACCCCATTATTTAACCCCAAAACTCGGTTTTTACCGAGTAATTCGGTATGGTTGGGAGGTATGCTTGCTAACTGTCAGCATGGTTTCCGGCCCTATCACAGTACAACCACTATTCTTTTCTGACTGTATATACAAAAATCGCAATAATAACTCTCTTTCCTCAGCACTATTTCTTGACCTGTCAAAAGCCTTTGACATGGTTAACCATCACCTACTTATTGATACACTAACAGCCCTTGTACTTGACCCAAAGGCAATACTCTGGTTTAAATCCTATTTAGATAACAGGCAACAAGCTGTTCTCTGGGATAACAACTTATCAACACCCCTCCCTGTTAACATTGGAGTACCCCAAGGCTCTATATTAGGTCCCCTTCTCTTTTCCATCTTTATCAATGATCTCAATGCTAACATACCTCAAACCACCCGCATACAATATGCAGATGACTCTACCTTAATCTGTTCTGCTAATTCCATTTCCTCACTCCAATCCCTCACACAAACAGTATTTAATAATGTTGAAAATTGGTTTATGCAACATTGCCTCCTCCTAAACCCCAAAAAAATGAAACTATTGCTTTTTACTCCTACCCAAAAGTCTCCACAATGTCACTTCACAGTAACCTCGAATAATGGAACTACCATATCCCCAGACTCTACAACCCGTCTCCTAGGAATTACTATAGACCACCACCTGAACTTTGAGGATCATATTAATGCTACTATAAAATCAGTCAACAGAAAACTAGGCTCCCTTTATAGAATCAAAACCTTTCTCACACCATTAGCCAGAACTACCATTGCCCAGACTCACCTTATTTCTACTCTGGTTTATGCCTCTGCCATTTACACCAATCTATCTAAAAGTAACTTGAGCAAACTTGCAACCAGCTATAATAACATTGCCAGATTCGCCACAGGCTCCCCTTTTAGAACCCATCACTGTCTCAACCTTAGACAGCTGAGATGGTTAGCACTACAAAACCAACTTCTATATCAACAACTTACCATCACCCAAGAGATTCTCTACCACTCTATGAATACTCCAATCCTCACCAACCTAATTACTCCATACAAAAACTTGGAAACATTACCTTCATCTAATAAGGTTCATAGGTTCATAGGTTCATACTAGGCTATCTGCCCTAGGGCATTTATAAGCCTAGCCAGAGTGTGTTTGGCTTTCGCCACCCATTTTAAATTAATTTTACTATGCCTTTTTTTGAGGTTAGTATACTGTGCCTCTGTCTAACAGTGACACAGAAGTGATAGCCGGGCTAAACCTACGATCTCCCATCCACTCATCAAGATTCCTCTTGAAGAGAGTCAATGTGGGACTCTGCCTAACCTGGACTGGGATTTTATTCCAGAGTGAAGGGAGCCTCTGGGTTATGAATCTGTCCCTCCAGCATGTCCTATTTATTTCAGTGCTGAGGTTCAAGTCTCTCGAGCGTAGCTCGATGGGATTTGGATTTTCTGAGGTGCAGCATGTCCATTAATTCCGGGTTGGACATGGCTTTATACGTCAGGCACAGATCGCCTCTGAGCAGGCGGTATGCCACTGAGTAGAGCTGGAGTTTCTTTAACCGAGCAGCATATGGCATCTGTTTGAGCCCTTTGATCCTCTTGGTGAGGTACTTTTGGGGTCTTTCCAGTTGCTGCAGGTGTCTGGTAAGGTACATCCCAAATGGGGCATTGTACTCAATTATGGGCCTGATGAGGGATGAGTAAAGAGCACGATGACCTCCCCTGATCTAGATGTGAATCCCTTCATGATTAGGTGGGCTATATAAAATGTTTTTCTAACCACTTTGGCCACGTGGTTGTCAAATGAGAGATTGCTATCAACTTGGGTCCCCAGGTCCCTAATGACGTCTTCTGTACTTAATGGATTACCACCTATGTGGTAATTTGTGGGCACTTTGTTTTTGCCAAAGGGGATGACTATACACTTTTTGGCATTTAGCTTGAGGCCATGGCTCTGGCACCAGTTGTCTGTTTCTATGAGGCCCTTTTGGAGGATGCTTGTGTCGGCTGGAGAGTTGATTATGGCGCCCAGTTTGCAGTCATCTGCGAACTTGGTCAGCCACAGTCCTTCCGTGTTGGCCTGTACTATCGAGAAATATATACCGAACAAGAGTGGTCCCAGGACTGAGCCTTGTGGGACGCCACTTGTAACTGGTTTGGAGTCTGACATGGCTCCAGCGATTCTAACCATGTGGGTTCTATCTTTGAGCCAGTTTGTAACCCATCTAGTGACATAGGGGTTTATATTTAAGCTGGTGAGCTTATCTATGATGCCCGAGTGGGGTATTGTATCGAAGGCTTTTGCGAGGTCCAGGTAGGCTGTGTGGACCACCTTCCCCTCGTCAATGGCCTTGGTGACTGTTTCAAAGAAATCGACCAGGTTTAAAAGGCAGGATCTGCCCTTAACAAAGCCAAACTGGGTAGGATCCAGTGTCTGTAGGTCCCCAATATCTTTATTTATGAGGTCCATGATGATCCTTTCCATAGCTTTGCAGACCAAGCTAGTCAGGCTTATGGGGCGATAGTTTCCAGGATCCGTTGAGGCACCACCTTTGTGGAGAGGGACCACTGTTGCTGTACACCACTCTTTGGGTACATATCCTGTAGTAAGGCTAAGATTGAACAGTAGTTTTATGTTTGGGTTTAGCTCTTCTTGGAGTTCATGTAGGATGCAGCCCGGGACACCATCTGGTCCCATTGATGCTGTGTTTTTGCTTTGGAGAGGGCGGCTCTTACCTGAGCATCTGAGATGTCAGGGGGGCAGCACTCTGTTGGGATAGATATTTGCCCTTTTGGTGGAGGGGGGGTTTGCACTGAACCTGTCAGCTAGGATGTTGGCAATGTCTGTGGGCTCGGTGTATTTTTTGTCATTTTGGACTAATTCTGAGCATATCTGGGAATTCCCACCCAGGTCCCTAACATAACTAAAGAAAGCCTTGTGATTATCTTTAGTGTCCTGTGCAATTTTTCTCTCGAAGCTGGCCTTAGACGATTTTATAAGTGCCCATAGCTTTTTGCTAATACTGATCAGAGATGCCTTCCCTTTTTGGGATTTTGCTCTATCATGTAGTAGCTTCCTCCTTCTATTGTATAACAATAAGGTTCTAGTTTCCACTACCAAATCTAACAACAAGGCCGGAGACTCATTATTCTCGAACACAGTGGGAAAAACCTGGAACCAGCTTCCTAATGAGCTCTCTTCTCTTTCTTCCACACTGCTCTTCAAAAAATATGTTAAGGAACACCTCAAAACACACTGGCTATGTCCCTGCTCTAACCCTGACTAACATCTAACTCTTTTTTTTCTTTTGTACCTATCTCCCACTCCCTTTATTTCTCTTCTATTTCTGTCGTACATTGTCTACTAGTGATGAATAATAACCACTACCTATGTACTAAAGTAGACTTCTTCTCAGCTCTATTATAGTGTTACTTACTCTAAAAGTTTTCATCTTCTACCTTGCTGTAAACATAAGTTTGTATATCTGTAACCTGCCATCTGATGTAAAATTAACAAATCTTGCTTATTTGTCTTTTAAATGAGATGTCATCTTAAGTTTTGTGTTTTTTTATTCTTTTCTCTAGCCAATTCTGTACACATTTTTATACCTGTTCTATATTTATTTAATGTAACGTCCTGCTATTGCATATATTGTAAGTCTTAATACTATTGCACCTTTTGGAGCTTTTCTCCCCAGGCCTCTACTGAAAATGGACATATATCCAGTTAGACTAGCCCGGTCAACAAATGTAAAATAAAAAATAAATAAAATAAATAAATAAATGTCCTAAAAAGAAATTCTATCTAAGCTGGCACTTGTTTTAATAAATCCATGACTTTCAACCACTGTGCCTCATTACTCCTCTATATTAAAATTTGTCATCTATGTCAAATTCATATTAAATTATGTCCCTAATGGAAACAAATTTAAATAACTCTTTTGATTCCTTAAAAACATATAGGTGTATGCATTGAATGGAACCATTGGGAACTCTCCACTAAAAAAAGAACATGCTATGCATTAAAACAAGTTCAGAAAAAAGTGATTATGAATTCAACAAACCAGCTGCTTGTGGTTAGAAACTTCTGTAAGTTTTCACCTAACATTTATAGACTGAACTGATATTTAAATTGAATTGACTATAAAAGCTATTGATTTTAAATGTCTTTAAGTTATCATTTGTTGAACTTGCATTATAAACAAGATATTCAGAAATTCATAGTATTAACAATAATACCACTGGTCTTCCTTACAGTCAGTTTGCATATGTAACATATAACATTAGTTTACATGTCATGTATAAAATTAGATGCCGACTCCAAGAAATATCACCTTTCCAAAGCAGTAGGTTTCATTGGTGAATGCCTAACATCACTGTGCAGTTTGAAGATATCAAATAATGTAAGAGATTCAAAGCTTCTTTGGCCCCTCCCCCAGTGATGCAAAGGGATGAAGCCTTTACTCTGAACCAGAAAACAAATGCTCAATTTGTAGCACAGGTGCTTAAAATAACAGTCTGAGGACAATGGCAGGAAGTGGCCATTGCCATTCTGGGGAAAGAATGGTGACTCTGACTCACCACTTGGCTGACACCTAGTGAGAATAGTAGGTACTGCATGTGTGGACTATGAGACTGCAGGTGCAATGCACATAGCAAAATGGGATTGGAAGCAGGGAGCTCCTGTGAGTGTGTGTGTGTCTCTATTTGTGTTTGTGTGAGTATATGTGTGTGCATGTTTCATGCACGTGTGTATGTATATTGGCATACATACTGTACTAAAGATGGGGAGCTTAGTTGTCCTCAAAGGAGTCACAAAGGGAAGGAGCTCCAGGAATAGACCACATCACATGACTCACTAGCTATCCTAATCTTTATATTTCTGCTCTTAGTACTGAAGAATGAATGAATGGATTGTGATTTCCAGGCAGGAATGAATGGGATTAGGTCTCTCAAGTAGGAGATCTGACACTGGGTCTGTAATGAATGTTCGAACATTCAAAACTTCGAGTGTCATATGATCGACACCATATGATCAAATTTTTGAATGTTTGAACGTTGTAACAGAGATCTCCATACAGCGCGGAATGGGAAGATTTCCCTTTTCTGCACTGTAGTGCGATCTCGGAGTTGGTATATTTAAAGAGTGGGGGTGTGGGGGTGTAGGGGGTCTTGCCCTCCTGCTTAAAATGTTCAGTAGGTGTTTTGTGTAGTTTCTTTTTTTTATTAGATATTCAAACTTTTAAAATTTTTATCATATGGTGTCGACCATATAACAGTTAAACTTTCAAAAATTTGATTATCTAATATAGACCCTCTGACACTTACCACTGTAAGACAAATAAGACAAATTGGTAGTTGCACCAGAACCATCCAGCAGGATCCTATGGAGAAGGAAAAGATGAAAAAAAATCTAATGTTTACTATAAGCAAATATTTATGTATATGAAAAAATCTTCATAGCCAGCCAGTGAGCAAAGTTGTGTTATGCAAATGTGCAAGTGTCTAGCTGAAGTGGTGTTCTTCAAATAGAAAGGCAGCATAAAAAGTACACCTACTTTTTATTTGGATGATGTTGTGGTCTATTTTATATAAAATCAGTGATATAAAAAGAACACGAATCATATGACAACTTGATGTTTTACTGTATATACCCTTAAAGCAGACTTAAAAGGAATTGTTGTATTTAAATTCTTGCTCCTGCAAGCAATTAAATCAATATGTCATTTAATATGTAAAGATAAAAACTGATTTTATGCCTTACTCCATAATGGAATCTTATGCAGTCTTTTTAACACTTGAAACATGAAATATTCATGGTGTGCTTCAATGACATGTCTAAATAACCAATTATTAGTAATTCTGCTTCTCATATCAAGTCTGCCCGTCTTAACCCTGAGTTTCTTTTAAATCGTGCCAACATAAAAGCTCTAACAAAAGTCAAAAACAGTGGAATAAGCCACTGCGTTTTACAATCTCTAAACGCCCTACTGATGTATATTTTGCGTGTTTATGAATATGTAAACCTGTTGATGTTATTGATCAGTTTTAGGACCGTTATACTCATTAACTAGGATATAAATGCTCATAAATACGACTCTCTCCTCTGTAAACAAAACTAGCTCATTTGACTGCCATGTTGGCTGCTACTTTCTTAGATGTTACGACTTTGCATTTGTTTCATATTATTCATTCTACCTGGTAGCCACATAATATATACTGGAAAATAAAAGCTAATAGTCTTCCATTTCTTGCATTATTTGTCTTAACAGTCAAATGGGACTGGCTAGCCATTAGTAACATCCTGGTTTATCTTTGAGTTGAAGATCAGAAAATTGCACTGTCAAATTCTACAAGTACTTGTGTATTTTTATGACTCCTCCTTCCTTTTGAAGTATTTCATATGACAGTGATGGGATGCCTCCTACTGCACTTCAAAGTTGCTCGATATGATATGCTTATGATATAACCTAGACTGTAAATCATCATCCTTGACTACATATACGCTGAAAGAAAATGTATGATCGGTTACTATGCAGAGAGTACAGAACTTGCCTAATACTTCCACAAAAACTAACTAGACGTTATCATTGCCTCTTCATAATGAAAATCAGTCATCGCTATAGTGACCCAAAATGCCACATTTTCTTGAATACATCTGCATTGAACAGAAATACGGATTTCCTTAAAGTCAAAAAGCACTTCTATACTATGGGACCAGGCGCAACCCCACCCGTTTTCCCAAATCTACATGTAATAGTCACCATTAAATAAAACATTTTTTATGGCTTAACACACAGTTACAGAGAAAACAGTATCATCCATTAAAATAAAATTGTGAAATGCCTTAACATAAATTAATAAAGAAAATCACTGTTATCTCTCTGAGCCAATTCTCATATCTCAAATATTCAGTCATAATCCGAATGATGTGTTCTAAATCATCCCAGTGTTCAATGCTACTATACAGACTATTAAAATGAAATTAAGTCTATTTATCATTAGCTGCATAAATGCCATAAAATTATTTGACATCAGAAAGGCAGATTGTTATTTAAACCATGCAAGATTTTAAAACAGAATTAGCAAAAATTTTAAAGTGGCATTAGAAATACCCTCTCCCATAAACCATTTGCCGCACTGGTAGACAAAGTCATGTTTTTATTAAGCTCATATAGCCCAACTAATACCGGACACATAGTTTTATCAACTTGATAAGCCCCCTGTACTACTAAAGGACCGAGGCAGCTCCTAAATGCTTTATCCCATGTGTGGGTCCCCACACCAGTTATTCTCATTAGGGGTAATAAATAATTATTGACCATGGGATGGATAAGGCCATTCTTTAAGAAAATGGGATAGGTTGCTTCAAGTACAAAAAGGGAAGTTGGTTATGCTTAAAATGGCCTGCAAGAGCAGCAAGCCTAGTACTTACTTATGAACCTATAATACATAGGTGTACATTTCTGGGGAATCACCATCTTCTAAAAAGTATACTATTCATGGACTCAGTGAAACACTTTTATAATTACTTTCTTATTAATTTCATTCAACCATTAACTACAGTTGCTAACACCTTTGCTACATTGTTTATCAGGAATATCCTTTTTGTGACTCAGGTTTTGTAAAGTCCTCCTTTCAGAAACAAAACTGCTCAAAAATGAAAATATTGACTGTAGCTCCAAGATCTGATGTTCTCCTTGCAAATTTACTTGACAGTATGAACAGTAGGATGTTCTATTGGCAGGACATCTGGGTTAATTGGAAATTTACTTATGCATGCATGTATGTATTTAATTATTTGTTTATCCATCTCACATTTGTTTACTGGGAAAGTCACACTGAGTTAATTTCCTTTTTTCAGCAGAGTCCTGGGCAGAAAAGCTCCATATTGCATAATATGGTTACTGTTAAATAACAAAGTTACTGGGAAGCATAACAGTACAAATTTCACAATTTCAGTTTATCAGTGTGAAGTTGCATATACAGAGTGCAAATAGTTGGACAGAAAAGTTGTACATACAGAGTGCAAATATTTGGACATAGCTTTCACATTTACCAAAAGAATCTTGTCTATAGTTAAACAATTCATGGCTGCAGTTCATTCAGATGACAGTATACAGAGAGAGTACAACATTCGAACACAGATTACTAGATATCACAGTGTAGACAGATTTATATTTATCCATTATCTAATGGAGGGAAGGAAGGGACTTGCTCAGCCTGGGAAGGTACAGGAGGAGAGACAAGTCTTATTAAGATGGTCTTTTAGTATGTGTTTGAAGATGGAGAGGTTAGAGGTAGATCTAATTTGCAGAAGGATATAATTCCATTTTTTAGCAACTTAGCATGAGTAGAGGCTTTGGCCAGAGGATATGTTGGGTTTATACATGGTAACGAGATGTTTTTCATTATATCAAAGTGATCTGTTAAAGTGGAAGGAATGGGAATCTCTAAATCACTAAATTCTTAGACAAAAACACAAATCCATAAGTAGCTTTAATACAAAAACTTTAAAAGCAGATTGAGTTTCATTTATAAACTGTAAGAATAGATTGATAAATTTCAGACTAGTTGAATATCAATGAATTTATGGTACAAAAATGTGACCAACACTCAGAATAATACTCAAATGCTTTTAATAGTTGATAAATTTGTTAAAATCATTAAAGGAAACACATTCAGTTAAGCACTTCCATTCCTCAAAAAGACGACAAACAAAACTTCATCAAAACTGACAAAACCTATTCATTAAACACCTATATTAAGTATGTTAATCAGTTAAAATTCAATTCACCAATGATAAGTGACTTTTCTTCTAAATTAAAATATCATTTCATTAAGCACTGTCATTCTTAAAGATACAGCACTTCAAATCTATTCTATTCAACCACAAACATAATAATGTTTTAAATTCAGTGCTGGATTTATAGAAATAAATCATTTAAACCTGGAGACACCATGGCATTTGTTCTGAACTGCAACAGTAAGCCACTTTTATTTAGATGTGCCCCCATGAGAAAAAAACTTTCGCATCTTTGACAATCTTCACAATAACAATAAGCAAAAATCTATGTCCTTCACAAGCTTGAATATGCCTGCTTAACAGATTGGTAGGTTTACATTTTCTGATGTCTGGCAAATATTCATATATTCTTTTGTTGATGTTCCTCAAAGATTTTCTTATATAGAAAGCCAGACAGTTTTTTTTTTTCCAATTAAATTTGTATTGTTTTTGTGCAACAAGTACAAGCAAAGTAAAATATTACATTTGAATGTTTTAGTAATGGTTACACATGCAATTCAAACTACAACAACTAGACTAGTAAATCTAAATCAGACTACTATATACAATATCTATAATAAGTGCTACTGAAACATAAATAAAAGCTGTATGATGCCAGTGTGACATTCTACATTAATGATGTAATATTGTTAAATCTGATACCATATTTAGTTAGATGGACCTTACTTAACTATAACAATAAGTTAGACTGTTTCCAGTGTTTTCTAACATTTCATCTATTCATCTAGAATGTGGTCAAAAAGAAGTTTCCAGTATCTCTGATAATAAGAGCATTTATTTATAGTCCTTATAATAAGCTTTTGAGAGGATATATATTTTGTTGCTATATTCCTAAATCCATTTCAAGAGAGTTTGATACAATCTACCCAATTTTTGGTTATATACAGTTTAACTAATGAGCAGAGAGTAATTAGACTATGGTATTTTAATTTGGACATTTTTAGGTCCGTAATGTGAAGAACAGCAAACTTGCAGAATAAAGTCGATTTTTGGTATCCCATTTTCTCTAATCATACTTTAAGAAAACACCAAAGATTATGAGTATGTTTACAAAACCATAGAACATGTAGAAGGTCAGCCTGGGGAAATGAACAACATGAACAGTATGATGAGATTTTAGGATCAAACTTGTTTAATATAGTTGGGGGTATAATAAGCATTATTGTTTATCATTAGTTGTGTGTAAACAATATTCTTAAATGGAGATAGCTTAGTGGCAGAGTCAATTGCTTTAAGTTTCTGTTCTTCTGCAAGCTCACTTCCCAGTATTTAGAATATAATAGTGAAGTTTCGTTTTTAATAGCATTGATTAACTTATAGGTATTGGATAGCATTTTTTCCTACCGGATACACTTTTGATAATTTCTACTATCCTAGTTAGGTCATTTTCACTGGTTAGTGGTTCTTTAAGAAATTATGATATAATCTCCCTAATCTGTCTTAGTATAACAGGTATATTTTTTAATTTACTTTTAATGTTTCTCGTAACTCTTCTAATGTTTTCTCTTTATGCTTATATATGTCCCATATAGTGCAGTAATTAATTAGTGGATACTCCATTAAAATTAACATCTTATTGTTTAGGTTAATGTTTAAGTTTAGATGAATAGGTTGAAGGAAGGATAAAGCCTTATTAAAGTTTAAAGATTCTATCAATTCTTGAAAAATTTTAATTTTTTGCTTTAATAGGTTGTTTGTCTTAAGATTTTTACTGTTCACTAGAACAATAAAAGGAAGAGCTTTGGGGTTTATATTTGTTCTAACCACATGCTGATACCAGATTATTACCCTGGTTGTAGACCAAACCTTTTTCTCTGAGGCAAAATCCCAAATTAAGGCCATTCTGTTGGCACAAATGATCTTGTAGTATAAATGAAAATCTGGTAGACTTAATCCCCCCCTTTTTAAGGATATATTAATTTTAAATAACATATTCTAACCAATTTAGGGTACCAAATAAATTTGGTGAGTTCTTTATTGACCTTGTGAAAAAAATTATTTGGAGTAATATTATTTGATGTATTGAAATGATATAATAGTTTAGGCAAGATATTCATTTTAATGATTGCCGCTTTCGATAGCATTCATAGTTTCAATTGTCTCCATCTAAGTAAGTCATGTGTGATATTGGTCCATATTCTTAGTAAATTATTCTGTAACATGGAAAGATAGTTATGTTCATAAGATATTCCTAAATATTTGAGTGAATATACAACTTTATAAGGGGAATCTGGGAAGTAATTTTTGCTGTGTTTTAGAGAGTTTATAGGAAAGATATGAGCTTTATTCTGGTTAACTTGGAAATATGAAACTTTCAGAAATGCATTTATTGATGTAATAATTTTCTCTAAATCTGTATTTGGGAATTCAAACTAGATATTTAAATCATCTACAAATGAGAAAAGATAATTTTAGTATACAAGATTCTCGGAATTGAATGAAATGTTTTTTGTGAAATATATAGAAAAAAGGGCTCTATATACAAATAAATAGATAAGGGGACAG
Organism: Protopterus annectens; assembly: GCF_019279795.1. NCBI lineage: Eukaryota > Metazoa > Chordata > Ceratodontiformes > Protopteridae > Protopterus > Protopterus annectens. The sequence goes on along the minus strand of NC_056747.1, from coordinate 1,084,074,241 downwards.
TGGACAACCTTGCTTTGTTCCATTAGACATTTTTATGGGATTTGATAGTATTTTGTTGACATAAAGATGTGTATATGAATTGTATACATTTTTTATTAGATTTATGAATTATTTTGGGATATTAAATTGGGATAAGGATAGAAATAAAAAAATCCAATCAACTCTATCAAATGCTTTACAAGCATCCAACACTAAAGCATATTTTGGATTTCTTTCATATTTATTAAGCTGGATCATGGAATCCAGGGTTAATGTATTATCCCCTGTGTGCCTATTATACATGAATCCAGATTGTTCAGAAGATATAGTGGAGGGCATGATTTTTTAAGTCTTCCCACAAGAAGTGAGGATAAGATTTTAATTACTCAAGGAGACTGGTCTATAATTTTGGGGGTTTGACTTATCTAGGTTATTTTTGTGAATGAAAATTGTTTTTGAGTTGTTTATATATAAATCAGTAATACCATTTAGTTTAATGTGGTTATAAACTTTCAGAAGAATGGATGAGAGCTTTTGATGAAATATTTTGTAAAAATCTGCTGTGTAGCTGTCTGGACTTAGAGCCTTACCTAGTTTTAATTTTTTTAATAACAGCTATTATTTCCTGTCACTTAAAAGAAGCTATAAGAAGTGTTTCTTGGTGTTCATTTATTTTTGGAAATGTAAGATTTTTTTTAGGAACTTGTCATTTTCTAAGTTAAACGTCTGCTTCACATTCATTCCATAGATCTCTGTGTATATTTGTTGAAAAAGTTCTATAATTTGCAAGTCTGACTTGAATATTTTATCTTTATATTGGAGTAAGGTTATCCTAGAAGCTTTCTCTTCATTATCAATTATGCTTACCAGAGTTCTAGATGGAACTTGTGCCCACTCAGAATATTTGGTTATAGATTTTAGTTCTTGTAGAAAATAATTTTTCTGATGCAGACTAAATAATTTTCTTCGTGTTCTGCTGATTCGTTGTTCTAGATCAGGGCTTTGGCTTTTCTGATATTTTTCTTCTAACACTTTAAGTTCAGTAGTTAACTTGCTTTCTTTTTCTTTTCATACTTTTTTAAAGAAGGAAGATTTTTGGATTAATACTCCCCTAATTGTTGCCTTACAGGCCACTCATTGAATGTCATATGGAATATCAGTACCCATTAGATTATTATCAGACTCCATTAAGATATCCAATATCTCCTGTATCACTTCTGCTTTGAGAAGTAAATTATTGTTTAAGGTCCAGTTACAGTTATTAATTTTCTTTTTTAGTCTGCCTGTCAGATTTACTCTCAATGTAATTTTAGAGTGATCTGAGAAAAGCCTGGGTTCAGTAAAGTATCTTATTTCCCCTCAAGTTCTACAAATCAGTTATCCACATTATTTTATTTTTAAGCTGAATTTTGAATTTTACCAGTTTTTACAATGACAAATTTATTATCCCTGTAGGTCCAAAGTTTCTTTTCCATCTGGAAGTTAAGATCCTTTCTTGAATTAGTAGCACTTGACAGTTTCAGAACCAACTTTGTGCCTTGCCAATTAAACTTCTCATCTGAAAGAGATACAAGTAGAAAGGTTACATAGTAAACACAAAATATATAATGTTTTGCTTTAATCACAATGCAACCCTTAAACCTTAAATTATTTAACTGTTTTGCTTCTCTAACACATCCTAAACTAATATTGATTAATATATACATTCGAAGATTAGTCATCCTTTACCCTACTTAGAATATCCACATTGCTCCTGATTATTAAATATTACCAATATGCGGATGGAATATGCTTTTAATGAGATTAATTTATTTGTAGTAGCTGATAGTATGGAGACTTTACTCCTATTCATAACTATTGACTGAATCTAGTAAGAACAGTTAAAAGTATAACAGGTTAGTAATCTGTAACTCGACTACAAAACAGTCATTAAAATTTTATTAGTCAAATTCTCCTCATTAAATTGTTTTATATCAATAGACTTTTGGAAATGTAATACACAAATCTTAAATAAAACCTTCTATGAAAGATTTGTTCTTACACCAATATAGATTGTCTTATTTTTCAATGACATCTATTTCTGTAACCGAATATATGTTTTAATCACGTAGATCTCTAGCCAGCAATCTATTTATTTGATTAAAAAACATCTTTTGATGTATAAGTATTTGTTAACAGTCATCAACTTGTTTAACATTTCCACATTCACATGAGTTTATAATCTTTTAACATTTAATTTAATGTAACTCAAAATCAGTAGTTTCGTATACTTATAATTTCATTTTTGTATTCCAATATTTTATTTGCACATTTTCCTTCACGTCTCATTGTTAAGCAGTCAGAGGGATATAAAACATCTTGAGCAGTTTTTATAATTGTATAGATCTGCTGACTGATTTACATCTCACAAGTTATCAGTATTCAATCCATATTTGTGCATTTACATACACTGAGCAGTATTCAATCCATATTTGTGCATTTACATACACTGAGCATTACAATTCTGCATGTTGTTGAATCTCACCAGACTCAGTTCTGAGTCTTCCCTTTCTTATGTCTATTTTTCATATAATTAAGTTGCAATCAATTGTAGCCAAAAAAAAAATTTAACCAGAAAGTTCAATTATATATGGACTATTTAAAGTCATGAGTAATATATAGAAAGTGAATTCATTGTAACCTGTCCTAAACAGGGGAAACATCAAGTGTTTATGTACTTAAAGCCTATTCAGAAGGCAGTCTGCTATGAAGTTATGAAAAGACCCACTGTATCAGTCATTGCTTCTTCCAAAGGCAAGGTGGATGCAGAGATGAAATAGCATCAGCTGATTTACAAGATGAGAAGCCTACCACACTGTCAATGTTTAACTACCACCAGGCCCTGTGGAGAGTCCAGGTGATGCTATGTGTTACTCCTTAGCTTAGAATATCAAGGTGAAAGGCACTTGGAAGTCTAATTTCAGGTTTTCAAGGTGGACATCAGCAGAAAGTGTCAAGTCTCTTGACATTCTCATGTGTGTTCTATAATGAGACTATACATGTATGCACAGAGCAGCACTTCAGCTATACTGATAATGCCTTATCTATTGTGCCACTGCATAGTCAGCTAATGTCAGTGTATCCATAAAAGTGGCATAACGAGCTTCCGGTATCTGGCTGCAGGCTAACTGCACTAGCATATAACCTTTTTGACCCCACCCCACTCTCAGATTCTGAAGTGAGGAGGTAGTCAGAAGAGTGCACTGTTAGTAACTGAAGCTTCTTTACGAAGATTCTTTATGATTTTCTTCTTCATAATACTAAGTGATGGATAGGATTTAAAATATATACCAATAGAGGAAGGATTACATAAACTCAGACTAAAATAGCTCATAAGACAAGCTTAGATTTTAAACTGAAGCATTCAGAAGTGACTTAAATAACAGAAAGCACAGTTTACAGATGCTGTTATGTGTATATAAAACATGGCTGAAGTGTTTTTTTTTTTTTTTTTGTAAAAATTGCATTGCTCATAAGATTTACTGAAATATCACTGTTTCAGGAATTTACTTCACAACAGGGCTATTTGTTAATGCCAGCAATGGAATATATACAGTATATTATATCAGTATTAACTGTCCAATTATCTACAGTACAATTGCTGAAGTCTTAGTAACAACTATACCATTGCATCATAAAAATGAAATTAAAAGGAAGCATTTAACCTCTAGTGATTTTTCCCCTGATATGCAGGTCAAAATCAGTGATGGGTTTACTTGAAGCAGAACAGAACATCAGAAATGGTATTAGATGGAAGTGCAAGCATTTCATACATGTCCTGACGTCACTTTAGTTAGACTGAAACAATCTAAACAGCAGTAATTCCTTATTTAGCTTCCACAGTTTAATAAGTTTGTCCTGTTTTATCTGGGTAAAAACACATTTAAGGATGAAACAAGACTTTCTTACTGCGAAACATCAGATATAGTAGTCCATTTGTTACACTGTTCCATAGATCGCTTTCTTCTCTTTTCAAGATACGTCTGGAGTGTTATAGTCATATCTCAGCTTAATTACTTTTCTCGCCATTATGGTGGTGTATAGAAGAGTAGCACTTGATGACATGATAGGAAGTTGTTACCTTTAGTGTTGCCTGCTTCACAACCTCTTCAATTTTCATTCCTAGACTATCACACCATGCTCAAGAGTACACTTCCGGTTTCATTAAATTCATTTTAACAGAACATCAGCTGTTTTATCAGCTGTTTTAACTGTTTTAAATTCAGTGCTGGGCTTATAGAAAAATCATTTAAACCTGGAGACACCATAGCATTTGTTCTCAACTGCAACATTAAGTCACTTTTATCTAGATGTGTCTCCATGAAAAAAAACTTTTGCATCTTTGACAATCTGCACAATAACAATAAAAAAAATCTATGTCCTTTACAAGCTTGAATATGCCTACTTAACTCATTGGTAGATTTACATTTTCTGATGTCTGGTAAATGTTCATATAGCCTTTCCTTGGTGTTCCTCAAAGTTTTTCCTATATAGAAAGCCAGGCAGTTTTCATAACTTGTTAGATAGACTACTTGCTTAGAATTACCAGTGAAATGGACGCTAATTTCATATCTTTGATTATTTATTATAAAATGGTATGACTTCTTTATATATAGGCATTGTGTGCAGCTTCCACATTTATACATCCCTGCCTTCATAAAATTATTGTAAATGTTAGTATGAATCATGATATTATTTATCTCTAACATATTTTTAAAGGACCAGTCCATCTTATATACAATAACTGCTTTATACCCCACTTTTGTTAACACCGATTAATACATTTTGAAAACATTCCACTTCTTTTGAATACTGATTACTAAAGCTTTACTATCATGTGAGTACATAGTAATAAACAAATTCCTGTTATTCCCAGAGGTTCCCATTTTATTACACATATTAACAACATTCATAGACTGCTTCTGTGTATTAATTAACTAATTAATTTAAAATATGTTAGAGAGAAATAAGATCATGATTCATACTAATATTTCCAATAATTTTGTGAAGGCGAGGACATATGAATGTAGAAGCTGCACACATTGTCCTTATATAAAGGAGATGGACCTTTTATAATAAATAATCAAAGATATGAAATTAAAAGTGATTTCACTTGTAATTCTAAACAAGTGGTCTATCTAGCAGGTTGTGAAAGCTGTCTGGCTTTCTATATAGAAAGATCTTTGAGGAATGTCAAGGAAAGGATATATAAACATTTGGTGGGCATCAAAAAATGTAAATCTGCAACATGTTAAGCAGGCATATTCAAGTTTGTGAAGGACATAGATTTTTGTTTATTGTTATTGCGCAGATTGTCAAAGATGCAAAAGTTTTTTTTCATGGAGGTAAATCTAGATAAAAGTGACTTAATGTTGCAGTTGAGAACAAATGACATGGTGTCTCCAGGTTTAAATGAATTTTTTCTATAAGCCCAGCACTGAATTTAAAACAGTATTACATCTGTGGTTGAATAACAATGGATTTGAAGTGATGTATCTTTAAGAACAAGTGCTTAATGAAATATTTTAATTTTGAAGTAAAGTCAGTAATGATTGGTAAATTGAATTTTAAGTGATTAACATACTTGATATATAAGGTGTTCAATAAAAAGGTTTTGTCAATTCTGATGAAGTTCTGTTCATTTCATGCTTTTGGTGAATGAAAGCACTTAACTGAGTGTGTTTCTTTTAATGATCTTTAACAAATTTATAAGCTGTTAAAAGGATTTGAGTATTATCCTAAGTGTTGATTGCTTTTTCATACCACAGGTGTTTGTGGTTATCTAGTTTTGGTGGTTGTCCTGTGGAGATTTTGTATCCAATATCAATGAGCTTGGTTAAATAATAATTGATATCCAACACTACAGTACTTGAGCCATTCTCATCTTGCGTGTCCACACCAGTTTTATCATGTTTTGACTCCTTTAAAGCATTTCCTTCATGTGCATGCTGACTAGGTACAGGTTTATCCTCTTCATAAGACTATACATGCTATCTGGAATGTAATGAGATGCCTTAGAAGTGCAAACCCTCCACTCCTATGCCAGGCTATGATTTTGGAGAGACTATTTGAGAATATTCAGTCTGTTATCCTCAAGAGATATAAGCAACATATTATTAGTGGTCTTTCCTCTCTATCACCTGCAAGTTTCCGTATCTTTTAACTATTGATTGGGAATGGTGTGGTTAATTGTAACAGAGCTATATTTCTAGCCTGCATTGCTAGCTGTTGTGTCGATACACACTCCATACTAACCTTCTGGCATTACTGTATCATCTGAAAAACATCTAGTCTCAAGAAATTGGTCATTTTAAGCTCTTACCATTGAAAAGTGAAATGTAAAACTGTCAGCAGGTAAAGCTTGTGTTGTGGATCCCATTTTCATTGCATCACTAAGACAATCTCGTAGTCATTTATCCAAGCCTTGGTGTGGTGTGGAACTGTTAGTAACTAGCTTTTCAAAGAAAAAAGAAAGAGAATTAAATTACTTTATTTCAATTCTGCTTAAATATTTGAGTTGCACTTAGGGACCAGTATGGTAACAATACTTTGTACTTTTCTGCTCTGTTCCATCTGTTTGCATTTTAAGTTTATTCAGGGACATTAGTCATGCATTTTTATTAGCAGTTATTGGAAGATTATTTTCATGTGTTACTATGCACTTCTATTTCCACAAGTAGAATTACTTGTAAAAGCAGCTTGTTTGTCTTTTAAACCCTGCTGACCCATAGTCTTGTAGTTTAGTTCACAGTTGTGGCAGAACTGTGTACTGTTATGAGATTTTAAACATTATTCATTTATTATTGGATTTTTCCATAAACAGTGTTACTGGTAAATTTCTGCATAATCTGGTGCAATAACTCATTGCAGCCAAGTGATACCTCCAGCTACTTCTGCAGTTACGTCCTACTGATGCTGCTATGTGTCAAATATTGCTTCTTCATATTTATATCAATAATTTCAAACCATGCTACATACAAAGTATTAAAAAGATTTAATCTTAAAGCTTACACAGGGGCAAACACAACTGTATTGATAGTTGACTTCTGTCTAATGCAGGTAAAGTGATAGTTTGTTAGTTACATAATATTTATTTATATTGTCATAAATGTCTTGCTTTTTTCTAAATATTTCAACAACCAACTAACACAGATAGAACTGTTTAGCTCTCAGTTGGATAAACAAGATGCTTTTGATAGTATGTGTGTAACTTGAGTAGTTGGTGAGATATTGTAAGTTGTTTACAAAATATTATAAACTTAATAGTTTTGTTGTTTACTGTGACTTGCAAAATTCAGTTTAAGACCTAGAACCTAAAGAATACTACTGCTATAAAAATTGAGCTTAAAAGTTTGTCATTCATGTTTTTTGTCAGTATTTCCTATGGTTTCAGAGATATGAGCATTTTTTGAAATGTTAGGACATAATTTGATTCTATCAAAAAGCTTAGGCTCTGCTCATTGGAAGTTACAGTGCAAACTTCATGAGCTTCATTGAAGGGAATGAGTTAAATTGTAGTCGAAGGTCAGTAGTGAGAGAATTGTCTTGGCTCCAGTTTGCGCTTCACCGCTTTAATATTCTGCTTATCTTTTAACCACTTAAAGTTGCATTCTGTGTCTGCCACGTTCCTCTCTAATGCATTAAGCTAAAGTGTTTGAAACAGCTCCAAAGTTGCCTTTATTTGATTGGATTGCTGTCTAGCTAGCCTGCAGTTTCAGCACAAAGCTACTCAATATTTGTCTTTTATCCAAGGCTTGGAGAGGTGTAGAACTGTGAATAACTAGCTTTTTCAAAAAAAAAAGTGAATTAAATTACTTTAATTATTTCAATTCTGCTTAAATATTTGAGTTACACTTAGTGACCTGTGATAATATTATTTTGTACTTTTCTGCTGTCCCATTTGATTACATTGTGGCAGATCTGTGTACTCCTGCAAAATTCTGAGCCTTACTCATTTATTACTGCATTTTTTCCATAAGCAGTATTACTGGTAAATTTCTGCATAGTCTGGTACCATAACCTGTAGTAGAAGTTCGATAGTAAAAGAATTGTCTCTGCTCCAGTATGTGTTTCAGTACTGTTATACTCTGCTTATCTTTTACCAACTTAAATTTGCATTCTGTGTCTGCCCCATCCCCCACTAACACATTAAGCTAACGTTTCTATAGGGGCTCCAATAGTGCTTTTATTTGATTGAATGGTTCTCTTGCTAGCCTGCTTGTTTTTCTCCAAGCCCCCCACCCTTATTGCTATTGTTATTTTATAATAAGGCTGTGTCTCCACATGGCATCCACCTGTTATGATAACCCAATTTCCAAAGTCCCTCTCTCCCCTCTTTCATTGCTGTAGACTGTTGTATAAGCTATTTATGTACTCTTCCCACCAATTGTTTTCCATAGATCCATGATACTGAGTTCCCTCCCAACAAACAAGGATTGCTCTTGAGTAAACCCCCTTTAGTATATATTGTCTCCTGCCTATTTATCAGGAGCTGAGCAAAGTTTGAAGGCCCGGACTGTATTTCAGAAGTGTTTTACTTGTATCCAGTGCCATCCAGACAAAATTAAGTGCCTTTGATTGTCAAATTGCACTTAAGTTATTTTGAGTGATCAATACTTTTTCCTGCTTTTATGCATACAAGTCATTGTTTTCTTTTGCATCAAAAAATGCTCTTCCTTTCACATGTACTGCTGTAAGACTCTTCTTGAAATTGTCTTAAGCAATGGATTTTCAGCTAGTTTTTTTAAGTCGTTTGTGGTAGCATTGCACTTGTGGGTTTCTTCTACTGTGTTTTTACATTAGGAGGACTAGGTTTATTCATCTTGTGGCCAGAGGTGTTTGCCTGGTCTGGCTGAGCTGGGAAATACACAAAAGGACTCATAGTGTAAGCATTTTATTGGCCAGAGGGCTCATTAGTTAGTTTTCTGTTTTTTTTTTTTTTTTTTTTTCTGTGCTGCAATAAATTTTGCACATTTGTGTGGGTTAGCAGTGCCCTGTACAGTAGCAAACACCTAGAAAGAATGGTTCAAGAAACTGTACCCTGTGAAGCAGCAATACAGAGCAAATACCTTGTGTGCCAACAAGCTTAGAGCAGCTAGTTGGGAGTCAAGTGGCAATACATACAGATTTAGTAGAATTCAATACTGTGTAAACATTAAAGTTAGTAGTATTTAGTACTGTTTAGCTTAATCGTCTCCTATCAAACACCTTTAATAGCCTTCTAACCTCAATATACCACCCCCTTGTAGCTCACAAATCAAAGGACTGGACAGTATGGAGATGCAATTTCTTAACTTCTCTGTAGGCAGATTGGTGGCTATGGCCATGTTGAGACAATGTGGCAATTGTCTTATGTTTACTGGCAACCATTTAATCCTTAAAAAAACTGACACAATATAAAAGAGGTGTAGTTACGCAATGACCACAGAGGCTAAACTATCACATACAAGTACACATCAGATTGTTGAACCCATGCACACAGCTCCCACCTCACATAGTACACAACACACAAACATAGACTAACATTTGCTGAGGCACTTAAAAGCAATCTTCCTAAACAACAAAGACTGCCTAGGTCACCCATTGTCAAAGCTATGCCACAGCATGCTTAAAGACACTCAGAAAAAAACAGCACCTAACACCACACATGCTGTCAATCTCAGTAAAGCCAAACCCTAAGCTCCTAAGGCAAGCAAGCACAATTCCCAGGGCACTCATCATAGAGGACTCCATTGTAAGATATACTGATACCCATTTTACCAGGCTGAACATGGAGATGATGACTATTGTTTTCTTATCTGGAGCTAAGATCTGCCAAATCACACAAAAACGCAAATCATTATGCCACAGGTACCAGTATGATTCCATCATTGTCTGTGTAGGTGTAAATGACCTGAGATGTACCTCCCTGGACTATATGAAGAGAGACATTATGGAGCTTTCAGACCGGGTGTCTCCAGCTGACATGAGCCCTGCATTGAGAAGTATATTACCATCACTGAGAATGATGCCACAATAAGAGCAAAAAATTATTAATTCCAACAACTTGTTGTATTTCTGGTGGCACTCTAAAGAGATCCAATATTTGTCTGCTTGAAAGGAGATGGGTAACAGACCATGTTGCTTTGCCAAGGATGGTCTGCACCTCTCCCTTCTAGATATTGGAATACAGGCTAAAACTTTATCCACCCTCCATAGTGCCTGTTTTAGACAATGCCAAATTGACAAACCTACCAACATAGCAAAATCAGCTCAGCTGAACCACAAGGTGTTAGTGTTCAATGCCAGGACCCCACACAAAAACTACACTCCCTTCAAACCATCCTCACACTCAAGAATATAGACATCTGTGCAGTTACCAAGACATGGTTTAAAGTGGCAGTGAGTACCCTGGCAGAGCAAGGTTTGAGTGCCTTCCACACTTTTAGACCAGTAGCTGCACAGACAAGGTTTAAAGGAGGAGGTGTCTCAATATACATCTATAATAAGTATGTCTCTAAGGTGGCCATACAGGATGATGTGCTGGAGTTCTCCCATGTGCAGATCACCATACACAAAATCCCGTATCATATCCTAGCCACTTATACGTCACCGTCCATGTTCCAGGAAGCTCACATTGCATACTTTGGACCTACTGGAGACACTTACCATCTAACCTAACTCTCTACACATGGGAAACTTTAATTACCCCTCTATAGACTAGGAATCCTCCAAAGCCCCAAATCTATAGACATAGCGATTCCTGGACTTTGTAAATGCAAACACCTTTGACCAAATAGTGAATATGCCTACTAGTGGCTTTAACATACTGGACCTCATGGTTGCCCACATGGGAGAACTCACCACCCTCAATGTCTCATCTTCCCTTGTAAGGTCTGACCATAAATCTTTTTCCTTCACAATCAAAATAAACTCTGTAATCCTATTAAAACCAATAGCAGTTATGCTCCACTCACTAAAGCCAAGAACATGGCCTGAATGGGTGTTGATAACACCCCAGGATGCCTCCTGAATAGACTAAAATATGACTTATCAGGACCCCTTGGAGTCATTTAACTATAGTCTTGAAACAGGCTTTGTGCCGTATGAATGGAGGACTGCAGTAATCACCCTCCTTCATAAGGGAGGACCTTCAACAGATCCTGGAAACTACAGACCCATTAGTTTGACTGGTCTTATTTGCAAAGCCATGGAAATAATTATCATGAAAATGATCAACAAGGACATAGGAGACCACCAATAAGGATCCGTACTAGTTTGGCTTTGTCAAAGGAAAGTAAAGCTTACTGCATCTGGTGGACTTATTTGGAAAGATCACTAAGGCAATGGATGACAGAAAAATGGTGCATACTGTCTACCTAGATCTAGCTAAAGCATTTGATACAATAGCCCACTCCAGCATTGTCAACAAACTTATGGAACTAGGTATAAACCCTTTTATAACACTCTGGATAGCTAGCTGGCTCACTGATAGGACCCTGGAGATTAGAATTGGTAAGACCACTTCCACAAAGAGGACAGTCACCAGTGGAGTCCACCAGGGCTCTCTGCTGGGCTCACTCCTCTTTGTCATCTACTTCTTGGATGTCAAAGCCAATGTCAAAGTCCTCTGAATGATCAAGTAAGCACATGATTGCAAACTGGGAGCAGTCATTGACTTAACTGAAAATGAGACCACCCTTTAGGAAGGCCTAATACAGACAAACACTTGGTGCCAAAGCCATGGCTTAAAAATCAGTTCCAAGAAATGCATTATAATACCTTCTGAGTACCCTAAAAGTCAATTCACTAGTCAGGGATCTGGGAAATAATGTAGACAGTAACCTAGCCTTTGACCAGCATGTGTCTGAAGTAGTAAGAAAATCATTCTATGTTGTTCAACTTATAAGCAGAGGCATGGCATCTAGGCCCAGAGAAGCCATCATACCACTGTATTATGCCGTCTTCAGACCCATCACAGAGTATAATGCCCCCTTTGGTATGTACCTAACACATGCAACAACTGGAACATCCACAAAGATTCCTTACAATGTCCTACACAGATTGCATCAAAGTCTGTCTCTTTACTCAGTGTAATACAGACATCTGAGAGATGATCTTTGCCAGGCATACATGGTATCCCTGGACCCTGTTTTGATGAACCTTTTGCACATCCACAAAACAAACAGCATGACAACTATTAGATTAAAAGACCAAAATTTTGCTTGTGACATAAATATAACATGTTGGAAAGACAGATATGTTTTTCAGATAATTCCCATTTTCTGGAACAGTCTCCCCATCTATGTGATGCAGAGTTCCTCCCTATCCCTTTTTAAAAGCAACTTGGACCAATGGATGAGTAGTGGAAATTCACCCCTGGTCTGGCTCCTATGTCTCTGATGGAGAAAGGCAGTCAGTAAATCACCACTCACATAAATCAAATGTATGGGTCACACTTAGGTTAAATGGCTAGTCTTATAAGGGTCTTAGTGGTCAGTAATGTACATCTATAAAGTAATAAAGTCATGTTCGATAGTCATGCATGATATACACCTACATGAGACAAAAACTAATGATTAGGAGAGCTAAGCTGGCTTATTTGAGACATTATAGTTGCTGACTGTTGTCCTGACATTATATGTGGAAGAGTTTGATTACACCACTCAGTTTTACAAGGTCCTGGCCTATAAATATCACTAGCTATGTCCCCTTTACAGAGTCAAATAACAAAAACTCTCTAATATTTAGTGAAACTTACTTATAATAACTACCCCCTTCCCCCCACATCTGGTGAGGCTGTGCATGATTGAGTATATCCTGCTTGGGTGACAGCCTAAAGGAAGAACAGAATTGTATTCATATACTGTTGACTGATGGGAAGGCTAACTTTGATATTTCAAAATTAACGCAAAATGTCCCATTTCTCTGTTGTAAAAGCACAAAAAATGTCAGTGACATAAACTTCTAAAGAAAGGAGGAGGGTTGCTTTGAGAAATGTAGAGACAGATGAGCAAAACTGAGTCATGACTTGATTACTTCAGCACCCTGCCTTTTGGGAAATGACAAATGAAAGAAGGGAAATAACATTTCAGAGGTAAGCATCAAGGTTTATCCTCACAATTACAGAGCATTAAAAGCACTGAGATGAAAAAAATGTATATAAAATTGCATTTAAAGTTTCAATAGCATAGATTTAATGTACACTGATGCCTGTTATTCCAGCAAGTTTCTAAGAGCAATATTTAAAATAATGCCCTACTTCAGACTTCCTATCCTTTAGAAAATGCACATTGATGCAAAACATGTAATTCTAGCAACTTTGTCTAATTTTCTGACTTTGCATTCTTCAAGAAAATGCACACTGACAAAAAAAAACTGTTATTGCATCAACTTTCTGTGTTTGTAAGAGTGATTTTAAAAAAAAGATCAGCTCCTATTTCAGATTTCCTTCCCTTCAAAAAATGCACTCTGACACAAAGCCTGTTATTCTATCATAGATATCGATAACACAACACTGGTGGGAGAAGGTTCGAATGGGGATGGGGGTGGTTACTACAAGTCAATCTGCCTTTGTTGCTTCTGCTGTCTTGATCATACTGACATTACCTTGTACAGAGACAATTTGAGCCTAATGATGCAGGTCGACATCACCCTCATAGCTGACATCATGCTTCTCAGTTTATCACCCGTTTTCAATTTCATCACACAGATATGATTGATTTACCTTTTGTGGCTAGTGGCTATCCAAAAGCAACATGATCATCGAGCACTGCAGTCACTAATACACCAGATCTCCAGTAATTCTGTCTACTTATTTTTTAACCTCTTCATGCTTGGTTGTTAAGGTGAGTGGTAATGCTATGAGAAAATGTCAGTTCTTTTGCATAAAGAGAACATGCCTGTATTAGATGCTATGTAAACATTGACGTCTGGCAGTTAATACAGAGGATTAAGGCTATGACCTAAAAAGAAGCTGTTTCCAGTAGTGTACACCTTGATCATCAGAGCCTTCATTTGTCTGCTGACGGATGCTGCACAAGTCATTTAATCAGACATTGCTCTGAGACAGTGGGGAAACTGGGTTAGTCTCCTCAATGGTCTCCTGGACCATATCATATCTAGTAAATACCCATGAATTTATGAAGGTTAATGTGAATTTAGAACAAGGGATAGAAGAATGTTGGAGCACGGGTAGCATCTGAATGAAGAAGATAAAAGAATGATGTCCTCCAGAAATGAAACTTATACAAACACGGAAAAAGGCATAACAGTCAAATATAATGTGACCACTCACACCAATTATATAAATTAGCAAAAGCAGCGGAATATGATATGTGACAAAATCTATGGCTCTGGTGTGTGTGTGTGTGTGTGTGTGTGTGTGTGTGTGTGTGTGTGTGTGTGTGTGTGTGTGTGTGTGTGTGTGTGTGTGTGTGTCACTATATAGATATATATATATATATATATATATATATATGTATATATATATATATATATGTCTATCTAAATATATATATATATATATATATATATATATATATATATATATATACACATATATATATATAAATATAGGTTCATAGGTAGGTACTAGGCTATCAGCCCTGGGGCCTATATAAGCCTAGCCAAAAAGGTTCCCTGGCTTTCGCCACCCAAGAAAATTATTTTCCTGTGCCCCTGTCAAGCAGTGCTGCAGAAGTGATCCCCAGGGTGAATTTTCTATTTCCCATCCAGTGGTCAAGGTTTTTCTTAAAGAGGGCCAATGATGAGCTTTGTTTGACATGAATGGGTAGTTTGTTCCAGAGTATGGGAAATCTCTGGGACAGGAATCTATCCCTCCAGCATGTTCTGTTTATTGTGGTGACAAGGTTTAGGTCCCTGGAGCATGTGGTTCAGAGAGACTGAGATCTGGGTTTGACATAGCTTTGTATGTTAGGCAGAGATCGCCTCTGAGTAGGCAATATGCGATGGAGTAGAACTGGAGTTTTTTGAGATGGTCTGCGTATGGCATCTGTTTGAGGCTGGTAATCCTCTTAGTGAGGTATTTCTGTGGCCTTTCCAATTGTTGTAGGTGTCTTGTGAGAGACCTGCCAAACAGGGCATTGTACTCCATAATAGGTCTGATGAGGGTTGAGTAGAGAGGAACAATGACCTCCTTTTTTCTAAAGGAGAACCCTTTTGTGATGAGGTGTGCCATGTAGAAGGATTTCCTGACTACTGTGGCGATATAGTTATCAAAGGAGAGACTACTGTCCACCTTTGTCCAGATGTCTCATCTCACTTTCAGTGTTTAGTGAGCTACTGCCTATGTGGCAGTTCATGGGTAGTGAGTTTTCCCCAAAGGGGATGACAATGCACTTCTTGGCATTGAGCTTGAGGCCATGACTTTGACAGCAAGCATCTGTCTCTGTGTGGCCCTTTTGTAGAATGTCTACATCATTAGGTGATTCTATTATGGCTCCCAGTTTGCAGTCATCTGTGAACTTTATTAGCCAAAGACCTCCTGTGTTGGCCTGCACTTCAGAGAAATAGATGCCGAACAGGAGCGGCCACAGGATTGAACCCTGTGGTACTCCACTCATCACTGGTCTGAAGTCGGACTTGGAGTCAGCTACTTTTACTGTGTGGGTTCTGTCAGTTAGCCAGTTGGCCACCCATCTCGTGACATAGGGATTTATGCCCAGTTTAGTGAGTTTATCTATAATTCCAGAGTGGGGGATGGTATTGAAAGCCTTGGCGAGGTCAATAGGCTGTGTGCACTACCTTGTTCTCGTCTATGACTCTAGTCACTGCTTCAAAGAAGTCAATCAGTTTAGTAGACATGCTCTACCTTTCACAAACCCAAACGAAGTGGGGTCCAGGGTTTGGAGTTTACTTATGTCTTTGTTTATAAGCTCCAAAATGATACGTTCCATGGCCTTGCAGACCAGGCTCGTCAGGCTAATGGGGCGGTAGTTTCTGAGGTCTGTGGTGGCACCCCCTTTGTGGAGTGGGATAACCGTCGCTGTGCACCATTCAATAGGCACATTGCCTGAGGTGAGGCTATGATTGAACATGGTACTTAGGTGGGGTGCCAGTTCATTCTATAGTTCATACAGTATGCAGCCTGGGGTGTTGTCTAGTCCTGTGGATGCTGTGTTCTTGGCTTTGGAGAGTGTGATCTTTACTTGATCATCCATGACTACAGGGGCTTTGCATTCTTCCGGTATTAAAATGGGCCCTTTGGAGGATTAAGGGGGGAGTAAAGTTAGCAGTGAGCCTATCTGCCAGGATGTTAGCAATATTGGTTGGTTCTGTATAGTTAGTGCAATTGTGCTGTAGCTCAGAGCAAATCTTAGTATTAGCATTGAGATTCTTGACATAACTGTAGAATGTTTTGTGGTTGTCTTTGGAATCAGTGACGATTTTATTTTCATAACTGGCTTTTGAGAATTTTATGAGGGATCTCAGCTTCTTGCTGAGGCTGACCAGGGAGTTCCTCCAATCTTGGGATTTTACTATTTTTTGCAACAGCTTCTTCCTTCTCTTGAAGAGTTTGTTTATGGAAGGGGACCATCAGATTGGCTTCCTTTTTTTGGAGGATAGCGTCTTGGTTCTGTTGGGGATGGCACGATCCATGCACTCGTGTATGCGCTTATACAGTGCATTTGTGTAAGATTCAGCAGTTGTACCTCTATTTTCCAATTGCATTGGTGTCGTG